>NW_004955548.1:425180-501183 GCF_000276665.1 Chinchilla lanigera | reverse complement strand
TTTCCCTAGATCTGTGAGGTATACTAATGGTATTTTGATCAGGATTTCATTAAATCTCTATAACAATTTTGGGAGTATAGGGGTCACTTGATTTTAAATTGGAATCTCCAAATTGTGAGTCAAAAATAAGCTTTTCCTCATTGTAGATTAATTACTTCCGGTACCTTAGTGGAGTAGTGGAAAGCTGACTGAAGCAAGACCTTAGAATATTATGTCAGTTAGGGTTCATTAGAGGACGGATTATTGAGGAGGACAGATTTATTGAGTAGGCTTTCAGTGACCACCTGCAGAAGTGCAGAATTAGGGTAGAAGAATGCAAAATGCCCATCTGCATGTTGGAGGGGCAGAGGATCCAGTCTAAGGCCTGGACTTCACTGCAGAATCTGGTGTTAGTCCATGTTAGAAAGCTGAAAGATCTGCATTAGAAAGCTGAAAGATCTGCATTAGAAAGCTGAAGAGTCTGCATTAGAAGCCTGAAAGGAATGGAGACCAGTGTTCAAAGGCAATGGCAAAGACCAGAGCTCCTCTGAAGAAGAAAAGGGAAGGCTTCCTTCTTTCTCCTTTTATTCTGTACAGGCTGTAAGCCTATTGGTTGTCATCCACATCCAGGGTGGGTCTTCTATCCTCATTTTTCAGCCTACATGTCAATCACCCACAGGCGTATCCAGAGCTTTACTAATCTGGTATGTGTTGTTGTTGTTAAGTCAAGTTCACATATCACAATTAATGATCACAAATATCCCTAAGCATAGGATCTGTAACCCAGATCTGAAGACTTCATATGTCTTTTCTCTAGGTCTTTCTTCCTGAGAGTGGATCACATCCCCTGTGAGCTTACTCCAAGCCAAGAGGTAGGGGTGGAAGAGGTAATATAGCTAGGAAGACAGTCTCTTTCACTTGAGGGCAATTTGGAGAAAGGATAAAGGGAAGGGAAGATACTTGGTCTTAACCTATGTATCAGTGCATGGGAAAGACCTAGATGGAGAGAGAGAAAAAGGGAGAGGAACAGTCTGATAGTACTCAGGTCCTGTGCCTTTACCATTACTTGGCTTACCCTGTCTTATGTTTCCTTTCTGGGTAGAAGTTAATTTACTTCTTAAAGGCTTTTAAGTATTGATGATAGCTATGGCTGAAAGTTAGTTCAGTGCAGGTTCATTATGATGTGCTCTGTACTACTTCAAAAATTGTTTTTACTTTCTAGATTGTGGAATCTGAATAGGTTTATCTTGATGGACAGTACTTAGGCAATTTTATACATATAAAATTTGTTTACCATAGTGGGACACTATATTTTACATACTTTCTAGATAACAAGGCATTGTAAATACTATTTCTATGCTATTAAATATTGTATTTTACCCTATTAAAATCAATGGCAATTTAGTAAACCCTTTCTTGTTTAATATTTAGGTTGCCCATAGGTTTTTATTATCACAACCCAAAGCTTCATCAAAATCTTTGTATATAATTATAATTATTTTCTAAGGAAAAATTTCTAAAAGAGAAATTGCTAAGTTTCAGAGTCTGAAAAAAATCCTTACTTCTTTTTATGTGCATTGTCAAGAAGGCCTGTATGATAATTTAAACAATTTATACGTGGACAGTCCAATAATCACATATAAAATGGATGGTATGATTTTTTAAAAAACGCAAATAAATGTGTTGTAAATTTTCATTTTGTGTATTCTGAGCCCCAGTGAGGCTGAATAACTTGCACTTATTTTTTATATATGTCTTTGGTCAACATTCTATTGATGTATTCTTCCCAAGTTTTCAGTCTGTTGTAACCACTGATATTTTGTTGATTTGTTTTTGGTTTTGATTTTAGTTTTTGTTTTGTTTTGTTTTGTTTTGTTCTGAGAGAAGGTCTACCTATGTTGTTCAGGCTGGCCTTGAACTTGCTATATAGCCCAGGCTGGACTCGAATTCATGATGATCCTTCTCTCTTAGGCTCTGAGTGCTGGGATTAAGGCATGTACTACCATGCCTAGCTATTTTGTTGATTTTAAGAAACATAGATAACCACCATTTCAAATAATCTTGCTAGTTTAAAAGAATAGAACCGAGACTTGTTCAGCTGAAGTAGGATCCATGGTGAGCATTTATAAGGCAGCAAAGAATAGTGCCTTGGGGCTGGGGATTTAGCTCAGTGGCACAGCACCTGCCTGGCAAGCACAAGGTCGTGAGTTTGATTCCTGGTACTGGAAGAAAAACAAAACAAAACAAAACAAAAGAAAGAATAACACCTCAAGGGAATCTGAGAACAGAAAGAAAATTTCTATTGGATGTGTAAGAAGCAGTACTTGAGTATTGTAAGGCTCTGTCATTAACTTGGCTCAGTTCCTGCCTCAGTCTCCCATACTGCCTCATTCTCTTCTTCTCTTATATCTTATCTCTATTATATAGATTAGATTTGCTTGTGATTTCATGTGTAATGATATTTTAGCTTCGTAAGATACAAACCTTCTTCCCACAAAAGACCATGACACTCAGTAACATCAAAATGCATAAACTTGCATAGGATTTCAAGGCATTCACATACTTCCCCAGTTGAGAATGCCTGCTCTATCTCTCCAAAAAACATAACTGAACAAGTTTTGTTTTTAATGAAAATTAAACACTTCTAGAAGTGAATGCCATCGGAGATAATTTTTGTAAAACAGTATAAAAAGAAGAAACGTGTTAGGGTCTCCACGAATAAAGTTACTTAATAAATAAAGTGTTGATTTTTTTTATCCCTTGCACTGAAAAACAAATTGATTTATTTTAGAAAAATTTAAGGCTTAAATTTTCTACTGGTTCTTCTGTTTTTTTTTTTTTTGTTTGAAACTTATTGGAGAGGTATCAGTAAAATATTCTCTAATGGATAAATATAAATATAAGCAAATCAGGAAAGACTTCCTATTCAGTAGAAAATCTTACTTATAACTGTAAATTATTTTCTCTCCAGAGAATATGTTTTAAAGGTTAGGAGCAATTAGCATATTTTAAAAATTTGCTCTTTCCTCTGTAAGTATTGGAGAACATTTTTTATTTGATATATATTAATTTAGCCAGATACCAGGACACCTCAATGTAAAAAGAAGTCTTGGGATATCTTGGCGTAAATACTCATTCCCCCTAAAATATATAAGTGTTATCTTCTTTAATGAAAAAACAAACATTTCATTGTGAGTCAGAGGTTGGAACTCAGGGCTTCATGCATGCTAGGTGGCACACTCTATGACTGAGCTATACCTCTAACCAAAAGAGCATTCTAAACTAAAAACTGCAACAAGAACATGCAGAGAAGAAAGTCAGTGTTTTACTTCCACTGCCAGCCTTCTTTCCTGATATCTCACTTCCTGGCTGTTTATTTGCTGGTGAGTATCTCAGCAAAAAATAAAGACTACTGGGAGAGAAGGTAGCATGAATGAACAGACTGAGTGGAAGCTAAAACAGGGATAATTTCACAAGAATTATAAATAGACAATAACCTCAAGAGAAAATTCTTTCTTCCCTGATGTTTAGAGGAAGCCAAATACCAGGGCTGGCTAACTGAAATGCTGACAGAAAAAAAGATACCCTGGACACAGTGTAAGAGAACAGAGGGTTACTGATTCCTGTGGTCCTTTCTCATGAGTAGGAAAGAAGATGAAAAACCTCAACTAAACTGCAATTCAACGTGCAATGCTTACACGAAAGAACTCTACCCAAATTTCCTTTTTTCCTGTCATTCATATCTCTTGATAATTCCTATGATGGAGGAGGAACAATTTCATGAAAGGCAGGGGTGTGGGGTAGCTGTCTTGTTGGAAGGCTGCAGCTTTGTGTTCCTATTCATGCAGTTTGGGGGAACACTGGAGCCTTGATGGCTGAGAGTAAAAGTTCTCCTCACTCAGGTGCATTAGGGTCGGTGTTCCTGAGACCTCTTCCTTACTCAAGGCCATTTTGGGTTGTTTTGAGGGCGAGCAGTATACAAATGTGGATATAAGAGAGTATGCTAGCAAGCTGTCACAGATACAATCCCACTCGCTCTGTGCCATCCCCACTTTGGTGTAAGAGATTTTGGTAATAAGTCTATGGACATGAACCACAGGAGACATAAACAGAGAGATACGGAAGGTAAAAGTTCTATTTCCATTATTGTAAGTATTTAAAAAGCAAGTAGCACCAGGGGCTGAGAATCACTTCACAGAAAGAGGGGGAAGGAGGAGTGAAAAAACTGGAAGCAGTGTGCTCCTAAAGAAGCAGAGTCAGCGAACTGCTGTGGATTGAAACCCAGTACTCTGCAGCAGCAGTCCTGGCTCTTCCCACAGCTGTCTGGAGGTCTGTGGGGCTAGGTGTTGCAGCCACGTAACTCAGGATGAGAATATGAAGGAGGAAAAAACTGTAAGGACAGGCCAATGTGGAGGGGAGGAACGGTGGCTGGCATGGGAACAAGATGTGTGGAGGGGCCACAGAGCTCAGTCTGAGGCCCCCCCACTCTGGGTCTTGCCTTTTGATACCTGTGGAAGGGCCTACTGGGGAAAACGGTAAACTTTTGGAGGAGGGAGAGGCTTGTACTAGAAGCTTCCTAGAGGGAGCAGGAGTCCTCTCTGGTGACGAAAAACAAAACAAAACAAAAAAACCCCAACAAAACAGAACAAAATGAAAATTTAAAACTGTTCCTAGCTAGAGCTCCAAATCTTGAAAGGTGCGTAGTAGGGCCTCTGTCCTCTGGGGGATATGTCCACCAAGCATTCAGTCTTTTCCCTTCAAGGAGTAATGGAGTGTAAATTGGACTACGTAGAAGAAATGTCCTACAGGAGAAAAGAAAACGGTGCATGGAGCCAAGGTGTGGGGCTGTGAAAGAGGGGATCAGACTTCTGCAATATGCAGAAGGAGTAAAGGGCAAAAGCCGGAAGGAAACATTACAGTGTTCCAGACTCCACTTTCCCAAGATTTTAGAGGGGAGAAGTTACCCAGTGGTCTTGCAAAAAACGCTGAGAGGAGAGCTGCAGATGCACATGAAATGGAGTTGTTCTTTGAGGAAACAAGAGAGTTAAGGTAAAAAAACAAAAACAAGAAAACCTCAAGGCACTGAAGTGCCTTAATGGAGAACATCTTCATTCACCATAATTACCACCATGATGAGTTTTGGTTTATACCTTAAAAATTGAAGTTCTCTCCAAGATTAGTACTTTCAATATTGCATTCTATCTCTTTGCCTTGTCTTGATCCAATAGTTTTAAAACTTTTAGTGTTGCCAGATTCTACTTGAACATTACATTATAATCAAATTAGTAAGTCATTCTTTGTCAGCAGATGATTTTCACTCATTCAACAGAAAAATGATCACTACGCATTTTAAAATGAGAAAATAAGTTACAAATAGTGGGCAAATTTATCATTGCTTGACTTTAAGTTACGTATATTTATGTGTTACATGTATTAACAGAGCCTTAAAGTATATGTAGTAAAATGCAACTGTTTATTTGGCAAAATGATGAATTACATTAATTTTTTCTCTTTGGTAACTGTATTTTCCTAAAATTAGTGTTAATTTTTATTTTTGTTGATATATATTTGCAGTACATAATGACTCCGTTCTTCGTGGGGAGTTGGTACATGTATTTAACATGTCTTAAGCCTTTTTCTAAGCCTTTCCTTCCACTCTCTCCCTCTTCCTCCATCTCTTTATCCCTTTCCCTTTTGCAAAAGATCTCTCTCTCTCTACTTCCTATTATCTATGTTTTGTTTTGCTCTTAATTTGTATTTTGGGTTCCTCATATAAGAAAAATAATGTGATATTAAAACCTGGATGTCTGACTTTTTAAAAAAAATTTCCAATTTATTATTTTTAAACTTAAGTATTAGTAAATATGTGTAGTACATAATGTTTACATTCCTTGTTTCTTTTTTTTTTTTTTTCCTTTTTTTTTACGGTACTGGGAATTGAACTCATGACCTTGCGCTTGCCAGGTAGGCGCTGTGCCACTGAGCTAAATCCCCAGCCCCGTTTACATTCCTTGTAATGTAATGTTTACATTTCTTGTAAGGAATCTTAATTCCTTTTTTCATCCCTTTCCTCCATCCCCCCTCCACTCATGTCTTGATCCTCTTCCTTTATTTTTTTGTAAATGTTTGGCGTACATAATGTTTACATTTCTTGTGTAGAGTTGCTAAATGTACATAATACATCCCAGTTTCTTTTTTTATCCCTTCACCCTTCCCTCTCTCCCCTTTCCCACATCTCTTGATCCTTTCCCTTCTGAAAATGAACTCTCTCCCTACTTCCTAATATCTTTTATTTTGCTTTTTATTTTTGCCCTGGGTTTCTCATATAAGAGAAGCCATTTGCTATTTAGGCTTGTGTGTCTGATTTATTTAACTTAAAATTATGGTCTCAATGTGAATCCATTTTCCTACTAATGGCTTAAGTTTATCTTTCTTCATTGCAAAGTAGTACTCCATTATATACACATGCTACATTTTCTTTATTCATTCATTTGTTGATGGCAATATAGGCCACTTCCAAGATTTGGCTATTATGAATTGTGTTACTATAAATATGGGTGTGCATGTATCACTATAGTATGACGTCTTTAACATTTTTGGGATGATATCTAAAAGGGAATAGCTGAGTCAAGTGGAATTGTGAGTTTCATTTTTCTGAGAAATCTTCATAGTGATTTCCAAAGTGGTTGTACTTGTTTACATTCCAGTGTAAAAGGTTCCCCCCCCACACACAGTCTTTTCAGCATTTTTTATTATTTGATTTCTTGATGGCCATACTTTATGAGTTAAGATGGAATCTCAGTGTTGTTTTAACTCACATGTTTGTAATGGCCAGGAATGATGAGCATTTCTTCATGTATTTATTGGCCATTCATACTCCTTCTATGAAGTGTCTATTCATTTCAGATGTCCATTATTTGATTGGGTCTTTTATTTTAGGTGGTCTAGTTTTTTTAGTTCTTTTTAAATTCTGGATATTAATCCTCTCACTGAGCTATAGCTGGAAATATTTTTTCCTATTCTATAGTTTGTCATTTCTCTCTGTTGGTTGTTTCTTTTGCTATGCAGAAACTTTCTAATTTGATATGATACCATTTCTTAATTCTAGGTACTATTTCTTGTGCAAACAAGGTTCTGTTCAGAAAATTCTTGCCTATGCCTATGACTTCAAGAGTTTTATATATTTTGGCTTCCAACAGGTTAGATGTTTCTGTTGTAACATTTAGTTCTTTGATCCACTTTTATTTCAGATTATTATGTGGTGAAAGTTATGGGTCTAGATTCAATCTTCTGCATGTGTATAGCCAGTTTTCCCAAAAGCATTTATTAAAGAGCTATGTTTCCTCCAGCATACATTTTTGCCCTTTGTCAAAAATCATATAGCTGAATGTGCTTGAGGTTGTTTCTGCATACTCTATCCTGTTCCATTGATCCTTATATCTCTTTTTGTGCCAGTACCATACTGTTTTTGTCACTATGGCTTGTAATATGACTTGAGGTCTAAGATTATGATGCCTCCTACTTTGCTCTTTTTGCCCAAGATTGCTTTTTGCTATTCTGGTTCTCTTTTGGTTCCATGTAAATTTTAGGAATGTTTTCTCTAGTTCTGTGAAAATGCTGTTGGCATTTTTATTAGGATAGCATTAAATCTGTATATTAATTTTGGAAGTATGGCCATTTTACTATATTGCTTCCACCTATCCAGCAATAGGGGGTATATTTCCAATCTATGATGCTTTCTTTGATTTTTTGGGGGGAGTGCTTCAGTTTTTACTGTAAAGATCTTTCACTTCCTTAGCTAGGCTAATTCCTAAGTATTTAATTTTTATTTGCACTACTGCGAATAGTGTTTTTTCCTAATTTCTTTGTCAACTGATTTGTTAATTCTAAGAGGCTTTTGGTGGACTTTTTAGTCTTTTATGTAGAATATTATGTCTTGTCAAATAACAATTTGTTTTCTTCCTTTCTTATACACATTCCTTTTATTGTTTCTTCTTGTCTGGTTCTCTTGCTAATGCTTCAAGTACTACGCTGAACAGGAGTGGTGATAGTGTACTTCCTTGTCTTTTCCTGGTTTTAGAAGAAAAGCTTTCAGTTTTCCCCCACTTAATATGATGTTAAAAGTAGGTTTGTCATAAATGGTTTTTTTCAGATTGAGATAAGGTCCTTCTATAGCTATTTCTTTCAGCATTTTTATCTCTATTGTTGTTGAATTTTGTCAAAAGCTTTTCCTATATCTCTCCTAATGATCATGTGATGTTTGCCCTTGCTTCTGTTTATGTGATATATTACATTTATTGATTTCTGTATGTTGAAGAATCCCTTTATCTGTATGGATACACAATTTTAAACATAAATTTAGCATGTTTATAAGATTCTTCTATTAGGAGCTTTTGATCTATTTAATCAGTGGAGATACAGAGCAGGAAGAGTCGATAGAAATCAAGTAATATGTAGGAAGCATAATCAAAAATGTGTCAATACTTAGAGTGATTGTAATTTTCTGTAAACACTTCAAATTAGTCTCGATAAAATCATACTATACATATAAGATATGCATCTTAAATATAAGAATATAGAATGTATGAAAGTCAAAATATCAAAACTAAATATGTGCCTGTGGTAGTAAAATGAAAACTGGTGTAAATATGAAAATACTCAATGAAGGTTAATTGTTGATTGTGCATTATTAGTACATATCAAGTATACTGAGTAATGTGTTTCACTGTGACATTTTTATACATGCATATAAATTTATTTGAACATATGCATCCCCACATTCTCACTTTACTCTTCCTTTACCCTACCCTCATCCCTTTTCTCTTCTCTGATAATCTCCACTGTGGTAAACATTATAGCAAAATGCAGTACTAGAAATAAGAGAGTTAGTTAATAATGATAATATGGTCCCTGTAAAGGCTGGGAGGGTAGCTAAGTGGCAGTGCTTTGCATGGGTGAAGTCCTAAGTTTAATCACCAGCACCAGGACCACCAAAAAAGAAAAGATAGGGTTAAAGGCATAGCTCAGTGATAATGCACTTGGCTAACATGTGTGATGGCCTAAGTTCAGTCCTCAGCAACAGAAACAGTCAATCTAAGAGGAAAGTATTAAAATTCTTCTATATGCTTCTATTACTATTGGAAATTATCCCATTTTCCTGTGATATAACTAAATACCTGAGAGCTGGTAATTTATAGAGAAGGGAGTTTTGTTTAGCTCACAGTTTTGGAGGTGAAAAATTCAGGATAGGGCCATGTCATTGATTTGGCTATTGTTGAGAGTTTTGTGGCAGGTGGTGTCACAAAGGTACAAGTACATGTGGAAGAGATCACATGGTGAAAGACGAACCCAGTTTTCAGCAAAAAAGTTACAAGGTGTGGAAAGTAACAAGAGGAAAATAAATTGACATAGACTCCTTGCAGAAGCCCTACCATAAGACTCACTAAACAAATACTTTAAAACAACTATTTTTAATATGCTCAAAGTGGTAAATATGGCCAAAGAACTAAAGAAAATGTGGGAAATGATATGTGAACAACATGAAAAAGAAAAATTAAGAAAAGGAACAAAAAAATGTTCTGTGGCTAAAAACTACAGTAATAAAATGAGAAACTTACTGGCACTGAAAGGCATTATACTGTACATCGAAGAAGCTCAATAAAATTCAAGAAAGATAAACCAAAAGAAAACCATTCCAAACCATTATATACAAACTGTTGAGAAACAAAGATGACTCGAGAAAGCAATAGGAAAAATGCCCTGTGAAGTAAACAAATCTGCAATAAGATTATTAGCTAATTTCTCATCAGAAAATGAAACAAGAGTGGACTGTAATAATATATTTAAAGTACTGAAGGGGAAAAAACTTGTCAACCAAGAATTCTATATCTGTTAATATTGTCTTTCAAAAATGAGAAGGAAATTAAGCCATTCCCAGATACTCAAAAGTTGAAGAAGGTTTTTCCTGAGAGATCTGCCTTACAAGAAATTTTAAAGGCTACTCATGAGGTTAAAATGAAAAGGCAAAAGAGAAACCAAAAGTCATATGAAGAAAAGATGTCCAATAACAATAACTATGTAGGTAAATATGAAAGACAACATTATTGTATTTTTATTTATTTTAAAATTATTGTTATCAGCGTTTTTTATTAATAAAGTTTATTTTTACCTTTTAAATATACATAATGATCACTTTCATCATAGGGACTTTGTACCTATACATTACCTATCTCAATTATGTTTTTCCCCCATTACCTTACCCTCCCTCCAACCTTTCCTCGTCTCCTTATTTACAAAAATTTTATTTCCATTTCTTACTTTCTCATTTTTTTCTTTTCCCTTGCTTCCCTTTCCCCTGGTCCCTAACTTGCTCCCCTTTCGAACTGAGCGTATTCTTCCTATTTCATAATATCTAGTATACATTCTGGCCCTTAGTTACATTTTCAGTTTCTCACACCAGAGAATGCAATATTTACACATGTGTTTTTTGTTTATTTCACTTAAGAGTACGGTCTCTAGGTCCATCCATTTACATATCAATATTTCGTTTTTCCTTTCTTATGGCTGAGGAGGACTCCATTGTAGGAAAAAAAAAAACCCACATCTTTATCCACTCATTGGTTGATAGGCACATGGGCTGTTTCAAAGATTTAGCTAATATAAACTGTGCTGATAAAAACATGGCTGTGCATGCAATGCTGTGGTATGACGTTTTTCATTCTGTTGGGATGATACGAAGAAGGGAGATAGCTGAGTCAAATGGGACCTCCGGTCCTAGTTTTCTGAGGAATCTCCAAACTAATTTCCACAGAGGTTGCAGCAGTACATTTCCACCAACAGAGAAGAAGGGTTCCATTTCCCCATAGCCCCACCAGCATTTGTTATTTGTTGATTTTGTGATAATTGCCATTCTTTCTGGAGTGAGACAGAACCTCAGCATTATTTTAATTTGCATCTCTCAAATGACCAAAGATACTGAACATTTTTCACATATTTATTACCCATTTGTAATTTTTCATCTGAGAAGTGTCATTTCAGATGTCCATTTTTTGATTGGGTCTTTAAGTTTGAGGGATCTGATTTTTTGACTTGTTTATATATTCTAGATATTAGTCCTGTCAGAGGAATAGCTAGCAAAATTTTTTCCCACACTGTGGGTTGTCTCTTCAAATTGTTGATGTCTTCTGTTGTGCAAAAGCTTTTTAATAAGATGTGATCATAGTTATTGATTCTTTGTAGTGTTTCCCCTGCAGTTGGGGTTTTGTTCATTAAGTCTGTGCCTACACCTATGTCTTTGAGATTTCTATCTACTTTCTCCTCCAGTAGATTCATGTTTCTGTTTTAATATTTAGATCTTTGATGCATTTTGACATTAGTGCATGGTGAGAACCATGGGTCTAATTTTTGTCCTCAGCATGTGGAAAGCCAGTTTTCTAGCACCATTTATTAAATAGGCTTTCTTCCAGGGATGGTGTTTGTCCCCTTTATCAAAGATAAGGTGGTTGAGTGTATTTGAACTTGATTCTGCATTTTCTAATCTATTCCATGATCATCAAGCCTGTGTTTTTACAGTACCATGCTGTTTTTTTCTTTTCTTTTCTTTTTTAATCACAGTAGCTGTGTAGCATGATTTAAAGTGAGAGATTGTGATGCTTCCTGACTTGCCTTCGTTGCCCAGAAATGTTTTTGCTATTCTAGGTATCTTCTGATTCCAAATACATTTTAGGATTGTTTTCTCAAAAACTGTGAGGTATGCTATTGTTATTTTGATCAAGAATGCAATACATCTGTATAACAACTTTGGGAGTATGGCCAATGTCCCTATGTTGGTTCTTCCTACCCAAGAACAAGGGGTAACTTTCCGTTTTCTGATACCCTCTCTAGCTCTTTTTTCAGAGTACTGTAATTTTTCATGTAAAGATCTTTTACATCCTTTGTGAGACAGATTCTTAAGAATTTCATTTTTTGAATGAAAGGTGTGGTTTCCTTAATTTCTCTCTCTGTGAGTTTATTTGTGTACAGGAATGCTACTGCTTTTTGAGTGTTGTATTTGTATTCAGCTAAATGACTGAATTTGATTATTAAATCTAGAAGTATTTTTGTGGACTTTTTGGGGTCTTCTGTGTAGAGGATCATGTCACCTGCAAAAATTATAATTTAACTTCAGTCTTTCCTATTGTGATTCCTTTAGTTTCTCTGTTTTGTCTCATTGCTTTAGCTAAGGTTTCCAGAACCATAATAAGAGTGATAATAGTGGACATGCTTGTCTTGTTCCTGATTTTAGAGTGAAAGCTTTCTGATTTGACCATTTAGTATGATGTTGGCTGTCAGTTTGTCATAGATGCCTTTTATCAGATTGAGATAAAAACCATCTAGTCCAATTTTCTATAGAGTTTTTTCTAACGAATGGGTGTTTTATTTTGTTAAATGCCTTTTCGTTGTCTGTTGAAACCATCATCTGATTTTTCTCTTTGGCCCTAGTGATGTAACATGTTGCATTTATTGATTTGGATGTGTTGAACCGTGCCTGAATTCCTGGGATGAATCCTTCTTTGTCATGGTGTGTAATCTTCTTGATGATTTGCTGCATTCTGTTCGCCCAGTATCATATTGAGGATTTTTGCATTTACGTTCATTAGGGAGATCAGCCTGTAGTTCTCTTTTTTGGTTGAATCTTTCCCTAATTTTGGTATCAGGGTATTACTTGCTTCCAGGAATGACTTTGAGAGTATTGCTCCCATTTTAATTTCATGAAAGAATTTGAAAAGTAGCAGCATTAAGTCTTCTCTAAATTTCCTGTGGAATTTAACATTGAAGCTATCAGTAACTGAACTTTTCTTTGCTGGTAGAATTTAATTACATCTTCAATTTCATTGATTGATATTGGGTTATTTAGAATTTTTATATCTTCTTAATTCAGCTTTGGTGATTTATATTTCTATGTAAGAATATGTCCTTTTCTTCTATGTTTTCCCTCTTATTAGATAAAAACTTTCTTGAAGTAGGTATTGATGAGCTTCTGGTTTCTGCTGTGATTTAAACTTTTTCATTCCTAGCTGTGTAGATTTGAGAATTTTCTTTCCACTTTTGGATAAGATTTGTCAATTTTATTTAATCTTTGAAAGAAACAACTCTTCAAATCATTAATTTTTTGTAATGTTTTCTTAGTCTTCATTGCTTTGATTTCTGCTCTGAACTTTATAATTTCTTCCCTTGAATGAGCTTTGTGCATGACTTGCTCTTTTTTTTCTAGGAAACTGAGGTTCAATATTAAGTTGTTTATTGGAGCTTGCTCTATTTTCCTGGCATGTGAATGCAGCACTATAAATTTCCCTCTTAGGACTGCTTTCATTGTGACCCATATGTTCTGGTAGGTTGTATTAGCATTATGGTTTAATTGTAGAAACTGTCTAATTTATTCTTTAATTTCATCTGTGACCCATTGTTCAGCAGGATATTATTTAATTTCTATGCGTTTATGGAAATTTTGGTTTTGAAATTTTGGTTTTTTTGCCATTGATTTTTAATTTTAATGCACTTTCATCAGATAATTTGCATGGGATAATTTTAATTCCTTTGCATTTACTGAAGCAAGTTCTATGAGTTCATATGTGGTCTGTTTTGGAGAATATCCTGTGTGTGGCTGAGAAGAATGTGCATTCAGTTGTTGTGGGCTGGGACACTTTGTAGACATATACTCAATCCATTTGTTCAAAAGTTTAGACGAGTTCTAATATTTCCTTGTTGATTTTTTGTGTAGCTGACCTGTCTATTCATGACAGTGCGGTACTAAGTTCCCCATCACAATTGTGTTAGTGCTTATTTGATCTTTCTTATCCATTAATATTTGTTTCATAAAGCTAGGTGTGCTAGTATTTTGTGTGTATATATATATATATATATATATATATTTATGATTGTTATCTCTTCATCTTGAAATTTTCCCTTAGCAAGTATATAGTGACCTTCTTTGTTTCTTTTGAGCAGTCTTGGTTTGAAGTTCACTTTGTATGCAGTTAGAATAACTACTTCTGTTTTTTTTTTTTTGTTTTGGTTTCTGTCACATGAAGTATTTTTTTTTTCCATCCTTTAACTTTCAGTCCATGAGTTTCTTTTTGAGTTAAATGTGTTCCTTGGATACAGTGCATTGTTTGATCTTGTTTCTTAATCTATTCTGCCATCCTGTTTCTTTTGATTGGTGAACTGATACCATGTTATTGATGTTTATAACTGATATATATTTGGTTATGCTTCTCATATTGCTTTCCTGTCTTTGGTTCCCTGTTTTTCCCCCTCTGTTTAATAGCTTGTCTTGCTTAGTGACTTCTTTCTATTGGTATTGGGATTGTAGTCTTTTATATCTCTTTCTAAAATATTCTTCTCAACATTTTGTAGAGCTGGTTTGGTGGTCATGAGTTACTTCAGTTATTCTTTGTCATGGAAGTATCTTATTTCTCCATTAATTTTCCATCAGTCTGAGTTGGAGGGTTTTTTTTTTAAAGTCTTGAAACACTTCACTCTAAGCTCTCCTTTACTTACACATTTGTGTTGAAAAGTCTGCCATGATTCTAATGAACTGAACTTTATAGGTGATTTGTTTCTATTTTCTAACAGTTTTTAATATTTTGCTATTTTGGTGAAATTCTGGAATCTTGATTATTATGTGCCTTGGTGTAGATTTACTTTATTCATGACTAATTAGAGTTTAACATATGCCTCACTTATTTGTACATTAAGTTCTCCTTCCATGTTTGTGAAGTTTTCTGCCATTATTTCTGTGACATGATTTTCATAGTGTTTGTGCTGTCCCCTGCTTTCTCATTGTCTCCAATTTATCTTATGTTGTTCTTCCTTGCATCATCTTGCAGTCTTTGAATTGCTATTTCATGACTCCTTTCTACCTTAAGAAATCTTTCTTTCTGTGGTTGCTAATCACAATCCTGTCTTCTAGGTCTGATATTCAGTCCTCACTTTGGTTCAATCTGCTGAATATAATTTCAGTGGAATTTTTAATCTCCTGGATATCTGTTTGAATCTGTATTCATGAATTCCATTTGTTTCCTATTTGGGCATTCATGGTTTCCATCATTTTTCTAAACTTCTCTATTTTTTATTCTTGTTTTCTTTAGATTTGCTGGATAGGTCCTTCATTTTGTTCATCATCATTTTTAACCTGAGAAATTATTTCTAATCTGATTTTTTCTATAGCCCCATTCATCTTGTTTTTTTCTTCTTCTGCTGCTATCATTTCAGACAGTTCAAGTGGGTGCCTTCTGATTTCATCTATTTTGTTTCCCCTGGACTTGTCTTAGGTGGGCTGAAGGTGTATGGCTGCATTTTGTTTGTGTGTCTTGTCATTTTCTATTTTCTATTTTGATTTGTTTTCTGTTGGTGCTTGTAAACTTCTTATGTTAGATAGCTTTATCAACAGTCTGGAGGCTTCCTGAGGAAATATCTGTTCTTTAGAGATATCCTCTATGTGTAGCTAGCTCTTGGTCTTTGTGTCTGTCCCAAGATCCTACATTTCCAGTTTTTTGGGGGTGAATATTTGCTCTATATTTGGCTGAGCACCGAGTCCTTTGGTTCTGAACTATGGTGACAGTAATGACCCCAGACAATTGTAGTTTTGTGATACATAGGAAAACAATTGATTACAACAAGTACAACACCTTGGCTAAAGTAGATCTGTTAGTTTGGGTTTTTTTTTTTTTTTGGCAAGGGAGACAATATAATACAGGACATATATTTTATGAGATTATTTATAATAGTCATCAAAAGACTGATATACAAGAGAGTCCAGGAAGTCTGTCCACACACTGAGACCAAGGAATGTAGCTGAAGGCCTGGATCCCATGGCAATGTCCTGCGTGAGTCCCGCTGAAGATGTAGAGCTCATAAAACTGCCTCCCACGAGTCCATCTGGAGGCCCAGAGCCCATAACATTATCTCACACAGGTCTGTTTGACGGATCTGCACTAGGAAGGCACAAAGGTCAGTGGTGGAATCTAGGAAGCCCATGCCAGCAGGATGACGGATCTGTGCTAGCAGGCTGAGGGATCTGAACTGGAGCTGGAAAGCAATGTTCAAAGCAAGAACCAGAGCTCCCCCCAAAAGTACCACAGCCATCCTTAGCAACATTGAGGTCCTGAGCTCTTCCAATGTTGAAAACAGCCGAGTTCCCATCAAGAAAGCCAATGCAACAAGCTTTTCCAGGAGACTGGCAGTGCACCATCTTCCCCTCCAGAGCCAGGAAGCAATGTACAAAGTAAGGACCAGAGCTCCTCCAAAGTGAACCAAAGCTATTCTCAGTGCCAATAAGGTCCCGAGCTCCATGGAGGATGAAAACATCCAAGTTCATCAAGAAAGCCAGCATGATAAGCTCCTCCAAAACAACCAACAGCTCCTTACAGCTTTTACAGCACCCAACAGCCTTTTCTCAGCTCCCAATAGCCTCGCTTGTTCTCCAGTTCTGCCTCTTATGCTGCTGGCACCAATCCTCAAGTGGGCTTCCCACACCCAGCACCATGCTTACTCAGTTCAGCCGGGGGTTATAAGTTGACCACCAGTTGTCAATCCATTACAGTAGTACAGTCAGCAATAACATTAGCATCAAGTGAAGCCTAGAAACTGACAAACTGTGGTAACTATTAATTTCATAATTTTAATCATAGGAGCAAGATCTACAGATATATAACAAAATGAAACATAAATCTGGAAATTGTATGCAAAAAGTTTCCCCTTAGTTTAATGAATTTTATGCCACAGGGAATTTAAGAGAGATAGGGAACAAAGAAGAGAGATAAATATAGAGAAATATGGTAGACACAAGACTGGAATGCAAAGAATGATCACCTAAGCTTTGGGAAACTGGAGAAGAGGACAGAAGAGAAAAATGAAGGAAAAAACAGAATATTGAAGTGAACCAGAAATGCTAGAGACAGTGTTCACTTACTTGAAAATATCAAAAAATTCAAGAAGGTTGAGGGAAGAGAGAGTAGAGAGGAGCAAAACAAACAATAAATGTACAAACCTAAACAAACAAGCAAGCAAGCAAATACAACCAGACAGAAAAAAGAAAAATACGAACAAAAAAAGAAAAAAATAATGAAGTTCCTCTGGTGTCCATAGTTTTGTGGTAGATATTTTTATTTTAACTCCACTTTTTATTGCCTGATTGATTTAGGAAACAAATGCATAAAATAACTATAAATCTATTTCATTAGACACAAATATAACTGTGTAATTTGTGCCAACAATAACATAAGAGGGATAGAGTTGTGTAGGAGCACAGCTTTTGTATGCTATTGAAATTAAGTTGATGTTGATTCAAGCTGGATTATTATATATTTAGAATGTTAAATGTAATCTCCATGGTAACCATTGAGAACATATCTAAAAATATATACAAAAGGAATTAAGTATGGAATCAGAGCAATTTTCTCTCTTTTTTGTATCAAGGTCTCACTGTGTATAGCAGGCTGCCTTTGAACCCATTGTGTAGCCCAGGCTGCTCTCAGTTGAATAATGAGGTCCTCCTCCCTGAGCATTCTGAGTGCTGGGAATACACATATGTGCCACTAAGCCCAACTATAAGCTGGGCTGTTCTTGTTAAGAACAGCTGTTAACAAGAAAAAAAATCAATTAAACCAAAAGGAAGGCAGCAATGGAAGAAATGAGGACCAGAAAAGATACATGATATACGAAAAGAAATAGTAAAAGAAATTCATTTTATATCAGTAATTAGTTGAATATAAATGAAGGAAACTCCAATCAAAAGACAGAAATTTGCAGCACATATAAATACTCTGGTCTAACCATATGCTGCTTATAAAAAAACTCACTTCAGAAACAAAGATAATAACAGTTTGAAAATGAGATTTAAAAATACTCTATTTATAACTTAAAGACAGCTGTAGCTTCTATATTACTGTCAGGAAAAATGAGCTTTAAGTTAAAAATATTTTACAAGGGACAAAGAAGGATGATGTATATTGATAAAAAGGCTCAGCTCATCAGTATAACATTTAGAAACATATACACTGAAGAGTGGACCCCCAGAATATGTGAAGCACAGTGAGACTTGAATTGAAATAGTAGTTGGAGTTTTCCACACACTAGTTTCAATAAGGGATGATTATTGAAATCATCTTCCATTTTTCTAATGGAACAATTGAGGATCTCAACAACATTGTAAATAAAGTGTAGAATATATGAACATAGAATTCATCACATAATAAGGGCATAATATACACTATTCTCAAGGACATATGGAAAATTATCCATGGGAAATCATCA
Organism: Chinchilla lanigera; assembly: GCF_000276665.1. Lineage (NCBI taxonomy): Eukaryota > Metazoa > Chordata > Mammalia > Rodentia > Chinchillidae > Chinchilla > Chinchilla lanigera. Next base: position 482,910 of record NW_004955548.1, on the reverse strand, counting down.
TTCAAGCTACATAATAAGTCTCAAAAAATTTAATCAAACTGAAGTCATGTAAAGCATCTTCTCCAACTACAATTGAATGCTTTAATTTCTAGAGTGTATAAAGAACTCCTATGACTCAACAATAATATATAAACAAACCTCTCACAATTAAAATCATGAAGACTTAAGTATCCAAATAAGATATTAATGGCCAATAATAATATAAACAGGTATTCAACATCATTGATCATTAGCAAAATGTGAATGAAATGCACAACAGGATAACATTTTGCTCCCATTAAGATATTTATACTTAAAAACATAAAACAGAATTAGAAGGTGAAGAATTAGAATTCTTGTATATTGCTGATGGGAAGATAAAATGGTGAAGTTGCTGTGGTAAGCAGCCTGATAGTTACTCAAAACTTTAAACAGGATTACCATATGATTCAGAAATTATATTCCTGTATGTGTGTGTGTGTGTGTGTGTGTGTGTATACACCCCAATAATTGAAAATAGAGATTCAAACAATTACATATGAATGTTCATTGCAACATTGTTTATAATAAATTAGAAAGATCAAAATGAAATATTATTCATCCATAAAAATGAATGAAGTTCTGAAATATGTTATGACATGGATGATCCTTCAAAATATTATGTGTAGCCAGACGTGGTGATATGCGCATGCAGTCCCAGCACTCTGGAAATCTGAAACAGTAACATGGAAAGTTTGAGCCCCGCTTAGGCAACTTAAGGACTTACCAAGACGCTGTCTCAAAAACAAACAAACAAACAAACAAATAAATCCAGGTATGTAGCTCAGTGCAAAACCCTTGGGTTCAGTCACCGGTACTAGAAAAACACGGGTCTAGACACAAAAAGGACAATATTGGATGAATAATTGCACTTACATGAAACATCAAGAAAAGGCAAATTAATAGAGATGGGTACTAGGGAGGTTATGAGGGACTGGGGCAAGGGAAGGATGGAGATGTTTTGCTTATAGAGTTTCCTTTAGGTTGATGAAACATTTTTGGAAATACATAATGGTAATTATGGTACAACACTATGAATGTAATGTTGTTGATTTGTATATTTGAGAATCCCTTAAATATATTGCTTTATGTTATATATGTTACTAAAATTAAAAAAGTTAATATAGTTGATAGATTTGAAAGTATATTTCCATGATGTTTCACTCAGTACTAAATGTGGTAATTAAAGACTTGCTTGTATTATTTTTTCTCCATTAACTCAAAATTAGTTGTTGTATTTCATTTGTGTTCGTTTACTAGTTACAACTAGTTACTAGTTGATTAAGTAGTGTATTCATTAGGGTTATCTAGAGTAACAGCTTATTATGAAAGGGGATTTATTAGGCAGGCTTACAGAATTAGAGGCAGGCGGGTCTACAATGGCCACTTGCGATATCAGAGATGGCAGAGTACACAATGACCATTTGTACACTGGAGAGTCAAAGGATCCAGCCTAAGAAGATGAAAGCTGCAAAAGAAAAAGGATCAAAGATGCAGCCTGAGACCAAAGTTGAAGGACTGGAAACTCACTGGAGAGTCATAGGTGCAAGGGGTGGAGACTTTGTGCTGTTTCTTGTGATGCCCTCAGGTCATCTTTTATATTTTCCTGTTCCTTCTCAGCAGTTGAGATCTTCTCAGCTCTATCTTTGCAGTTCACAGCTTTACTGGAGCTTTTTTTCTGGCCAAACTTACAGTGTTTTAAATCATCTTGCTGGGCTTTTTGCTCTTAATTCTCATGATAAATCTGGCTAAAGGCCTGCAACAGTAGCCATGGCACTGCCTCAACATTAGACTGTCTTGAAATTTCTTCTGCAAGATTAATTAGTCCACCACCATTAATCTTAGTTACAGGCAAAATCTCTGGACATGAGCAAAATGCAGACAAACTTTTTGCCAAGCCATAACACACATCATCTGTAGTCCAACAGCCAATGTAGTCCTTCCCAGCAGAAACCTGCTGAACCTGGTCTTTACCGGCCGTATTTATTTATATCAGCTTTCTGTTCTGGAGCTCTGACCAGAATCTCCCATACAGAAGAGTCTAAGGTGTTTCAACTCTACTCTTCCGGGTTACATCTTTGAACCTTTATAAACTCTTCCCACAAGGCATTCCCAAAGGCTCTTGGACCACATAGTCAGGTACAGTCACAACAATGACCCCACTTCTTTGGTACCAAATTCTGTCTTAGTTACTTTTCTCTCATTGCTGAGACAAAATACCTGATGCCCAAAATTAAGAAAGGAAAGGTTTATTGTGGCTCAGTTTGTAGAGGGTTCAGTCCATAGTCAGTTGACTCCAGGACAGGGTAGCATGGCACAGTTCATGGTGGCAGAAGACAAAAAAGCAACAAGAGCGAAAGGGGCAAAAGGGAGGAACAAGCTTCTTTCCTTGTCTTATATTGTATGCAGGCTACCTGCCCCAGGGTAGGTGCAGCACTCACACAACCAATTCCAGCACTAGACAATGAACCAATCACAAATTCTAGATTCAACAACCTTTAAAAGCGCCCTTCATGACCGCATGAGGGGACATTGAAGCACAAACCATAACAATTCCAATTTCAGAAATGATAAAATATGGAAAAATTCTGTCTTAGAATTCACAAATACAAGGTAATTGTGTTTGGACTGGGAGTACAATGTTTAAATAACAGTGATATTGTGATTTACTTAGCTGTACTCTTTCTGTACACTGTATAATTGATATGTATACCTGCAGAGTATATACACACACAGGTGTGCTGACTTTCATTTACTAATATTTATTTTTAAATTTTTTTCAAAAACTTTTAGAAAAGAAACTTGCTTATGAATTACTTTTCTTTCATTGCCCTTGTCACATTGCTATCAAGTTCATGCAGGGTTTCAGAACACTGTTTTATGCCTTCCATTCCTTTTCTTGTCTCTAGGGCCACAAAGAGCTATTGTATAAAAGAGTTCATAGGAGTAGAAATACTTCAATACAATGCAATTGTTTATTATGAGAGAGCTTTGTCAACAATGGCCTCCAGGCCCAATTCCGCTCATACCATCTGTGCCCTCTCATACCACTTTCTCCCTTTCATTACATCACCCATTTTTTGCAATCTGAGAGGTCAAAAGTGGCACCTTCCCCTATGACATTCATTTCCCTTTTCCTGTTTACCAAAGAAGAGGTATAGCTTCTATCAAGGTTACTGGCTAGTGGCACATCTGTGACAAACATTTTTTCTATCCTCCACTCCTAAGGCATCTATATCCTTAGTCCATTTTTTCTCAAGAGACACTGATGCTCTTTTTGGACATGCATAAAAATATAGAGTATCATAGTAATACCAGTAGAATTGAAGCATGCTTTTTCTGTTTAATTTTTTCTTTTCTTTTCATTTTTCTTTTCCCTGTCAGCTTCTCTTATTCTGATAACCAGAAAGTTTAATATAGCCATTTTTTTATTAGGTGAAAGATAATATTCAGGGTAAGAAAAAAATGTTTTCTAAAGAAAACTATTCATTCCAGTGAAGAGACAACATCATTCTACTAACTTGTATTAACTACAAAACATGTTTGACTGGCTACATATGTGATAAAAGTTTTCAGATTTTTAAAAATGAGTGATTCTGACCTGGAACCTGTACCATGTTGTCGCTCTCACTGATACTGGAATAGATTCCAGTTCATTGGACCTTTCAACCATCCTCCAGTTGAAGGAGCCGTGGGTAACATCACCTTCCTGTGACTGGAATTTGCCTCTTTCTGTCTACAGAGAAGGTCTATACACTCTTTCCCCCATCCCCAGGCATGCTTGTCCTCTTAGTTTATTCACAGTGCCCAGGTGGGCACTTGTATTGCCTAGATTGGCATGGTGATGGTGTAGATGGCTAGGCCTCTCATATATCTAGAGCTTTATGAAAATCCTAGACTTGCTGGAGTGCTACTGACAACCAATACACCTCTGCCTCTTTGGCCTCTCAGCCAGGTTTAGGTCATTGTTCAAGGACCTCTCATCTGCTGACCAGATTGATTAACATACATCAAGTGTTCTCAACTGGAGAAGTATCAAAAAATTTAAATTGTATCAAAGTTGCTTGCGAGTGTTTGAGTAATATGTATGTGTGTTTTGTGTGTACGTATGTATGTCTATTAAAGTCTTTTTGCCAATTATAAAATTGGTATTATTTGTATTTTTATTGAGTTGTAAGAGTTCTTTATATTTTCTATAAACTAGAATTACCAGGTGTGTGATTTCAAATATTTTATCCCATTCTGTATGTTGCCCTTTGATTTCTTTGATGATTTCCTTTGATGCATAAAGGTTTTAAATTCGGATAAAGTCCAGTTTATCTATTTTTGTATTGTTGCTTTCTCTTTTGGTGTCATTTCTAAGAATCCATTGCCAAATAAAATACTACAAAGATTTGAGTCACTATGTTGGCATCTGAGCATTGTACAAAGAAGACACCTAAGTCTTCAGACTGGTCTCATGCAAGAGAAGATCCCCACCAACTTTCCTAACCAGAGATTTTGGAGATTTCTATTAACTTTCTCCCTCCCCAGGGAGGGGCTGGTTGTGGTTGTTTTGTCTTTGCACTCTGTACTGAGCTGTGGAGTGTGTGTGTGTGTGTGTGTGTGTGTGTGTGTGTGTGTGATCAGTGGTGCCTTCTAGCTGAAGTTGCCATCTGCATTTCCCCCCCAGGCAGTTAGACTGTCAAATCTTTCAGAGCTCCAGGCCTCGGAGTACAATATTATATTTGTCTGGTATTGTACAGAAGTTAAAGTTCTGGATGCATTGATCAACCATTTTCCTCCCTAGAGGGAAACTGAGAGTTGGGGTTTTTCATCCTCTAGCTCTGTGATTAGTAGGGGAAAGGATTAATAGTGTCACCAGCCCAAGCCATGACCTCTGTTCTCCACTAGGAAACTAGATTGTGCTGAACAAGGATTTCAAGATAACCAAAACATAGGCCAGGCCTCTGGGTACTCCTTTGGAAAAGTTGAGATGCTGAACATGGAAATGAATGTCTCATAATCCCCTGGATGAAAGTGGGACCTAGATAGTCTCTTCCTGATCATGAGGCCAGGGGCAGGGTGTTTGGAGAGAAGATGTTGCAAATCTCCCTACCAACTTCTGAGAGGATGCTTTTGCATTCTCTTAGGGTGCAGTAGTATTTCAATTAGTTTCTGCTTTCTCACTAAATGATTTGTGTATGAATTTTTGATGCAACATTGTTTCTGTGGGAGGAACAGGGGTCTATAGTTTCCTATTTTGCCACTGTCATAAAATCAACCCTGTAATTTTATTAATCTTTGCCTTAATTTCTATTATTTCCTCCTTTTTTGTTTGTTTATTTTTTGTCTTTTTGAGATAGGGTCTCACTATGCAGCCCAGGCTGGTCTTGAGCTTGCAGTGATCCTCCTGCCTCAGCCTCCCGAGTGCTGGTATAGTTTTAATTACATCTTTAATTTCATTGGCTGATAGTGGGTTATTTGGATTTTTTATATCTTCTTGAATCAGCTCTGGTAATTCATATGCATCTAGGAATCTGACTATTTCTTCTGTATTTTCCTTCTTCTGGGAACACAGGTTCTTGAAGTAGGTATTGGTGATCATCTGGATTTCTGCAGGATCTTTTGTGACTTCACCCCTTTCATTGCTAATTGTGTGGATTTGAGTGTTTTCTTTCCTTTTTTGATAAGTTTGGATAAGGGTTTGTCAATTTTATTTAATCTTTCAAAGAACCAACTCTTCAAATCATTGATTCTTTGTATTGTTTCCTTAGTCTCCATTGCCTTGATTTCTGCTCTGATGTTTATAATTTCCTCCCTTGTATGAGCTTTGTGCTTGACTTGCTCTTCTTTTTCTAGAAGCTAGAGGTTCAACATTAAGTTGTTTATTGGCACTTGTTCTGTTTTACTGAGATGTGAATTCAACACTATAAATTTCCCTCTTAGGACTGCTTTCATTGTGTCCCATAAGTTCTGGTAGGTGGTATTGGCATTGTGGTTTAATTGTAGAAACAATCTAATTCCTTCTTTAATTTTTTGTGTGATCCATTGGTTGTTCAGAGGGCATTATTTAATTTCTATGTGTTTATAAAATTCTTGTGATTTCTTTTGTCATTGATTTCCAATTTCATTGCACTATGGTCTGATAATATGCATAGGATAACTTCAATTCTTTTGCATTTACTTAAGCACGTCCTATGAGCTAGCATGTGGTCCATTTTGGAGCATGTCCTGTGTATTCAGATGTTGTGGGATGAAACACTCTGTAGATATTTCTTCAAAAGTCTATTTGTTCAAACATTTGGCTCATCTCAAATATTTTAGTGTTGATTTTTTGTCTAGTTCATCAGTCTGTTTGTGATAGTAGTGTATTGAGATTCCCCATTATATGTGTATGAATGCTAACTTGATTCTTCCTGTCCTTAATATTTGTTTTGTATAGTTGCATGCACTGTTATTTTTGTATATATCAAATATATATTTGATTCTTAACTTTTTTTTGCATTATTTTCTTTACAAGATTGTAGTGACCTTCTTTGTCCTTCTTAATCAGTCTGGGCTTGAAATCCATTTTGTCTGCAAATAGAATCACTACCCCTGCTTTTTTCCTGGTTCCTGTCACATGGAGTATTATTTTCCATCTTTTGACTTTCTGCCTATGAATTTTTTTTAAATTAAATGTGTTCTTTGTATGTAGCATATTGCTTGATCTTCCTTCTTAATCTATTCTGCCAGCATGTTTCTTTTGATTGGTGAATTGAGATCTGTTTAATTGCTTGCCTTATCTGGTATTTTCAGTGGAATTTTTAATCTCCCGGTGTAATGACTAATATACTGTGTCAACTTGAGAAACCTAGAAACTTAAATAAGTAACTCAGCAGTTCTATACCCTGGAGTGTAGCAGACATGCCCTTACTGCTCTAAGATGTTGTTCGCTGTGTCAATGTGTTATTATATATGTTATGATTATTTATAATAGTCACCCAAAGAATGATATACAAAAGAGTGCAGGAAATCTGTCCACACACTAAGACCAAGGAATCAAGCTGAGGCCTGGATCCCACAGAAATGTCCTGCATGAGTTCAGCTGAATACCTAGAGTTCATAACAATGCCACCCATGAATCTAACGGTCGTGGGCCAAGAGCCCACGACAATGTCTCATGCAGACCTGTTTCACAGATCTGCGCTGGGAAGGTCCAAAGGTCAGTGGTGGAATCTAGAAAGTCTGTGCTAGCGGGGTGAAGGGTCTGTGCTAGCAGGCTGAGGGATCTGCACTGGAGCTAGGAAGTAATGCTCAGAAGAACCAGAGCTCCCTGAAAGGTACCACAGCCATCCTCAGCAACAATGAGGTCCCGAGCTTCTCCAGTGATCAAGATGGCCGAGTTCCCATCAGGGAAGCCAACACAGCAAGCTTCTTCAGGAGACTGAGCTGTGCACCTTTTTCTTCTCAAGAGCCAGGAAGCGATGCTCAGCGTGAGGACCAGAGCTCCCCCAAGTGAACCGAAGCCATTCTCAGTGCCAACGAGGTCCTGAGCTCCTCAGAGGATGAAAACAGCGAAGTTCATCAGGAAAGCCAGCATGACCAGCTCCTCCAAAACAACCAACAGCTCCTTACAGCTTCTACCAGCTCCCAACATCCTTTCTCTGCTCCCAACAGCCTTTCTCTGCTCCCAACAACAGCCTTACTCTCCTTCTCCAGTTCTGCTTCTTATGCTGCTGGCAACAATCCCCCGGTGGGCCTCCCACACCCAGCATCACACTTACTCAGTTCAGCTGGGGGTTATAAGTTGACCACCAGTTGTCAATCTACTACACCAGCTTACAATATAAGGTAGAAAAAGAAGCTTGCTTGCCCCCCTTTTGCTCTTGTTGCTTTTGCTGTCTTTTGCCTCTGTGAACTGTTGCCCCTGTGCCATGCCATCCTGCCTTGGAGCCAGCTGTTATGGACTGAAACCTCCACAAACTGTGAGCTAGCTAAATAAACCTTTCCATCCTTCATTTTTAGCATCATGTATTTTGTCTCAGCAATAACAGAAAAGATGTCTCCTGGCCAATCGCTCTCTCCTGGGGAATGTCTGTACCCAAATAACTAACCAGCCACTGTAGTCCACTGTGTCCACTGCTCTGTTGCACTGGTGTGTTTCTCGGTGGAGGACTCTGGGGTCACCAGTAGTCACTGTGCATCCTCAGGTTTGAGCCGCCCCTTTCATGCAGTGAGTCCAGGCTCAGGGAGAAAGTACTACCTGCCACCTTCTTCTTCATTGAAGTCTGCTTCTTTCCTCTCTCCACGGGCTTCAATTCTTGTTTCAGATCCTTCCTGGGTCCTTTCTACATTGCTATATTCCAGTGTCTGGACCTCAGATCTTCAAGAGGCTCTTTCTGTGCTGCTCATCATCCTGCCATCTTTCCAGAAGTCTCCTTTTCTGTTGTTAGCTGGGATTTTACATATATCTATTACGAATAACTGGCTTATAGTGTTTTTCAATTCCTCTCTTGCTTCCTCTCTTGATCTTCTGTTTAGTTTTAAGGTATTAACGCTTGCAATTATTATTGCAAAACTATCCATTTCCCCCTCAATTTGTCAGTTTTTCTTCATTTCCAAGATCATCTTGATTAACTGACACTTTATCAACATATAATGTCCTTCTTTAATGTTACAAAATTGATTTAAACACCATTATGTCTGTTATTATTATAGCTGCCTCAGTTACCTTTTGGTTATGAATTTTTCTCAACTTTCAATCTCTTTATACCTTTGAATCTAAAATAAGGCTGTTTTATACAGTTTACATTTGGAACATAAATTTTCAAAATCTAGAGCTGAGAAATGTGGCTGAGTGGTAGCCCACTTGACTCAAATGCACAAAGACTTAGGCTTCATTGCCAGCACTGCAAAAGCAAAACAATGATAATAAAAATCCAAAATATATGCTGTCTATCTGCCTTTTCATTGGAGAGTTTAATTTAATACCCACATTTTCTAGTTTCTGTATTTGATACTTTGAACTCTGGGACTTTGTGAACTAAAAAGAATCCGTTCCTTTCAAGGTTAGCTAATTCCTAGAGATCACCCACAATTAAGTTGTGAGAGCCCTGTTAGTTTACAAACCACCAATTCCAGAACCCATACAACCACCTCCTTTATCAGGCTTTTAGGGCTTACTAGCCCTAAACTCTCCACTGGCAGGTAACAGAAAACTAATGAAAACCCTTACACCCCTAAGCCACTGAAATTATTTAAACTAGCCGTCTTAAACCTATTTATCCAGCCACATCTGTTCATTCCCAAGAAAATCACAATAAAATATCTTGCACCTCTTTTCATCTCTCTCCTTCTGCCTCATGACAGAACCTAATGTTTTCCCATGCAGCCCTGAGTAACATAGTGTTCCAGGAACTGACACTTAATCAGCATATAATGTCCTTCTGTAGTGTTACAAAAAATGATTTAAAACACCATTATGTTTGTTATTATCATAACTGCCTCATTATTTTTTTGGCTATGATTAACATTGAATTTTTTCCCATCCTTCACTTTCAATCTATTTATAGCTTTGATTTTAAAAACTTCCTACTTTATTATGTTTATTTATGCTTGTGTTTCACCATACCCGATTAAGAGAAATCCTAGATATCTTTGAAGCGGTAACCATTTACATTTAAATAACCATCATAGAAAAGGACTTACAGTATTTGTAGGTTTTTGGCTATATATTTTCTGTGTAATTATATCTTTTAATTACTCAGTTTCCCATTTTTGCTTTTTTGATGATTAATTGATGTTTTCTTGTGTACTTAATTATATTCTAATTACTTTTGCTGTGAAATTTTAAATTTTTTCTTTATTGATTCTTCTTGGGAATATAATCAAACCCTTATGTTTGTGATGAGATTTTGTTTTATATATTTTTTCTTTTTTTTTGTACCAGGAATCGAACTGAAGACCTTGTGCTTGCCAGGCAGGCACTTGTGCCACTGAGCTATATCCCTGGCCCTGAGATTTTATTTCATATAATCATATAATATCTCTATTATACTTCATCTTTCTTTAACGGGTATCTTTATACCAACTGTGTATATCAATATAGCTTTATAATTATTGTTTTATGCATTTGTCTTTTAAGTCACACAGGAAAGGCCAGCAGTTATAAGCATATGTACCATGGTACTTGCCTTTATATTTGCCTATGTAGTTATATTTATCTTAGTTTCTTCATATGACTTTGAATTACCTATTTGGTATCATTTTATTTCAACTTAGAAGTCTTGTAATACTTATCAGAGGTCAGTAAATACAGATGGAAATTAATCTGTTTTCTTAGTGTGATAGTTAACTGATTGTGTCAATTTGAGTAAGAAATATCCACCTAAATTGGATCAGCATAGTTCTGAATTTGGACGACCTGCCCTAGGGAGATTGTTGCCAGAATGGTATAAAAGGGAAACGAAGATGGGAGGCTCACTTCTTTTTCTTCAGAAGAGCCCCAGTCTTTGTCTGTAAAGAACTTGGACATCAGCTCCAGGCTTCCAGTGCAGATTCTTCACCCTCCAGTACGGAACCTTTAGCCTTCTGGCACAAACCCTTCAGCCTTCCATTGCAGAACCTTTGGCCTCCGAATGTGAGGACACTACACCTAGTTCCAGTCCTTTGACCCTTTGCGCTCTTCTACACCTGACTCTGCGGGCAGCCATTGTAAGCCAGTCTTGTAAATTCTTACATACTAGTATGTCTCGCATTAAATTTGTTTCTCTATTAAGCACTGATACATATAATGACTATATCTTAAGTAGTTCAAGCAATCTCTCATTAATAATTTCTTATATTAAATTATTTCTATATTTTTGCAACTAAGAGAAATTCTACCTGTAATGTACATGCTTGTGCATATACTTTTATTTCTGCAGATTAAAATCCTGAATGTAAGTTTGATTGGTCAATAAGTACTGTATGTGCTCTCTTTCATTTCCCAGCCTCCCTTGCATGTAGGTAGGGGCCATAAAATATTATATAAAGCACCTCTAAGACTTAGAAACTACCACAAGTGATACTTTCACTTTCCTTGCAATAACCTTGGAAACCTCATGTGCCATATGGAATACATGACTACAAGATAAACGCAGGCTACATATGCAAATAATCAATGGTGCAGAGCCATATATACATATACTGTATACATATACATAATTTGTAAAACTAATATAAATCCATAAAAGTGTATGCATTAGTTTTAGTATATTAGTCTTAGAAAACATATATATTTATATATGTATATACATAAGCATATATATATATATTCACATGTTTCAAGAAGGGATAGAGTGTAGAGAAGGTGATTTTTTACTTAGATCTGTTCCCTATATTACTTTGTGCAATTTACACATGTCCTCTGAGAGTCTCCTGAACCAGTAAGAGAGGGCTAGCAAGGACCTTCAGGGAGAGATCAGCTCAGAAAAGAAGGAAGACAAGAACTTACTCCTTGGACTGAAGAGCAGCAATTGACTACACTTTGTCTTTTACTCAAACTTGTACCCACATTCAATTCTCAAATGAACTCATCACACAGGACTCCTTTGAAGCTGCAGGGTCCTGTGATTGAAAACAGAAAAGATTGCTTTGCTAAGGACCATGCAAGGCATTATGACCACAGAGACTACAGTATTCCACCTGTGTTAAGTATCACTATAAAGCAAAAAGAGGCTTAAGTATGCAGTTGGAGTTCAACTCTGTGGGAACTCCAGGAAACTCAGTAGGGTTTGGCATTGAAGGCCTCCAGTGCACCAGCAGAGGTGGCAGCCAGCAGAGATGAATGACCTTGCACAAGAGGGTCAGTAAGTACAGTGGGATCGAGGAGAGGAGACTGGGGTAGGGCTCCATAGGTAAGGGAGCATGGACTCCCCACTATTTACCGATTGAAATTGTTTCAGAGCACAGGTTGAGTCATGCCTGGCCCTCTCTCAAATAACTGATTCTTCTACAGCAGACTGGGATTCTGTATGCACTGGTTGAACAAGGTGCCACCAAGCAGAATTTTGAGTTCATAATGGATCGATTCTTACCCACAGAAGCCTTCTGAGACAAATATTTTCCCATGCAAAGACCGAATCCTAAATGTATGTATTGTATCTTATAATAATTGCCAGCTTTATTCCTCTGGCTAAGAGTGCCCAAGGTAATTTGAAGTTTAGATTTTGCTTTACACTTCCATTATTAAGAATCTATTGAGTGTTTCACTGCCTTCCAAAAGTGATTGACAAATTCTCTCATTGTGTCTAGTTTTCTTTTAATGTGTGTATAACACAAGTAATACACACACATACATTCATGTTTTCTTTCTGGAAAATGAGGAAGATACAGAGAAGCAAAAAACAAAAAAAAAAAAGCAAAAAAATACAAATCACACAGATTCACCATTCACATTTAATGTTAAAATTATTCAAACATTGTTTTGCATTATGTCATATGCAAATGTATATATGCACACACTTTTCTTTAGCTTGTTATTTTTTACTTTACAATGCACAGTGAACATATTCCATGGAATGAGTGAGATCTCCTTATTAAATGAATAAGTTTGGGTCAAAGATGAGATGTTGACAAGACTCTTATAAATCTAACCAACAATTGAAAAATAGAATAAAATGATTGCAAATATTTTGCAAGAAAATGCAGACAAAAAGAAAGCAATGGCAATATTAACTAACAGAAAATAAATGTTTTGAGGGGGAAATGCATTAAATGGGATGTGGTCAGTCTTGAGAATACCTACAGTTACAGGGCAAAGCCCTAACATTTTTTCTCAAACTCCCTATCTTTTCCAAATACCTTTCTATCCCATGTCCCTCTCATCATTTCTTCATACTTGAAATGCCTAAAGTCTATGTCCTCTTGAAATTCTTCCAGAGACTGAAGCAGCCTCCACCGAAAATTCCCTTCCTTTTGCTGGCATTCAAGTTTTCCATAGGGGCACTCTTTTTCCCTCTTTGGAAAGGTACACTTAGGTTTTCCTTCATTTTCTTTGTAGGGGTTTTGGGTGGTATTGCTGTTTCCTATTTAATCCAGAGAGAAAATGTAGACATGGATTGCTTCATTACTTTTGAATCAAGCATGGTCAATTTCTCTTTGAGACAAGGTGTTCACCTAATCGCTCATGTCCACCTCACAGATCCAGCTTCCAGAAGTTAGAAACGTCTCTCCCACGCTCTCCCAACCACCCTTCTTTACCCCTCCCACTCTGGAATACAGGATTTCACCAGAAAACCAGGTTAATAGCTTCTTCAGTGGCTGGGAAAAGAGGAACACGAATGGACGTGGGCTCAAATTCTACCCAGTTTTTGCCCTTTCCAACTTCCATCCTCACAAATCTTGGTCTCAGTTCCTCCTCATAGTAACCTGTGCAGTTTCAGCACAGGTTTCTGCTATTTTCCTTGCCCAGAAGTGCCTTTGAAGGCAGACTGTGGAACCTGCATATAAAAGGAGTGGGAGAGAGAGAAGCTGTAGATCAACGAACCCCAAATATAAGACATGCAGCATCTTGAATGTAAAATTTTGCTCACTGTTTCTGCTCCAATTTTCCTACTCCCTGGTTCCCTTCCTGCCCTTATCTTTTCTTCCAGGATTTATGTGCTGGTCCTCAGTACTTGTCTCTGCAAGACCCACCACTTCCCACCCCCACCTCACCCCACTGCCACAGACCAGCACCTAATGAGGGAACTATTTTCAGATGACCTCTAATTCTGTCTTGTCTCCATCCCATGATTTCAGTTTTTCTCCAGCCACCAACCCACACGTTAGCCTTATCATTTTCTTAAATGAATTAAGGAAAATAGGAACAAACATAAAGAGAACTATTTCCATTATGAAAGAAGCTGACCCTTTCTAAACTTATCACTAACTATCCAGGTGTTTCTTAAGAAATTTCTACCTATCCCTTGTTTCCTTGGTGCAAAAGATACAATTATCTCCTATAAATTTATAGGGATTTTGAGAAAACAAATGTGGATCTATTTCAATCACTAAATTCAGCTACTGCCACTGTAGGGATCCGAGCACTTTCTTGACATCAACTTGCTAAAATCTATGTTTTTTTTCTTAACTTGGCCACAAACGTGCAAGACTGCAGGGCAGTAAGGAGCTGATATCCAGAGGGGGAAAGAAGCCTGGGAATGTAAGAATTTCAGTACACATCAGCTCCCGATCTTGTGAGGGTTGTCATCCTTCAACTCTGGCCCCCACTTCCCCCTCCCGGTAACAGTGAACTGATCTACCAAATCCCTCATCACCTTGAAAGTTCTTGCTACTCATTTTGTCTTTGTTAAGTCCAGAGGTCAAAATTGGACTGTACTCCTTGTAGTTGGAATTTGTCATTCTCAGATTACCACGACTTCATCTTCCCGTAGTTATATTAACCATTGTTAATTTTTAAATGGTTGTGCTGAGAAAGAGAAGTACTCATCTTTTTCTAGGCCACAAAACCAGAAAAGTAGCAGTCTTTCCTCTAGTCACCTTCCCCTCAGTCCCTTGCGGTTCCATCCTTAAAATCAAATTGGAGAGTTGAGTGAGTTAAGAAAGAATGTAATATAGCCTGGTGTGATGGTGCATGCCTGTAATCTCAGCACTCAGGAGGCTGAGGCAGGAAGATCGTTGCAAGTTCGAGACCAGCCTGGGCTACAAAGTGAGCTCAAGGCCAACCTGAACTGCATAGCGAGACCCTGACTCAAAAAGGCCAAAGGGAAAAAAAAAGAACGTTACGATTGGGGCAGTATTTTCCTTTTTACTTTTTTCCTGATAATTTCCTGGTTTTTTAGTCTTTTTTAATAAACATGATTTTCATAAACACAGCATAACAGAACTATGTACATCTAGAAACTAGATTCAGGATAGGAAGATAAAAAGACTTAAGCACCTGTTTCTTCTGCTGAAGTCATAATATAAATATAGAACCTATTGCCAGAAACATTTTTGGAAGTTAAAAACGTACAGGGCAACTGGAGCCTACCCTTTGTGAGGGAGTGCTGGGCATGTGAAATTCTTATACTAGGTGAGTTATTGAGGCTGTTATCTCATAGTACATTACCCTAGGATTTTCAGATTTCAAAACAATAAAAATATTTACTAGCTTGTTTTCCATATTATGCCCACCTCTCTCTGTAGCATGCTCTTGCCCTTTTATACCATTCAATACTGTCCCTAAAATATCCACATTTATCTCCTCGTTCAGAATTAGTTTTGCATTTCTCGCGGACATCTCTATTCTCTTTATATTTTCCTAGACCGTATTCACCCTTACTGAAGAATTAGAAGGTATTTGTAATACTAATTGAAACTGACCACATTTAATCACCCATCACCCTCCACATAGATTATGACTCCCTGATCTCAGGCAAAGGGGGATGGGAGAAGGGAATATTTTGAGCTAGAAGCATAAAAGCTCACCGCTTCCCAAATCAAATGTGTGTGTTCCCTGTGCAGGCACCTGCCTTGCAAGGTGGTATGATTAAACAGCTCACTTCCATTGCACTTCTCACCTCTGAGTTTATGTTTTGGGGGTTCACAAGGTGATTATTTTCTCAGAATTTAGGGCTTGTGATTTTTGTGTCTGCCCACAGTGACCACTAGATTCAGGTGGCCCACCACCACCTGGGCCCACCACAGAAAGACGGGAGAACATTTCTGAAGACGGTGGAACCGACATGAGAAAGAAAAAGAAAAAAGGCACACTGCAGGAACCATAATTTCATGCATGAGCCAAGGTAGGACTAACTGCACTAAAACTGTCCTTTGGTGGTTGGGTGGCAGCCTCTGGATATTGAGTATGTGTGACTGAGACCTGTCCCCGAGGCAAAGCTAGTGCACAATCTGAATTTGCGTTTTCACCCTCCCACAAGAGATATGACCAGGGACAGAAGTGATTCTTGGGGGTGAGCAAGACTCTTCTACTGCGATGGAGGG
The DNA here is from genome assembly GCF_000276665.1 of Chinchilla lanigera. Classification (NCBI taxonomy): domain Eukaryota; kingdom Metazoa; phylum Chordata; class Mammalia; order Rodentia; family Chinchillidae; genus Chinchilla; species Chinchilla lanigera. Next base: position 466,959 of record NW_004955548.1, on the reverse strand, counting down.
GTGTGGCGTTCACAAGAAAAGTGAAGAAAATGGACCTTTTGAGAAAGAGGAACAAACAATCTAGACCTAGGGAGTCAGGGAAAAAGGAAGCCCTGGACTCCTCCCCTGGCAATCCATTGGGGAGAATGCTTGAGAACTGGGAAAGCAGTTCTCAGACCAAAGATAAAAATCAGAGAAAATTGATTAAATTTCATTGTTTTATTTGGACCAGGGAGCCATTCAAAGGGCCCTCTGTAATTTGGCCCAAGTTTGGGTCTGAGGAGGACTAGGTCTGCTAAGCATCAGTCCCCTTTTAAATGATAAAACCCCAGACTCACAAGAGGAGGGTTCTGCCCTCTATTGGCTTCCAGGGTCAACCCCAGTATTTCCGCTCAAGAGGAGACAATGCAAAATAAAAAGTCATAGGTTCATTTATCCTGTTTGCCCCCACCCTGAAGAATTTTCAGGATGATGGCCACTATGAAGAGGTTCAAGGAGGGGAAGAAAGTAATCAAGGAGCTCAGGGAGAGAGGACATCACACCAGTGACTCCTTCATTTCCAAATTTGAGAAGAGAATTAGAGCAGTGAAGGAGGGACTTAGAAAGTTTCCTCTCCCTGAGAAGCAATCTGTTTCTAATGTTTCCCTTTCATGAGGTACCAATGGGAGGAGGGCAAATTGGATTTGTTAATGCTTCCCTCACTAGCACTAAAATTAGGAGCTTTAAAAAAGAAAGTGCAGTTATTAATTGAAGATCATCTGGGGCTAGGGGAGCAGTTAGGCAGTTTTAAAATCTAACCTATATACATGAACCAAACTGATGTCTTATCTTGAACATTTTATTTTTCGGGGAGGAACAAGGAATGGAAGCTATGCTTTCCTGGGAGAAAATTCATCCCCCAGGACCAGGTGAAGGTACAGCAGAGCAAAAGTTCCCAAATGAAGATCCTATTTGTGACAATAATGCTGAAAATGACTGGAATTAAATTCAAGATTTTAGAAATTTGATAATTGAGTGGGTTAAATAATCTGCCTCCTGGTCCCAAAACATCTCTAAAGCATTTGAGGCTCAATGAGAAAAGGAGGAAATTCTATCTGCTTTTTACAGCGATTAAAAAAAAAAAAACAAATAAGAAAGTACTCTGGGCTGGATCCCTAGAGTCAACTGGGACAAGACCTCCTCAAAGTTAATTTTATAGCTGAGAACTGGCCTGACATGTCAAGAAACTTATAAAAATTAGAGGAATGGAATAAAAAGTCAATTGAGGAGTTGCTTAGGGAACAACAAAAAGTTTATATAAAGAGAAGAAAAATAAAAACAAAGATAATGGTCTTTATGGCAGAAGAAGTCCTTAAAAAGAAGTCAAACCAGGACTCCTACAATGAAAAAAGTAAGAACCAAAAATTGTTATCAAAGGATAAGCAAAGACAGTGTGATCAGATAGCAAATGTATTTACAAATGCATGAAGCTGGGACATTCTGAGACGGACTGTCATGAACTGAGGAGAGAACAAGTTACATCCCTAATGATCTTTGATGAGAATTAGGGAGGTGAGGTGTTACTTTTACCTGGGTCCCACAAGAAGGCCTTGATAAATTTAAGAGTGGGGCCAGGAGAAAACAAATAACATTCTTGGTAGATATAGGTACTGCCCATTCCTTATTGATTTTTCTTACCAGCACCTCCACAAAATTCTCAGGAAAGCTTCTAGTTTCAGATGTTAAAGGGGAAGAGTTACTGGGTAGCTCATTCTACAAGAGGCTCACCAAATAAATGTTACTGGGTTTTGTGGTGCTCACCACTCCTTCTGGCATTGGATTCCAGGTTCTTCTTATCTCAAACAAAGAACTGGGTGAAATGAGCAAAAAACAGTGACAAAGTTTATTTGAAAAGAGAAAAGTGAAGAATGAGGGAGAAACTAGCTCTGCAGAGTGAGCTTAGCCTGAGTAAAAGAGGAAAAAGCTAGGTAAAAGTACATCCTTGAGAACACAGGGAAGCCTATCATGATAGCAAGCTTTTCATGTCATCTGTGTACTTTCATGCAATGCAAATCTTGAGGAAAACTACAAGAACATCTGCATATGGATAGTGAGATGTAGTGTTGGGATCCCATGCCTCAGGTTGATATCAGGTATAGGCCATCCTATTGGAAACTGGCTCAAATTCTGATGACAAGTCTACATGCAGGGCTTTGGGAACTGTTCTGTGCATGCATTCCAGGATCCTGTAATTAACAGGTCATGCCTACTTCCCCTGCCAGTTTTGCCACACCTTACTCTCTTATTTCAGAAGGATTTCAAGTCCCCATATTTGAGAAAACCCCAATCATATTAGGGTTTAAACAAATCAAAGGATCATTGCTCTGTGTTCCTAAAGCTGGAGTGAATCTTCTAGGATGAGATTTGATTTTAAGACTGGGCCTCAGACTAAGCACAGAAGAAGGCCAATTAAAAGTAAAAAATGAATCTTTTAATGGAAGGAGATGAAGAAAGAATTGATTCCCTTGCTAGGTGAAGGACGGTAATCAAGTATCTTTGGGTTTTGGAGTGCTGAAGTCTCCTTCTGGAAGTGATTTCTAGGTTGTTTTTGCCTTGATCAAAGAATTGATCAAGACAAGCACAAATGATAGCAAAGTTTTATGAATTAAAGGAAGGAAAAGAAATAGCCTATGCAGAGTGAGTTTGGGTCAAGTAAAAGTCAGAAAAGAAATACACCCTATAGTGTGAGGCTGGGCTACCATGGAAGATTGAGAGCAGTGGCAAAAACTCAAGTGTAGACTGTCCTTTTTTTATTACCCATTTCTCAGGCTGACATCAGGTCTAGGGCATCCTACGGAAAACCATGAAAAGTCCACATGCAGAGCTCTGGAAACTGTTTTGCACATGTGTCCTGGGATTTTGTAATTAACAGATCACACCTAGTTCCCCAGCCAGTTTTGCTATTCCCTAATCTCCTGCCTTCAAGGAGGTCTAAAAATCACATCAATACAAATTGAGTTAAAACAACCTGGAGAAATAATTTCTAGAAAACAACATCCCATTTCTATGCAGGGGAAAAATGGTTTACAATTAGTGATAGAAGGAGTGAAAACAGAGGGACTGTTGGAGCCTTGTGTGTCACCAATTCTCCCCATTAAAAGGTCCAGTGGGACACAGTGACTAGTGTAAAATCTCAGAGGTATAAACAAGATTTTTCAGGACCACCAGGCAATGGTGCCCAACCCATACATACTTCTCAGTAAGTTTCCATAGGAATATAAAAAGTTCAGTGTTGTGAATTTAAAGGATGCCTTCTGAGCATGTCCCTTAAATGCTAACAGCTGAGATCTCTTTGCCTTTGAGTAGGAAAACCTCATAAATGGGAGGAAACAGCAATACCACTGGACAGTATTGCCTCAAGGCTTCACACAATCTTCAAACTTGTTTGACCAAATTTAACAAGGAATGTTGAAGGAATTTCAATGAAGCACAGCAACTTAATTCTTGCAGTCTGTGGAGGATCTGTTAATCTCTGGAAAAAAAGAAAGACCAGGTCTCAAAGTCCACAATAAATCTGCCCAACCTCTTGGGTGAGCAAAGGACTGCATGTCTATAAATGTAAACTAAAATTTGTAGAAAAGGATGTTAAGTATTTGAGATGCCTAATCAGTGAAATGAAATGAAAACTTAATCCAGAATGGATCATAGGAATAAGAGTGGTGCTCCTACCAAGGACTAAAACAGAACTTCAAAAATTCCTGGATCTAATTAGATATTGCTGATTGTGGATTAATTTTTATGCACAAAAAACTAAAGATCTATATTCAAAATTGCTAGGAGAACATGACCCTCTAGGATGATCCTGAGACGAAACCCAGGCAACTGAGGACCTTAAACAGGCCCTCATTTCTGCTCCAGTTCTAGCCTTGCCATCCCTACAGAAGCCTTTTCATCTGTTGGTAACCAGGGACCTCAAACCCAGGGAGGAAAGAAACAGCCTATTGCCTTTGTCTCAACTCCTGGATCCAGTCCCTAGAAAATGGCCAAAATGTGTACAAGTGGTGACCGCCACTGCACTACTGGTGAAAGAAAGCAGGAAATTAACCTACTGTTTAGTTAAAATGTACTGTTTGGTTTCCATGAAGTTGCATAACTTTGGTGTTATTTTGCTGTTGATGATGTCCAACTCCATTGCGCTCTAGTCTAATAGTATGCATGGTAGAATTTCAAATATTTTTCATTCACTTAAAGCCAATTTATTAGTTAGTATATGGTGTATTTTTGAGAAAGTCCTATGTGCTGCAGAAGAGAATGCAAGTTCTGTTGTTTTTGAATGCAGTACTGTTTAGATATCCATTAAGTCCATTTGTTCAAAGATTTTGTTCTACTCTGATTTTTTTATTGATTATTTTTTGTCTGATTGATCTATCTGTTTGTGACATTAGGGTACTGGATTACCCCAATATAATTGTATTTATGTCTAATCTTTTATGTCTAGCAGTACTTGTTTTATAAAGTTGGATGTGCCATTGGTCAGTGCATGTTACCTCTTCCTGTTGAATTTTTCCTCTAACCAGTATGTAATAACTTTCTTTGCTCCTTTTGATCAGTTTTGGCTTGAAGTCCACTTTGTCTTAATATAAGATATTTTATCTATTTTTCTTTATTCCTTTTGCATGGAATATGGATTTTCATTTTTTGATTTTTAATGTATGAGTTTCTTTTGTTTGGTTTTGCATATAGCATACTGTTGTGATTATCATTTTTTTCTTGCTCCATTCTTCTAGCCTGTCTTTTGATTGTGGAATTGAGACCATTCAAATTGAGAGTTATTGCAGAGAGGTATTGATTTCTCTCTGTCATTGCCTTATTTTCCCCTTGTTGATTTTGTATGTTTCCCTTCTACTTAACTACTCATCCTACCTCCTGTATTCATTCTAGTCGATCTTTTGTCATTGTTAGATTTATTGTCTCTTTCTAGGGTATCCTCAAGAAGTTTTTGGAGTGCTTGTTTTGTGGTCATGAAATTCTTTAGATGCTCTTTATAATGAAATTATCTCTTTTTCTCCATCAATTTAGAAAGATAGTTTTACAGGATATGTCAGCCTGGGTTGAAAATTGTTTTCTTTTAGGGCTTGGAACACTTCACTCCAAGCTCTCTTGGCTTTTACTGTTTGTGTTGAAAAGTTTCTTGTAATTCTAATGGGTTTCTTTCATAAGCGATCTGTTGCTTTGGCCTAAACACTTTTAGGATTCTGTTCTTGTGTTTGACTTCCAGGATTTTAACTATGGTGGGTTGTAGAAAGGTTCTTTTATGATCATGATTATTTTGGGTTCTACATCCATCATTTATGTGTATATTAAATTCTATTATCTTATTTAGAAAGTTTTCACATATTATTTCAGAAAAGAAGTTTTTATGCCATTTGTGCTAACTTCTGATTTTTCACTAATCCTGATTAATCTTTGATTAGAATTCTTTGCATCATTCAGGAGCTTCTGGAAATACTTTTGTGTTTTTTTTAAAGATGTCTCTCACTAGTAGTCACTGACAACAGTCCTGTCTCCTAGTTGTGAGACTCTCTCCTCACATGGTTCACTTCTACTCCCCATGCTTCCAGTAACATTTAATCTGCTGAATTTTTACTTGGAACTATTTTATGGACTCTAATACTTTTCTATATTGTTCATTAATGTTTTGAATAATTTCGTTTAGCTCTTCTATCTTTTTATGAATGTTTTCTTTAGGTTTACTGATGATTCTTTAATTGGCCCACTATCTTGTTACGTATATGTTCTCTAATCTTACTAATTTCCTTATTGAACTGTTTTGTTATCTCCGCTAATACCATTTCAAATAATTTGATTGGAAGGATTTTTGTATTTTATGGAAAAAAGGTAAAACAAAATTTCATAACAAAATATTAGGAGAAATACATGTTGCTATCTTTAAAGTAGTAACTCAGGGTACAAGATATGGGCATAAAAATTTTCCAATTGATACCAGCACAAATCTTCCTTTCTAATGAACTAAGAAATGCTAATACTATAACTGACTTACATTTTTACCCTTTTCCCTATTATCTTTTCCTCTTCTACCTATCCTAGTTCCTTTTTTACTTTTGAACAAGTTCTTCCCATTTCACAATATCTAGTGCATATTTTAGACCTTATGTATTCTTTCAGTTTCTCACACCAGGGGATTATAAAATGTTTACACATGTGAGTTTGATTTATTTCACTTATGAGTATGGTCTCAAGTTGCATCCATTTACCTATAAAAGTCTCAAGTTTATCCTTCTTTATGGCTAAGTAGTACTCCACTGAAAAATACCACATCTCCTTTTTCTTTTAAAGAGAAAATGCAAAAAAGGATTCAAAATTTCAAAGCAAGGTAGTAGGGAGAGCAACAATGGTTAGTACATTGCTCACTGTTATCTTCAAAGTAGTTGCTCAGATTACAAGATATAGTCATGAAAAATTGATCAAACAATGTGAGCACAAATCTTTCTATTCAAGGAACTAACAGAAATTAGTAGTATAGGAAACTCAACTATATATATATATATATATATATATATATATATTTGTTTTGTTTTTTGTTTTTCAAAAATATTTCTCTTCCTTTTTTCATCATATCTTTTTTATCCATTCCTCAGTTGATTTATATTTGGGTTGTTTCCATGATTTACCTATGACAAATTGTGCCACTATAAACATGGGTACACATAGGTTGCTGGGGTATGATGTTTTTAATTGTTCAGGGAAGATACCCGGAAGGTGAAAAGCTGGGTGGAATGGGACCTCTAATCTTTCTTTTTTGAGCAATATCCGCAATGATAAACACAGTGACTGCCCCAGTCTACACTCCCACCAAGAGTGGAGAAGTGTCCCTTTTTCCACACAGCCCCTTCAGCATTTGTTATTGGTTCATTTCTTGATGGTAACCATTCTTTATGGAGTGAGATGGAATCTCAGTGTTCTTTTAATTTGCATCTCTTGGATAACCAGTGATGTTGAACTTTTAAAATTTATTTATTTGCCATTTGTATTTCTTCATCTGCGATGTGTGTATTCATCTCAGATGCCCATTTTTGGATTGGGTTTTTGAACTCGGGGTGGGGGGGAGTGTCTGAGTTTTTAAATTCTTCGTATGTTCCAGATAGAATTCCTATGTCTGAGGGACAATAGGCTAAAGTCTAGTCCCACTCTGTAGGTTGTCTTTTCACTCTGTTGGTGATTTATTTTACTGTGCAAAAGTTTGTAAATACGATGAGATCCCACTTGTTGATTCTTTGAAGAATTACCCATGCAGTCTGGGTTTTGTTCATGAACTCTTTATCCACACCAATGAGTTCAAGATTTCTACCTACTTTCTCTTCCAGTATTTCTGCTTTATATTTAGATTCTTGATCCATTTTGAAGATATGGGGAACTAGAGAATGAAACGTTTGAAAAATTAACTGACAGGATATGAGAAGGAGGAGAGAAAAGTAAAATAAGGCTCCCCATTAAGAAGCAGAAGGAAATTAACAGTGGTGAAGAACAGTTGCTGGAAAGAACAAACAAGAAAAATAAGAAAGAAAAACAATAAAAACAGGAGATTAAAAAAAGAAGAAGGAGGGGCTGGGGATTTAGGTCAGCGGCACAGCGCCTGCCTGGCATGTGCAAAGTCTTGAGTTCGATTTCTGGTACCAGAAAAAAACCAAAAAAAAAAAAAAAAAAGGAAGAGGAAAAAAAGTTGGAAGGGGAAAAGATAAAAGGCAAAAAAGTAAGCTAAAAGAAGAAAAAGAGGGGCTGAAACCCTGAAAAAACTGATGAAGAAAAGATATAAATAATACAAAACAGGAAAATGAAAAAAAGATTGAGTCAAAGAAAAACTTCTGTGTTAGCAAAGGAGTGGCTTCTTTCTACATGCTGCAGTTTTGGGATCCAGCCAAACATGATTTTGTATGCCTAGCTTTTGGGCCCATAGGCCTTTTAGATGCCCACTTTACACTAGAGACCTGTCTGCTTGTTACCCTGTCTGCTGGTTACAGTAACCAGACTGTGGATACTGGTCAAGGCAAGGCACATCCCTGCTCCTGTTGGTAGGTAGGTAAGGAACACAGTCAGTCCTCTGTTTTCAGCTGGATGTATGCCACAATGTGGAGATTCAAGTGGGCTGTTGGACTTAATGTGGACAGTCATCGGTCTGCTTGCTTCCTTTTCTCCTGTGTGTTGTCTTTGTCCAGAATCAGGTGGGTTGGTTAGTTTTTGTCTCTGCCCCATGCAGTGCTTCCCTGGGAGGGGTGCTCTCCTCCACCATGGGTCTGCTCTTTCATGTGGGGGTGGGACCCTATTCCTTTGGTGTGAGTTAGCTTTTTCGCCTCTAATCCTGGGCAGAATTAGAGGTCCCATTGCCCCCAGCTTTTCCTCTTCTGGGGATCTTCTCAGAAGAATTAAAAACATCATACTCCAGCAACATATGCACACCTATGTTTATAGCAGCACAATTTGTCCTAGCTAACTCTCACTGTGGGGGCTCAGTGCTGCTCTGAATTGGCTCTGGGTCAGTTTCCTCACTTGGGTTGGGGCTGCCCTCTGGGTTAGCTCCCACATGTGGGGGTGGGGCCCTGCTCTTCCAGTTCTGGTTTGTTCTCTCAGGTGGGAGGAAGCACCTCTCTGGGCCTTCTCCTCTAATGTGTCTACACAGGGAACACTGGTCCAGGTTGACTCTTTAGCTGAGGATTTCATGTCCAGGGATTTCTTTTTTTTTTTTTTTTTTCATGTCCAGGGATTTCGTTTGCTTCTTTTTTAAAACTTCTCTTTACTAAAATGATTTTTCATGTATTTTCTTTTTTTTCCTGGTGTTGGTGATTGAATCTGGCACGTTCACACTGAGCTACATTACCAGCACTTTTTACATTTTATTTTGAGACAGGGTCTCACTAAGTTGATAAATTCCTCAAGCTGGGCTTGAACTTGAGATCCTCCTTCCTTAGTCTCTCAGTGCTCAGATGACAGGTATTCACCACCATGCCCAGCTTTCACTCAGCTGTTTTTCTATTTGTATCTTATTTTACTTAATTGATCATTTTAACTATTAGTGTTTAAAATTATCTGAAACTTTATCTACTTATATGTCTGTGGGATCTGTTTTAGGGCAGTTATGATTCACTGGAAGCTTTTTGTTGCCTTTTTTCATGATTTATATATTTTTGTGGTGAGGTTTGCAAGTTAGTTGGGATGGATGCCTCTATTAGTAGTATGTGGAAATAATTTGTGGCTTTATCTTTGTGATGTTGCCTAGACTGTGGATATGCCTGTATGTGAAAGTGTTCACTCAACATGCTCAAAGTACTACGTTTAACTCTAAGCGCTTCTTTTTGAGGAGAAGATAACTAGCAGGAATATCAAAATCTAAAGAATCAACCACTGATCAACATATAATTAAAACTTGTTTAAAGTGTTCTGTAATATTTACTAACCCAGAAAGAGAACAGAAGGGTAAGAATAGGCTAGGAAAGAGAAAAAATAGATATTAATAATAATATTTACATCCAGTAACTAAACCCAGGGAGGTAATAGATATTTGTGGGGTATTTGAGGGGAAGGAAAAAAAGAGAAGAGAAGGGAATATAGATGGAATGTAGAAAACATCTAGTGAGAATGAATCTAATGTACAAACTATTAGAAACAAAAAATTAGGGAACCTTCTGAAACAACACTTTGTGAGGGAGAATATGACAAAACAAGATACTTTAGAAATGAAAGCAATAAGTAACACTTGTACACACTTACATACATACCTGCATCCCCCAACCCCACACAATTACAAAGAAACAAAAACAAAACCCAGATATGATATTGTTCCTTGTGATGAGATTTATACTGGGGACAATGTCTTTCCGTTGGCCTTCTATTGTTGGATGTTGCCCGATAAAATTGGGGATATGAAAACCTCTTTTAAAACTCAGTGCTTTACTTTTTCACCTCTGTCCAAATATGCATATCTATTTAGGTCAGTCTAGAGGCATACTTCCAACCTTCTGTGTTTGTAAATGAATACTCTAGTCCACCAATGGTAGGACTAGCCTACGGCTCCACCAATTCAATCTCTTCCGTAGTGAGAGTGAAGATACTGAAAAATCTCAGGCTGTAAACCAAATCTCTCACATGTATAGGTGATGGGCAGGTCCAGACCACGGGCCAGTGCTCTGTAAATCACCAGACTGTGCTAGTGGAGGTGTGACCAGTGTCTGTCTCGGAGCAGAGCAGGAGCAGTTGAGTACATAGCGCCTGTGCTGGGATTAGAATTCAGGGAGACCTAGTCTTCTCCTGGTCCCTACAGTGGTAACCTCAGACTCAGACCCCTTCCTACATCAAAATTCCATATGGCCAAATTATTTTCCTGCCACAATATTTACATGCCATTTTTTCCTGCTTTCTGCTCTTTTTCCTTTTTGGTGTTTCCCTCTGCCTGGCTGATTTCATTTGTTGATGGCTAGGTTTTCGGCTGTTAGTCCACTCCACTGAAACATCTCCAGCCTTAAGATAGGTCTTTCACAAGCCAGACATTGGTGAGTTTCACCTAATTGTAAGATTTTAGTGTTTTCATGTCACACTCATCCTCTTCTCTGCCCAATCTCATTATTACTGCAGATGTCCACTGCCTCTCTGGAGTGAAGTGATAGTTGAGTCCCCTCATTGGTCACCGCGAAACATTGCCGTCTATCCACAATGGATATTTAGCATATTCCATCTAAAATGAAGTCAGTGCTAGATTCAAGAAATAGAAGGCATGGTGCACAATGTGGACAATTCCATTTTTATAAATACCAAATACTTAACATATATATGTATGTGTGTATTTACATTAAGACATATACACAAATATTAAAATGAGTCCCATAAATATTGATTACAGCAAAGAGTTTGCCTTTTTACAGATGATAGGATGTGGTTACTACAAATCTACATGGGCCAACTTTAGCTTTTACATTTCTGTTGATATTCGACAGTCGTGTTTGAGTGAGATCCTGTTACTTTAAAATTAATTAACCCATTCTACCCTATTAATTTTTCTTGTCACCCTGTTTTGAAATGTCAGAAGTTTGCCTAATTCTTATTCCTTCTATAAGCAACTGTCTGTCTCATAATTGAACTTGTTACTCTCCTGATATAGGCCTTTATGAATTTACATAAGAACTGTTTGGACAACTTATTATCTGGCATTATTCCTGTCATTTTCTCTCACTCCACTTCAGCCAGTTATAAACATGACGTTAAAAGTCCCATTTTTGATTATTACTGAGCCTGGGAACCAATCTAAGTTTTGGAATGAGGACTGCTACAACATGGCCCTGTGCTCTCATCCAGCTTCTCCATTCAACCTCATTCTCTTTATTACACAAGGACTAAATAGTTATTTTGGGGACTCACCCAGTATCAAGTGCTACCCACTCAATAGACAGCTCTACATTGTGAAGAAATATACTTTCTCTGGGTGGGGCCATGTACTCTTTCCGATAAGACTGTTTGGAGAAATAGCTAAAAAGAACGGTGGATTATCTCTATCAATAGGTTCTAGGAGAAGGCAATGCAAAACTGGCCCCAAATAGCCAAAAGCTTAGGGAGTAAAAACACCTTAATTTTTGTCTCAGAGGATCAGACAGGATGGGAAGAGAGCATAGACCTGTCTAAGGAATGCAAAGCTGTGATCTTACAATTAATTACCCTGGCTAATTTATGAGTAAACGCCCACTGACTCCTTCTTTAGAGGTACCCATTAATGATGTCTATTGTCTGCAACTAGTTCAGTGCAAGCACTTCAAGACATAAAGTCAATAATTTGGCTCTGTATTCTCCTAAAAACTTTAAAAAGTTATTTCCAAGTCATGGAATGTGAAATTGTGAACATTGCTGTACAGAATTTAGGCAAATACCTTAACAGTATGCATCTTCCTTGAGCCTAAAAATCCATTTCTAGGAATGCACTCTAAGGAAATACTCGGTGACATAAAAATTTAACTATGAAAGAGTTATAGTTGAATATGTTAGATCAAATTCACTTTATGGCACAATGATATTCTGCTAGCTGATTTTTCTTAGACATAAATACAGAAAACATTGTGTTTTACACTCTACTGAATTATATATGGATGCATTCCAGATAATCAACTTTGTCAAAATATAGCCACTGATTGTAACTTTATGGCATCACTCATTTTAACCAAAACTGCTAATTTTTCCAAGTGACAGTTTTCCTAATCTTCCCCTAAGTAACAGAATTTCCTTCCACAGTGTTTTAGAACTCTCTCTGTCAGCTAGATGCTAACATTCTCTAGTCTTCCTTGCAGCCAAGTATGTCTACATGCCCAAATTAGTTGAATTGGAGTATAAGTAAATACGGATAGTGTTTTTTCTCTATCATTTACAAAGAAATCATTTTCCTTCTATTTCCTCATTCCTGTGTTCTAAATCTTAGATAAACTGTAAGAATAGTCTCAGTTGAGTAAGAGCAACAAAGTAGAAGATATCATACCTTGTGTAGGAGACAAAATCTATTTCTGGACTAATGTTTTTGGGAGATTAAATTCTCTCTTATTTGAATCATAGTATTTTTGTTGTCTTTATGTTATGATGACTTATTTTTTATCTGAGATATAAAAGGAAGTAATAAAAGTGTCATTTATCCATGTCATTTGATCTGACTTGGATGAATGGAGTGAAAATGTTAGTTTGTATTTGCTGATATTTTTATTTCTAGTATTTTATGTATAGAGATAATTTGTTCAAATTTCTAATTACATCAGGCTGTGGATGTGACTTAAATGGTAGAGTGCTTGCTTGTCATGTGCCAGGTCCTGTGTTTAATCCACATCACCACAAAAAACCCAAAAATTAATGACGTATTTATATTCAGAAGTTAGGTTTTGATGTGTTTTATCTATTACATTCATTGTGTGGTGTGTGTGTGTGTGTATCTTAGAATCTCACTGAGCATAATGTAGTTCTCCAATTAATAATGGGGCTCCCCAATCAATATTGGGGATGATGGTATTGTTCTCTGGTGACTCATGTCACGTGATGAAAGAAAGAAAGAAGACTCGTGACAGGAGGAGAGGGTTTTGACAACCCTTTTATTAAAGGAGCACACTGTCTTAAGTACATGATGAGAGAAAAAGCGTTTTATACTGAGAACAAAAGGCATTCTGTAGGAAAGGAGTTCAAAAGACAGTTCAAGGAAAGTACATGTTCCACTTGAGCTGATAGCACTGGGAACAGCTGAGCTGATAGCATTGAGCACAGCTTGGGAAACAGCATAGATAATTTACATACATCCTGGGTTACAAGGTTATGTCCTCCTTCCAAGTCATGCCACACTCCATCTGTAGAGTCCTCAGCTGACCTGTCAGGATGGCCACCCTTTGCATCCAGGCTGCAATGCTACGGCCTCCCTCCAGGCCATGGCACACTCTGTCTGCAGAGTCCTCAGCTGACCTGTCAGGATGGTTACATCTACAGCTTAGATGCAAAGCACTTCATATATATATTTTTAGTGCTGGTTCCCACATATGCTGTTTCAAATGTAATTTCTATTACTCAAGGTACAAATCATGAAAAGTTGTTATTAAATACTCCTTCACAGTACATTTTCTATTGTTTTATAGAACTACTATATTATAACTAATAATTTATTTAGGATTCTTTTTGCCCATTATTTTACTCCTCTACTTGTCTTACTACAATGAATATCTCTATGTGTAAATCATTCCACAGATTTCGATTTTTTCTATAAAATAGAAGGTAAAATATAAAATAACTATATCAAATGGTATGAACATTTCTAAGAGCTTAAAAATTACTCGTGCACTGCATGAAGAATATACCAAATTACACGCCTGCAATATTGTGAGGGATTTTTAGCTTTTATAATGTGCTATAAAAGAATAACATCAGTTTGTTTCACAATTAGTGAACTTTTAAATAAAGCGCATATGGAAACGTGCCCAGATCATAAGTACACAGCTCAATGAAGTTTTAAAAAGAAAAAGTTTAACTAGTACTTAACACAAAACAAAACAGTGACAAACAAAATTACCCAAACCGTAGAGTATACATTACAATAATTACTCAAGCCTACCTCTATGCTAAATTGTAATATCACATATTTGTTTTGCTTCTGTTTAAACTCATGGAAATGGAATTATACATCAAATAATTTCCCCTCTGGCTTCTTTACCTAAACATTATCTTTGTGAGATCCGTCTGCATTTCATGTATTTCTGATTTATACATGTTCATTGCCAAATAATGTTTCACTGTTTAAATCTATAATTTACTTGATGAATAGAACCTGAGCCTTAGTAATTTTTGGCAAATTAAAGGGTGTTATTATGAGAGTTTTGGGAAAAGGGTGGCTGAGTAAGTGTCCCTGGTGCTTCTCCCCATAGGCACACCAAGCTGGACAGTGATTTGAACACCAAAGTATCTTCATAAGAGCAAGGAAATCAGCAAGACCTCAATGCCTACTTTTAGTATAATAACATGGAAAAACCTCTTAAAGAAAGAAAGAAGGAAAGAAAGAGTTGCCTGCATCACCCAGCCTAATTACAAGTAGTTGAGTTTGAACAAAAGCATCTCCTCCTTGAGAGAGTGAGACAGAATGAAGTGCACCCCTTAGACTGAAAACCTAGTACCAGACCTGCCAGTGAAACCCAATTCTGGCCAAAGCCTCACAAACCCTGCCACCAAGTTAATACTTATGAACTGAGCTGCTGGAACCATGTTAGGCTTGGGTGGTGTTGTCTTTCAACCTTCCTCCAACCATGGGAGGCATACAGGTAGCAAGATTCCACCCCCACTGGGGCAGGACATGAAAGCACAGTGTTTTGCCTTGGAGCTCAGTGCAAGACCCACTGTGATGAGACTGAGCACCAAGCAAAAACTGAAGATGCTGTATTCGTGCCAGAGCTCAGAGACAGAGCCTCTAGACTGACCCAAAAATCAAGTGGATACCGGCAAGCTGATGGGAGAGGCTCAAGTTTTGGTATATTTTCCAGCGTTGGACTAGGTCTGGGGCACATGTATGTGCCTCCCAAGACTGCGAAGTTCCCTGCAGCTGTGAGGCTCAGGTGTAACTCAATTTAGCATCAGTCATGGTGGCCAAGGCACTGTCTCTACCACCTACCACCTAGCCTTGAGCAGCCAAGATAGCACTAGGCCTATGCTCTAGAAGGATATCTAGAGCTGCTACAGCACACACAGAGACCTGCATCCCAGTAGGATGGGCTCATGTTTCTGTCTTCATCACTACCAGCTGTGGCATGGGCCTCAGTGCACTCCTGAGACTATGCACTTGAGGCTGAAAGACTCAGTTGTGACACAGTTTATCAGCAGCCTAGGTACCCAAGGGACTGCCTTCAGAAACACTTCTTCCAGCTTGGGCAGTATCAGGTGGTATAAGATCCCATTCACTGGTTGGAACTCAGATCTGGGCAGGTGAAACCTAATACTGGGCAGGTTCTAGTGGTCTTCATTCTAAAATCTACTTGAAAATGAATCTGTAACAGCTCCAGTGCTGATGAAGGCACCTAATCTACTGGATTCCTATTCCAGCTGGTATCACCTGTGACTGATAGTAGTGGCCTTAGGCTGCAAATTCACCTCAGTCCATAGCAGTGTGGGCTTTTGTCTGACTCTGCTGTTGTGCTTGTTTGTGGGGGAGGATGTGGGCTCAGTATGCAAAATTGCTGGACAGCAATGGTTACCGCAGGCATGATATGAGCCTGAGGTTGTTCCATCCTTGGTGATTCTGCTCAGAGCCAGGCAGAATCCCACAGAGCCTGAAAACAGGCCAGTAACTAGGGATGAGGCATCTGGGCCTACTCTGAACCTAGGGACAGGCTTGTGCTCTTCTGTTGCTGTCTGAACAATGCATGACGAGTATTGAGGACAGACCTAGGCTTTGTTTTTCCTCTACTACAGAAACAGTGAAAACATACCAACAGTAGACTCCCAGCAAACTCGGACGTGGATGCTGTCAGGTGCTGAAATACTGAAAATGAATACAGACTCAGATAAAATAAGCAGCTTTCCAAGAATTATAAAAGGCCAGGCACAAAGAAAACCAGATTCACAAGACTGGAACAAATGCCTAAGCCTTCAATTCCCAGATGACATTGCATGTTAACAACCACTAAAACCTTCAGGGAACCATGATCTCACCTAGTACTCAAAATAATGTGCCCAGTAATGGCTAGGTAGCAAATGCTCAGATAATTTAAAACAGCTTTTTTTAAAAAGGGAAACTCAACTAACTAGCAGAAAACACAGAGAAAGGTTGCATTACTCTAACAGAGAAAACTAACAAAGATATGGAAGCAATTAAAAACAAACAGAAATCCTTAAGCTGAAAAATACATTCAGTGAAATTAATATACAAAGTGGAAGGCATCAATATTAGGATACATCAAACAGAAGAAAAAAATAGGGAGCTAAAAGATTATTTGAAAATACATATTTGGGGAGGAAAAAGGAATTTAGAGGAATGAAGACAGCTTATGGGAATTTTAGGAAAGGACTAAAAGAGGAAATATTTGGATTATTGGGGCACAGAAGGGACCTGGGATGCAAAAGGGGGCAGAAACCTTAAAGAAATAATAAGAGAAAAATTCCCAAACCTAAAGAATAAAACAAACATCCAGGGCCAGAAAAGTCAATGGCCACCAGTCAGATTTAATACAAGCATATCTACACAGGACATCTTATACTCAATTTCACAATGATATACGACAAATATTCTTAAGACAGCAAGAGAAAAAACCCCACAAAAGTGTTCAACTTCACCTGACTGACTTCTCAGTGGAAGCCTTACAGACATAGAACTGCCATGAGAATTTCATAGAACTTAAGGGAAAAAAATGTCAACAAAAATATTGTACCCAAGAAAGCTATCCTTTAGAAATGAAAAAGAGATAAAGCAATTGCCATACAAAGAAAAACTAAGAGAATACATCCCCACCAGACTTGTCCTCCAAGAAATGAGAAAGGTTATCTTTCAAACTGAAATAAAGAGATGTGAATGAGTAAAGAGAAAACAGGAAGGTGTAAAACTCACTGATGAGAATAATTATACAAACAAATTTAGAATGTTGTAATGCTATATGCATGGTTCACAAATCATTCATATCTCTAGTATGAATACTAAAAGCAATTAAAAGTAACAAAACCTTAACAATATGGTCTCAAGGTACATCCATCTTCTTACAAATGACTGAAGATTTTCTTTCTTTATGGCAGAGTAGTACTTCATTTTGTGTAAATGGCACATTTTTAAATCAGTTCATCTGTTGATGAACATATAGGTTCACTATTATGAATTGTGAATAAATCAGACATGCAAGCTTACCTATTGCAAATTATAAATAAAAAGCAAAATAAAAACAGAAAAGCTCGTAATGACAGGAAGTAGGGAGGTCAGTCTTTCTCAAAGGGGAAGGAAATCAAGAAGAAGGAATGGGGGAAGGGAAAGGGAGTGAAAAAGCATTAAGATGTGTTATATACATGCATGGACTCTACACACGAGGAACATGAACTTTATGTACTGCAAACGTACTAATAAAATTTTAAAAATAAATTAAAAAATAAACGTTAAATGCTTTTTGAGATTGAGTCTAAAATTTAATAATAACTATATTAATATCTTAAAAGATAAGTATTGCAAGAAGATGTGGAATGCAACATCAAAAATTCAAAATGTGGGGAGAAATGGCATGCAAGTGTTAATTTCTCTTAGTACCACTCGCATTCTTTTTGGTTTGTTACTTCTCTTTAATATCATGATAAATTACCATTTCAAATTAACTTGCTATAGTCAAAAGATGCTTTTGTAAGCCTCATGATAATCACAAAGCAAAAATTTATAATTGACATACAAAAAATAATGAGCAAGAGATCAAAACACACAATTAGGTTAAATCACTTAACCACAAAAGAAAACTATAGAGAGGTCTAGTGAAAAATAAAGAACTGTAACAAAACTAAAAAACAAATTAGAAAATGTAGTGAGACATTATCTATGAATCAGGGTTTTGAATGAAAATGTATTAAATTATCCAGTTAATGGAAATAGTGACCAAATGAAGAAAAAATCTCAAGACCCAATATGAAACTCACTTCATGTACTGAGTTTAAATACACTGAGAATAAAGAGATGCAATAAGATATTGCATGCAAATGGAACACAAAAGAAAGCAGGAGTAGTTAAACTTACATCAGATAAAGAAAATGGATCTAACAGAGAGTTTAGGGCATTCCATTCCAACTTCTGATTACAATTTTTTCTCATGAGCACACTGAACATTCTTCAAGGTAGATCACATGTTAGACCATAAAACAGGTCTCAGATCTTTTTTTTTTTTTTTTTTTGGTCTCAGATCTTTTTAAAAAACTTGAAATCATACCCAGTATCATTTCTGACCATTATGCAAAAAATATTAAAAATTAATAACAAGAACAGGCATGAAATTATAAAAAGTATATTGAAGTTAACTTATTTTGGTCTAGGGTACAATTTAACTCAATGTTTCCTTGATAGTCTGTCTAGATGATCTGTCAGTGTCTGAAAATGGGATATTACAGCCTCTATTACTGTATTAAAATCATTCTATTCATTTGGGTTTATTAATATTTGCTTTATGTATTTGGGTTCTCAGATACTGTGTGCCTGTATATATATGTACAATTCAGAACTGTTACTTCCTTTTTCTGAAATGAACCCATTATTATTTTATAATGACATTTCTTGTTTCTTTTTATTTTTTTATTTTTTTATTTTTTTTTGGTTTTTCTCTGGTACCGGGAACCGAACTCACGACCTTGCACTTGCCAGGCAGGCGCTTTTGCCGCTGAGCTAAATCCCCAGCCCCTCTTGTTTCTTTTTATTGCTTTTTCAGTCTAAAGTTTGCTTTACCTAAATCATTCTTGGGAAAAAAAAAGCAAAGCAGGAGGCATCACATTAGCTGACTTCAAGCTATACTATAAAGCAACAGGGACAAAAAATGCAATGTACTGGGAAAAAAACAGACATGCAGATCAGTGAAATACAATAGAGGATACAGAAACATCTCCAGACATATTTAGGTATTTGATTGTTGACAAAGGGGCCAAAAGCATACATTGCAGGAAAGCCAGTTTATTCATTAAACAGTGCTAGGAAAACTGGATATTGTTGCACTGTGTGACTATGGCTGCAGAAAAGATGAAAAGGTTCACTCAGAGATGGGACTTTAAGTTCAGTCAATAAAGAGAACCCAGAAGGACTGCTACTTCAGCATAAGACAGTTTCAGGGAAACAGCAGGTAGCTGAGAACTCTGCAGTTATTTACTTGTAACTCAAGAGCATGAGAACAAATACATAGAAGAAAAGCATTTGCAACATAAATAAGAGTTTTGGTCAAGGGACAGGGCCGTATGGGATACTTTTTTTATGTGGCACATATTGACTTAGTTTAAGCAATCTTATTGGGAGAGAGAAGAGACAGTGACAAAAGCAAACATCTCTGAGAACTGCTTTTAATTCTGCTGACTCTTACCCTCCAGATTCTACTCTAAAATCTAACCATTCATTCTGGAAGCCTGGGATCTGTCATTCCCAGGTCCCTTCATCTTTACACATGCACTTCAATCAGTCCTTTGGCCAGAGTCACCCCACAGCATGTCTGTTTTCAGCAGATTAAAACTGGATCCAGCCCTCTCACCATGTACTAAACTAAAATCCAAATCTATTGAACATATAAACATTAAAACAGAATCATTGAACCTGCTAAAAATAGGTGAACTATTCAAAGACACTTGAAGCAATAGGTTTAGGAAATGATTTCCTAAACAGAAATATAATTGCATAAGAAATACCATCAAGGATCAAAATGATGTGATTATATCAAATTAAGAAGCTTCTGCAAAGCAAAGGAATCAATTATTAGAGTGAAGAGACAACCTATAGAATAGTAAAAACTTTGCCAGCTATTTCTCAGAGGACTAATACCTAGAATATATAAAGAACTAAAACAACAACAAAAAAACTAGACCACCTAAACTATAAGACCCAATCAGGAAATTCAAAAGTGAAATGAATAGACACTTCTCAGAGGAAGAAGTACAAATGACCCACAGACATATGAAAAAAATGTTCAACATCTCTGGTCTTTGGAGAAATGCAAATTTAAACAATACTAATATTCCATTTTACACCAAAAAGAATGGCAATCATAAAGTAATAAAAAATAAAGAATACTAGTGTGGCTGTGGTAAAAAAGAAACCTTGCTACATTGTTGATGGGAATATAAAATAGTACAACTGTTATGGAAATCACTATGGAGATTACTCAAAGAATTAAAATTAAAAATTCCATTTGACCCAGCTATTCCCCCAAAGAGCTAAAGACATCATAATACAGTGATATGTGCGTACTAATATTTGTAGCAGCAGGATTCATAATAGCTAAATCCTGGAAGCAGCTCATATATCCATTAACAGACAATTAGATAAAGGAAATGTGGCATCTTTACCTAGTGGAAAATACTTGGCAATAAAGGACAAGCCATCAGTACCATGCTCACCAGCGGGAGCCACCCCAGCCCAGAACAGCCCAACAGCACTGGCAGAGGTGGCTCACCAATGACAGGACACTGTTGCCACAGGGGCCGCACACAGCCACTACATAAAATCAGTCTGCTAAGGGGAAACTCATTGCATACAAGTTCCTGGTATATGTTGGATTTTGTTATGTAACTGTAGAGCTTGCTCCTATGGTGAAATGTACCAAAGTAGTAGCTATCATAGTTGGTCTGTTGCTAGGCTGTGCTGGATGTTACTGTCATTGCTAATTGTACTATTTTAGCGAGGAGGTCACACATGTTATAATCAGTTTTTCTTCATTATGACATCACTGTGATTTCCTGGGGTAATAACCATCACAATAATCCAGTACAAAAAGACAGAGTGCATATCCAAATAGATAGCAACCTCTCATTTTAATAAATTGGGCAGGTAGGTCCTTGGGATAGACACAAAGGTCAAGAACCACTTACACTAATATCTACTAATATCTAGAACATATAAAGAATTGAGAAATATTATCCCCCCCAAATTTAAAGAGCCAATCCAATAATGGGCCTCTGAGATGAAGATGCACTTCTCAAAGGAAGAAATAGAAATGGCAAATAAATATATGAAAAAAATGTTCAACATCACCAGTCATTTGAGAGATGCAAATTAAAACAACACAGATTCCATCTCACTCCAGAAAGAATGGCAATTATTGAGAAGTCAACTAATATCAAAGGCTGGTGAAGCTGTGGGGAAAAAGGAATGCTTCTCCACTGTTGGTGGGTGTGCAGACTTGTGCAATCAGTGTGGTGATTCTTCAAAAAATTAGAAGTCCCATTTGATCCAGCAATTCCCCTGCTGGTTATCTTCCCAGAAAGATTAAAAACATCATACCACAGTGATATATATACACCCATGTTTACAGCACAGTTTGTAACAGTTAAATCTTGAGAACAACCCAAATGCCCATCAACTGAGGAATGGATAAAAAAGACATGGTTCTTTTATACAATGGAGTACTACTCAGCCATAAAAAGGATAAACTTGAGGCATTCCTAGGTCAATGGATGCACCCTGAGACCATACTGTTAAGTGAAATAAGTTACACACATGTGTAAATATCACACTGTTTCTTCGGTATGAGAAACCAAAAGGGTAAATAAGGAGAAAGGTGTTTAAGTTATTGCAAAATAGGAAGAAATTGTTCAAAAGACAGGGGAATTAGAAAGGGGTAAGGGGAAAAGGAAGGGAGGGGAAAAGAAAAAATAATAAAAGGGGTAAAATGGAAACAAAGCTTTGTAAATAAGGAGGGGAAGAAGGATTGAAGGGAAAGGAGGGGATTGGGGGGAAAAGAACCAAGATATAGCATGTATAGGTACATATTCTCTGTGATGAATGAGATCATTATGCACATCTAAATTGTACTAATAAACTTAATAAAAAAAGAAAAAAGAAGGACAAATTTGAGACATTTGTAAGATAATAGATCCACCTGGCACATATACTATTGAGTGACATGAATCAGACACACAAGCTTAAATGTCATTTAGTATCTCTCAGTTGAGTAAGACAAATAAAAGAGCATGATAAAAGATGATGGAAGGAGAAGGGATAGATCTCTTGCAAATTGGAAGGGGTGCTGGAAACTGAGGGCAAGAGGGGAAAAGGAAATAAGTGGAATAAGGATACGTCATGCGCAGCAACCTAATAACCTCAATGAATGTGAACATTTTATGTCATAAATATGAGATAAGATTGGTAATATCAACAAGAACAAAAATTGGGAAAGCTGATTTAGAGGAGGCAGGACGGAAGGGGAAAGGGATTTTAAAAAAGAATCAAGATTTATTGAGTATATTCACCCACTTCCCAAGATGACTGCAAACTGCATGTACTAGAAACATGTACTAATAAAAATAAAATTTAAAAATGGAGCTTCATATCACATAAGAAATATGATTGTCTAATTTCCTTGCTTCTTATTTTAATGTGTAATCAGATGGCTTTGTGCTTTCTTGCGCTGTACTTTCCTTGATGTTTTTTTCTCTGCCATTCATGTTTCCTTTTGGTATTCATCATTTCAAATAGTTTGTATTAAAACATTTTGAAATATGAAAACAAAGAATTAACATAAGAGATGGAGGAAGAGGAGAGGGTGAAAAAGAGAAGGGGATGTAAAAAGAATTAACAGGTATTATGTACATGTAGCAAATCCCCATGATGATATGAATGTAATCATTATGTAGCTCAAATATGAATTAAAAGTTTTTAAAATTTAAAACAGCAAAAGGAAGAAAACCCAATTATATAAAATGCTGGCAAAGATATGGAGAAAAGGAAACCTCGCCCACTCCTGATGGGAGTGTAAATTAGCACAGCCATTATGGAAAACATCGTGTAGGTTAGGTTTCTCAAAAATTAAAAAAACTGAACTACCTTATGAAATATCCAAAGAAAATGAAATCAATATTTCTGTGAGACATTTGCCCTCCCTGTTTATTTCAGCACTACTTGCAACAGCCAAGAAGTGGAAGGGACTTAAGTGTCTATCAACTGATGAATGGCCAAAGAGCATGTGGTAGGTGTACAAATGGATACTGTTCTGCGATACAAAAGAATGAAATTCTGTCAAGTTAATTGTGGCCACATGAATGAACCTGGAGATTATCATGTTAAGTCAAATAACCCTGCACAGAAAGACAAGCATTCCATTGTCACTATCACAAGTGGAATTAGAAATTGAAAGTGAAGTGATTGTTTACAAGAGACTCAAAACAGTAGGCGGGAGCAATGGAGAAAAGTTGCTCAATGGATAAATAAGTTATAGTTAGATAGGAGCAATAAATTCTTGCGTGCTATTGCACGATAGTGTAACTATAGATAACAATAACGTAGTGTACATTTCAAAAAGCTGGAAGGAAGGATTTTGGTCACTTTCACCATAATGATAAACATCCTGAAGGACAGACATGCTTAACCTTATTTAAAGATTACACAGTGTATACATTTATTGAAACATTACATATGGTAGTATCCCTCTAATATGTATATTTTTATATTTTATGTGTCAATTAAAATAAAATTCTGTGAGTGCTATTATGGACATACATATAAATGCTGTTTGGTAAATTAATACATACTCTTTTATTATGAATAGGTCTAGAGTGAAATTACTAGAGTATACATGTGTTCACATATAGAGTATACACATGCTTATTATTTTTATTTTTTATTTATGTAGTTTTTGAGACAAGAGTCACACTATGTAGCCCAGTCTGGCCTCAATCTCATGGCAATCCTCCTGCCTCAGCCTACATGAGTACTGGGATTACAGACCTCTGCCACCCTGCCCGATTTACACTTGCTTTTTTTGTATGTTTGTTTGTCTTTTTTGAGACTGGGTTTCAATATGCAGTTCAGGATGGTCTTGAACTCACTTTGTAGCCCAGGCTGGCCTCGAACTCACAGCGATCCTCCTGCCTCAGCCTCCCAAGTGCATCCAGCCTATACATGCTTATTTTTAAGGCATTTTGCTGTACAGTTTTTTCAAAATGGTGGTACCAGTTCTACTTGTAGCACATCCTTGCAAAATACTTAGTATTTTTGTCTTTATTATTTTAGGCACTCTGAGGAGTGTTTAGTGGTATTGCATTTTGGTTATAATTTGCATTTCTCAGCAAATTAATACAGTTTATTATATATTTTAAGATTTAATTTTGGATTTCATTTCATTTCATATCATTTGTAATAATTATTTTTTTGTGTGTGGTACTGGGCATTGAACCCAGGGCCTTGCAGACACTAGGCAAGCACTCTCCCACCTAGCCACCCCCCAGACTCCTGTTGTAAGAATTTTTTACATATTACCATTATGAGATTTCACCAGATGTATCTGTCCCAAACATCTTCTTCCAGCTTGTTTTTTTTTACTCTTTTAGTGGTACCTATTTATGAACAATTGTTTTTATATAATTATAAGGTATGACATAATATTTCCTTTATGCTTTGTGCTTTGGAGTAATAAATCTCCCTACTGCAAAGCTCTGAAGATGATCGGCTGCACTGTGCAAATTAAAATTATAAAATTACATTTCACCTTTCCTATTTAGATCTGTAATGCATTGCATGTGTGGGTGTGTTTGTGGGTGTATTTATTTAAGATGAAGTCAATATATACATTTTTTTCTCACTTGCATATTCAACTGTCCTTATAATACTTTTTTCAAAGAAATATCATTTCCCACTTCATTGTATGTGATCTTTGTCATACTTTAAGTTACTACATGTAGCTATATTTCACAGGCATACAGGTAATATATATATATACACACATTTTAATTTTTGAGACAGTATAATTGTATATCACAATTCATACTAATAATTCTAATAATTATAGTATATTAACTATACTTAATACTATAGCATTGTACCATTGTATATTTTTGACAAAAAGTATACATATATAAAATATATGACAAAATATATATATTTTGACAAAAAAGTATATGAAATTATATATATATATTTCAAAGCTGTATTCTGTTCCACTGATATGAGTGTATGTTTACTCTGCTAATATACAACTTTTACTATGACATCTTAAGGCTTGAAATCATAATAGAGTGTTGTAGTTCTCCAGATTTGTGGGACTGCTTTTAAAAATATTTTATCATTTGTAGGTCCTTTGCTTTCCCATGTAAGCTTGGAGGTAAGTTTGCCAATTTATATAAAAAATCTACTGGGATTTTATTTTGATTACACTGACTTTATTGATTAATTCCCAGTACTGGATATTAGAAAAAATTACTTCATATATGTTTACATATATTTTGGTCTTTAGTTTCTTTCAGCAATATTTGACAGTTTACAGTGTGCAGGCTTTCTACGTTTTTAAAATTTATTTCTAAATATTTCACTTTTTTAAGGTACTATAGGTGATTTTCTTACACTTCAATTTCTGATTGTTAATTACTAGCATATCAAACTACAATTACGCTTTGTATATTTATCATGTAACCACAACCTTCCTAAATTCAATTCATAGTCATGTAATATGTTTATTGCAGATTACTTGGGACTTTCTAAATAATGGTCATTTAATCTGCAAATACAGGCATACTAACATTTGGACCACAATATGTGAAGGGGTTTGATTTCTTTCACTCTGAAAGTCTGATAAAATTCTGTTGCACTATATATTTGTTGACTCACCCCATAGAAAGCCCTCAGGCCCCTCATAAGAGGAGCTGTCTATCAGCTGCCCTGTCTTTTTCAAAGTCTAAAAAGCAGCTGTCTATAGAGTCTATATTTACAGAATGACAGCATGTGAGACAGATGGTTGGGTTTTCTATTCCAACTTTAATCTTGCTTTTTAAAAAATTCCTTTCCTTTATAAAGATATATATATGAAATGCAGAAAGGCATGAAGAATGTGAATAATCCATTTTTTCAGGCACTTTTCCTGACACATTCCTTCCATATATTTTAGTGGAGGGGACATGGAGAGCTGAGTATACAGCAGAAGGAAGGTGTATTCCAGGAGTGGAGGAGCAGGACTGGCAATTCTCGCAGAGAAATGGGAATGGCCAATGGCCCCCTGAGAAGACACTGCACTTCTCTGGCAGCCAGATAAAGGCCCAGGGGAACATTAAGAAGGCAGCACAGGGCCTAGGCTGGTACTAGTAAAGGGGTGTGGGAGGGCCACGCTGCTCTCCTGACAGCTGTGCGGGGCTGGGACCTGGGCGGAGTCAGGGGGCGTGACTGAAGCCTCGCGGGACTGGCCAACTCACACTCACGCGCCTGGCTTCACCCCCAGACTTGGGCGTTGCACAGCCTCTAGGTCTAAGAGGCCCTACCTACTCCCGGTAGCGCGCCGGCCTGGGGCAGACTGGAACTGCAGGAGGCATAAGAGGAGCGGGTAAGGGACTCCGAGAGGGGGTCGCTGGGGTTGGGATGGGAGAGCAACGCGGCCTGCGGAACCTCACCCCCAGGAGTCTGGCTGCCTCTGGTAGGAGACACAGCGGGTGAGCAATGCAGCCAGCGGCACCGCGGGCAGGTGCAGGTTGCGGTCCTGCGTGTGCGGCAGGGCTTCCAGGTTCCAGGGGAGGGCCAGTGCGCCTCTTTCCCAAGCCGCGCCGCCCAGCACCCCGCCCCGCTCCTTCCGGGTGCAGAAAATGGTGGTCTGCAGGGGGCGGAGCGGCGCAGTGGAAGTGGGGGTGGAGACGCTGGGACACCCGGATCCGGAGCGCGGCGGGGAGTGCTCAGCGCTTGGGGGCGGGGAGTGGCTCCAAGCGCTGGGACGCTGCTGCCTTCCTAGTCCCGCAGCGGCCTTCTGTAGGTCTGAGGGGCCCAGGGCCACATCGACTCTTCTAGGGGCAAGGATGGGGAGCGGGAGAGGGAGGAGAGGGAAAGAGGAAAGGAGACAAGGGTAGCCCCAGGTTAGGGCGAGCCAGGGAGTGTGGAAAGCCCAGTCTGAGACCCGGAGCCAAGTACCCCCTCTTCTTCCTACGCGTTTCCCATTTCATCTTCATCCTCCATTTTGGTTCCTGCAGAGGCCAGGAGATGGATCTGCAGGAAAAATGCTGGGCTTTGGGGAAAGGAAGGGCACGGAGTGGGGACCTTGACAAAAGCCCTTTGACGTGCAGGCCTCTGAATTTTCAGTCTGGTGTATGGCCACTGTCCTCGGTGCTGATCAGTCCACCAAGAATTCAATCCCTCTGTCGCTTGTCTCCTAGGAGTGATGGAATCCAAACAGGAACTAGTGATAAAAAGTCTCAACGTGGAAAACGAAGAAAAAGATGAAAAGGAGCTACATGCTAATAAAGAGGAGCCCTTGGCCCTGCCTTTGGAAGCTGGTGAATACTGTGTGCCTAGAGGAAATCGTGGGAAATTCCGAGTTAGACAGCCCATCCTGCACTATAGATGGAACCTGATGCATAGGCTTGGAGAGCCACAGGCAAGGATGAGAGAAGAGAATGTGGAAAGGCTTGGGGAGGACGTGAGACAACTCATGGAGAAACTGAGGGGAAGGCAGCTGAGCCACAGCTTGCGGGCAGTTAGCAATGATCCCCCTCACCGTGACCATCGCAGTGACTTTTGCCTTATGCCCTGAATTTTGATGCTTTCCCTGAAGTTCATAAAGAAACACTTGCTTCCTAAACTTACATGTTTGTGATGTACTGTTGTAAGCCTTTTGATGTCACTGGTTTGCATGAGTCTCCGATTACGAGCTTCTAATAGAATGTTGTATTTTTGACCCAGATTGTATCTCTTTTGTTAGCAGAACATAGCTGTTGCATGGAAAGATACTCATTATATATTGTGAAGTTAATAAAGCAGCTTTAAAGAACATTCTTTATGTTCTTTTTTCCTTAAAATTTATGACACAACTTTTTTAATCCCCTTATTTTCTTTTTATGTGTATTTTTCTATACTTAACACATACTGAATAAAAGAACGTGACCATTATAAAAGCAATACAAGCATTTACTAAAAACTTCTGACAATGTCAGTTTTGGCTTACCCCTGGAGTCTTATTTAGAAATATAATAAGAGTAATATTTTTAAAATATCTTTTTTCTTATTCGTGAGTTGGAGATAGTCACCTCTTAAGGGTGCTGTGTGGACCATATGATGTAGTAATTTTGTAAGCTTTCTCCAAGTTTTCATTCCGACATATGCTTAACTGCTTAGGTGTTCCTTTCAGTTATTAGAGGATATTTCTAAAGTGATGCCTTCCCCATACTCAAGGTCAGTGAGCTGAGGGTTAGGCACTTCTGGTCCTCTCCTGCAGTGCTCCATTCCTATCCTCTCCCTTGGGTATTATTCTGTGTACTAGATCTTCCTTCCTACCCTGGCTCCCCACTACCACGGATGTCCATGAATTTTCAAGGTGAGAAATTCCTACGGTTTTTTCTAGAACTCTGAATGTATTGAATCTTCACACTATAAAAGTACAGACATATCCCTTTGCCTATATACCTTTGTCTATCTAGTTTGGAAATACCTTGTCTATCTAGTTCTTTCCTTAGGGGTGGTTCTTTCCCAGGAAACCTGTTCACCAGCTCGTCAATCTACATATCAATTGAGGGAACAACTCACTTTTAACCTGAGACAGTCCATCAGGGCCCACTTGAAACCTATGAATGTACAAAATTCTGTTATATATTGAGGTGGGTAGCAGAAGATTAGGTTAGAAAATTGTAGGCTATTCAAATGTCTGGATCTTTATGAAAAACTCATGTGAGGAGTTCTAGAGTTAAGTGTCACGTTAGAACTCAGGAAACAAAATCCCTCTCTCTGAGTGTGTTAATCAGGTGAAAAAAGAAAACATTTTACATATGAAGACAGTCTTTTGTGAAAGTAAAATTAGAATTCTAAAATAGGAATTGATAAACAGCGCATTGGCCCAAACTGACTTACTGCCTGATTTGTGAGTCTATAATTAAGAATGGCTTTTACCATTTTTGTGGTTGAAAACTTAAGGACTACTTGTAGAAAATATATGAAATTTAAATTGTAGTTCCATAAACAAAATGTTACCAAAACATAGTTATGTTTATTCATTTGCATATTGTCTATGGCTTTCTTTTGTATTGCAGTCAGAGTTGTATAATTGTGAAAGACACTGTATGGCCCTCTGCAAAGACAATTATTTTGTTCTGCTAAATACTTTGTTACCCTGCCTTAGAATGTAACATCACAGGAGCTGGAGTGAGATGGTGCAGGCCTGTAATCCCAGCACTCTGGGTAGCTGAGGCAGGAGCATTACAAATGCAAGCCCAGTCTGGGCAACTTAAAGCCTTAGGAAGACCCTGTCTCACAATTAAAAGGGGAATAGGGCTAGCGATGTAGCTATATAGCGTAGTACAAAGGCCCAAAATTCACTCCGTAGTGCTGTAAAAAACACATAACATCACAACAGCATAAGTGCTGAAAACTAATGGGGAAAGGTGGCGGATGAAAGTATATAAGATAGCAACCCCAGACATCATGAATCATACCTTAGTAATTTCAAAGCCCTCAGTTCTCTTGCAGGCACTTGAGACAAGAGGCACATTCATACAATACGGAAGTTATGCTAGAATTGAAAGAGCAGGAAAACTGATAATAGTCTTATGCCCTATCAGGCATTTTGCTCTTGATTGCCAGTGTTAATACCAGGTTCAGTGGAAAATAGAAGTGTTCTGCCTTTATTGGCAAATAGATATTCAACAACTCCTTCATAAAGAGAAAGGAAGCTCATGCATCAACTGACAACTTATCTGTACAGATTATATATATATATATATATAGTGTGTGTGTGTGTGTGTGTGTGTGTGTGTGTGTGTGTGTGTTCAGGCAGATCCAGGTTGATCTGTCAACCTCTCAGATAATAATAGATTTACCATTCTAGTTTCTGGAGTGAGATACTGCTAACAAGTTTCTCTTGTTTTTTGACATTCTTTGTATCTGAAGGAGCAATCACATGAGTAGTCAGGACCCGTGGGAAATACTTAGGCAATAACAAACCAGCAGAAAATGAGTAAAAGGCAATAAGGGAAGAAGGCACGAGCTTCCCTCAAAGGGAGCAGCAATTTTTATGGATCTGGGTGCATTTACCTATGCGTTGTTTCTGTATGTTATGTGGTAAGCCTCCTTTTATCTTTTGGTGTGGGCATTCTGTGCAAAAGGGGTAGACGTATTTTTCCTATAAAAGTTCCCAAATTGTGGCAAATAGCAGGCAGTGAGATTAGGGGTGTGCCCTACTTCACAAACAAAAAGATTGTTCAAAAATATTTAAGGTATAGATGTGGCCTGGGCCATTAGGTTTAGCTCACGGGCCTTCAGTAAATATGTGTGGAATGAATAAAAAAGCAGAAAAGAGAAATACAGATTTAATGGTACCCAACAAATAGCTAGTACACATTTTTGTATCCTTATACATTTCTAATAATCTAACAATTATACAATTCTAATATAATCCTAATAATCTCTTATACAATTCTTATACAATTCTAAGAATCTCTAAGTGGAGATAATGCAGATAATATAATGATATTTTAATAAAACAATTACTTTTTCTTTTTTAATTTTTTTATTTTAAAAATAAAAGGAGGAAAACATAAACAGACAGACAACATTTTACAAAATAGCAAAAGAACAATACAGACAGTACAGAGTTACATACAAAGTGGTAGGGTTCTTATACAATTCTAATAATCTCTAAGTGGAGATAATGCAGATAATATAATGATATTTTAATAAAACAATTACTTTTTCTAAAAATATTCAAGACATTGAAGGAAATGCAGAAAATAAATGTAAGGGTCATTTTATGATGAAAAAAAGTGCTTCAGTTTGAACTTTCTAGTTCAGATCAGGGAGGAAACACACATAAGGTTGGAAGTACATTCTGCCTAAAATTCCAACACTCTGGGAGACTGAGGTAGGAGGTTCACATGTTTGAGACCACCCTGGGGAATTTAGCATGACCCTGTATGAAACTAAGAAAATAAAAAAGGGCTGGGCATGTGGCTCAGGGAAAACTTGGGTTCAAGCTCTAGTACCACAAATAGTGAAATAAAGCACTTGTAATTAACCATCATTCAAATATTAAGTCACATTTATACCTCCAGTGAAAATAAAGTAACAGGAATTATATTTACCTCCCTAAATGAAACATTTAAAACTTGGACAAAATATATGAAATAGTAGTTCAGTCATTGAACATCAGGCTGTGAAGAGCAAAGTTGTCTGAGGCAGGGAAGTAAGTAACATGAGCAGTATGATTGCCCACAGCTTACTGTGTATTGCAAGATAGTAACATGTAGTCAAAAATGAATATCAGTAATACCACAAAAGTCCGAAGTAAAGAAATGGAAAGTACAATTTTAAGATTCTTATTCTATATACATTAATATAATTCAAGTTTAGCCTGATCCATTGAAGATGCTATAATCCCTAAAACAACCATGAAAAAAGTTAAAAGCTAATAAGACAATATATGAGATAAAGTAGAATCTTCAAAATACTCAAATCTAAGAAAAATATTGGGAAAAAGTGAACAAAACATGCTAGGCAAGGTCTCTATCATTGAGCCACATTCCAAGCTCTATGCAAAAATTCTTTACAAAAGTTTATTAACATCAAATCCAACAATATATGAAAGATGCAAAACATGAGGTTGTGGGCCAGAGTGTGGCTCAACAGTGAAGCACTTGCAGAGCATGGACAACGTTCTGGGTTCAATTCCCAGCACCACCAATAAAATTCCAGAAGAAGAGAAAAAAAACAACAAAAGAATATTTGAAGAAATGACCACTGAAAACTTCTCAAATTTGTTTTTTTATTTTAAAGAGAAAAGAACAAAAACAAAGACATAAATAAAACAACACACACACACACAAAACTATACAGAAATTCAAAACAAGGTGATAGGAAATTAACAATGGTTGTTGTATTACATATTGTTATCTTTAAAGTGGTTACCCAGAATACCAGATACAGGCCTGTAAGATTGATCAAACAAACATTAACTGCTCCTTTCAATAAACCAACAGAAATTAGTAGTACAATTATCTTAGCTATCTTGTATATATATATTTTCCTTTTTTCTTTCTTTCTTTCCTTCTTTCTTTCTTCTTTCTTTCTTTCTTTCTTTCTTTCTTTCTTTCTTTCTTTCTTTCTTTCTCTTTCTTTCTTTCTTTCCTCTTTTCCCTCATCCCAGTTGTTCTTTTCTTTTCAGTAGTTTCTTTCCCTTTCACAGTATCTATTGTACTTTTCAGATTTTGTTTACTCTTTCAAGTTCTTACACTAGGGAGACAATAAGATGTTTACACATGTGAGTCTGATTTATTTCATTTATGAGTATGGTCTCTAGTTGCATCCATTTAGAATGCATGAATATACACTTAATGAACTTCAACTATAGAAAACACAAAGAGACACACACTTGAACATTATAATAAACTATAAAACCAAAGATACAGAATTTGGTGGGGCAATCCCCTTCTACTCCTAGTCTGCTGAGTGTTTTTTTCTTCACTCTGTGAATGTGTTCCATTGTTTGATTTTTTTTTACATGCTGAATAATTCTTGTACTCAGGAACAAATTCTACATGGTAATGATGTATACTTGTTTTCATATGCAGCTTAATTTGATCTATTAGTATTCTGTTGATTGTTTTGATATCAATATTCATATTGGGCTGCCATAACAATACCATAATTTGAAGAGTTCTAAAGAACAAAAGTGTATTTTTCTGGAGACTGGATGTACAAAATCAAGGTGCAAACAGAGCTGTCTGGTGAGTGTTCTCCTCTGAGGTCACAGGGTCCTGCCTTCTTTCTGTGTGCTCATACGATTTTTTTGTGTACAGTGGGGTGAGTGGAGAGGGGGATAGAGAAATAGACAAAAATACTTTGATATAATTTCCTACAAAGACACTATCCTATAAAAGCAACTAATCTTATAAATTCAGGGCCCATTTTTATGGCCTTGTTCAACCCTAATTACTTCCTTTCTTCAAGTACAGTCATGCTGAGGGTTAGAATGTTCTATACACATGCAATGACAATTTAGTCAGTCTTAAAAAGTACTAAATTACTGACACATGGTACAGCTTATTCCACCTTAAAGACTTTGTGCTAAGCCAGATAGAAAAACACATCTGTTGTTTGATTTCACTTACATAAAACATGTAGAGTAGTTAAAATCCTAGAGACCGAGTAGAATAGTATTTGCTAAGCATTGCAAGGATGGTGATGCTGGTAGTTATAGTTTAATGGGTACAGAGCTTCATTTTGGGAAGATGAAAACTTCCTGAATCTTGATGATGGTGATACTGGCAGACCATTGAGAAAGTGCTTAATGCCGTTGAATTGTGCAACTCAAATGGTTAAAATGTAAATTTTATGTTATGTATTATTTTAGTTACTTTTCTTGCTGAGACAAAATAACCAATACTCAAATTTAAAGGAGGAAGGTTTTATTTGGTTTATACTTTGTAGAGGCTTCAGTCTATAGTCAGCTGGCTCCAAGGCAAGGTGACATGGCAGAAGGGCATCACAGAAGAGAAACAGCCCATGGCAAAGTAAGGCAGGTAGAATGCAGCAAGCAGCAAGCAAATGACAAGCAGCAGCGCTCTTTCTGCCCCTTCTGTCTTATCTACGTTACCCACCCTTAGGGCAGAAAGCATCCACACCCAGGGTGGGACAGCCTTAACCCTAGGATCCCATCAATGGATCCCAGTATCACACCCTTAAATCCCAGCAGCACACACCCTAGATCCAACCACCTCTGAAAAGCCCCACCTATGACTGCATGAAGCTTTGGGGGTATATCTAGATACAAGCCATAACATGTATAAATATTATGTCTTGGATTTGAAACGGCCCCCAAAATACACATGTGTGTTGAAGGTAATTGGATCATGAGGGTGCTATACTCATAAGTGGATTGATCCACTGACAAATCCATAGCTGAATGTGCTGTTGGGTGGGACCTGGTCAGAAAACATAGTTCACTGCAAACATGACCTGGAAGGGTAGATCTCCCTACATTTCTCCTCCTTTCTCTGCTTCCTGGCTACCCTGATGTGAGGAACCGTCCTCACAGCAAGCCTTTCTGCCATGCCATTTCTGCCTTGGAGATAGCCAATGACGGAAGGAAACATGAGCCCGAAAAACCTCTTCTCTTTAGGGTGTGGGTGTCAGACACTGTGTCTTAGCAATGAAGAAAGTGAATATGACAATAATGTACTACAGTTAAAAATATTTTTAAATTAAGCACCCAACTCAACATTGCCTGCAAATTCTTCAAGTATCCCAGCCTCAGAAAATCCAAGGGCCACAAAAGCATGATTCAAGTAAACCTGAGTAGGTATTCTCTTGGGAAAGATATCCTAGTTCAACTTCCAGATGATATTGCCTCCACCCTGAAGTTCATTATTAGATGTTAAATAATCTCAAATGACACTGTTTCAGTCCAAGACCTTGCCATTAGAAATAACTTGACCCCTTACACAAGAGAAGACTCCACCCTAAACAGCAAAACCTTCACCTGAGTGATGCCTATGTCCCGCCTTCCCTAAAATGATGATAAAATGGACATAGGACATTTAACGGTTTTCTTTCTTTGATATTAGGTTTTATTTTGCAGTCCTGAGAATTGAACACAGGGCTCTGTGCATTCTAGGCAAGAAATCTACATCTGAGATACACTCCCAGAGCTGTATTTTATTTTAAGATAGGGTCTCACTAAGTTGCAGGGATTAACCTTGAACTTGCAGTCCTCCTGCCTCAGCCTCCTGAGTAGCTGGGGTTGTAGGAACGGACCACCACACTTAGTTAATATTACACATTCTACTGTTTCTTGAGCTCTTTGTTTACTTAGCTTATGATATTTGTATTCATAGAATTCTATATCTCTATCCCTACAGGAAAATCTGGTAGAATGTATTATTGTTGGTGTCATAAAAATTAATGGTGACTTGCTTTTTTCTCCAGAAGCAACTATCTATCGGACTATCCACTGAGTGCCTGGGGAGGGATTTTCTATTCCCAAGCACTTCGTCCTACTCTCTACCTCCAAACTTCTACCGTTACTTTCTGCCCAGTATTGACAATCATAATCACAACTATACGTTTACAAATACCACGAACATTTGCACATATTTAACTAAGTTATCAGTTCATGCCTTCCAATAACGCAATTATTAAACATGTCACATTGACCGATAAAACCACCAAAATACACTTATCATGAAATATATGCAATTCATACTTGTAACACACCTTACAACTGCATCAAAGATCTTGAAATTTTTAGAATTTTTTTGGCTATTGCCATATAAATATGGAAGTTAGTTATAGTTGGCTTATAAGGATTCCTTATATATTTACTTGTTTCCCTTCTCATTCTTTTTTTTTAAAGGAAAAAAGGTAAGACAATATTTCATAACAAAATAATAGGAGAATAGCAATAGTTAATACATTACATGTTGTTATCTTTAAAGTAGTTGTTCAGGCTACAAAATATGGGCATAAAAATTTCTCCAATCAATATTAGCATAAGTTTTTCTTTTTAATGACCTAAGAGACACTAATAGTACATCGGACTTACATTTTTTCCATTTTCCCTCCTGTCCTTTCCTCTTTCACCCATTCTACTTCCTTTTCCTTTTGAACAATTTCTTCCCATTTCACAATATCCAGTGTACCTTTTGTATCTTATTTACTCTTTCAAATTCTCACATAAGGGAGACATTTTGATGTTAATACATGTGAGTCTGATGTATTTCACTTATGGTCTCAAGTTGCACCATTTACATATAAGTCTCGAGTTGATCCTTCTTTATGTGTGAATAGAACTCCATTGTATAAAAATACCGCATCTTTTTAAAGAATTCCTCAGTTGATGGGAATTTAGGTTCTTTCCAAGGCTTAGCTATTACAGATTGAGCTGCTATAAACATAGGTGCATATATATCAATGTTGTATGATGTTTTTAATTTTTCTGGGAAGATATCCAGAAGGGGAGTAGCTGTATAGAATGTGACTTCAAATCCTACTTTTTTGAGGAATCTCCACACTGATTTCCACAGTGGTAGTATAATTCTACACTCCCACCAATAGTGGAGAAGGGTTCATTTTTTTCCCACAGCCTCTTCAGCATTTGTTATTGGTTGATTTCTTGATGGTAGTCATTTTTTCTGGGGTGAGATGAAATCTCAGTGTTGTTTGAATTTGCATTTCTCAAATGATCAAGGGTGTTGAACATTTTTATATATATTTATTTGCCATTTGTTTTTCTTCACCCGAGAAGTGTGAATTCGTCTCAGATGCCCATTTTTGGATTGGGTCTTTGAATTTGAGAGGATTGGTTTTTTTCAACTCTTTATATGCTCTAGATAGAAATCCTTTGTCTGAGGGACAATTGGTTAAATTTTTTCGCAATCTGTGGGCTGTCTTTTCATTTTGATGGTTATTTCTTTTGCTGTGCAAAGGCTTTCTGATAAGATGAGATCGCAGTTGTTGATTCTTTGAAGTGTTTCCTGTGCAGTATGGGTTTTGTGCATGAACCCTCTACGTATACCTATGTCTTCAAGATTTCTCCATATTTTCTCTACTAGTAGATTTACTGTTTCTGTTTTAATAGTTAGATCCTTGATCCATTTTGACTTTACTTTAGTGAATGGTGATAGACATGGGTCTAGTTTTAGTCTTTGGCACATAGAGAGCCAGTTTTTCCAGCACCATTTATTAAAGAGGCTATCTTTCTTCTGGTGAGCATGTTTGGCCTCTTTGTCAAAGAAAAGGTGGCTCAGTGTGTTTGTAGTTGTGCCTGCATCTTCTAATCTGTTCCACTGGTCCTCAGGTCTGTTTTTTTGGAGAGTACCATGCTGACTTTATCACACAGTGGTATAATTTCAAGTCAGGGATTGTGATCCTTCCTGCCTTGCCTTTGGTGCACACGATTGCCTTTGCTATTCTAGGTCTCTTCAGTTTCCAAATGAATTTTAGGAAAATTTTCTCTAGTTCTCTGAGGTATGCTAATGGTATGTTGTTTGGGATTGCATTAAATCTATATATCAATTTTGGGAGTATGGCCATTGTCTCTATACCGGTTCTTCTTGTCCATGAATAAGGAATATCTTTCCATTTTCTGGTATCCTCTTCAATCTCTTTTTTTTGGAGTACTATAATTTTCAATGTGTAGATATTTTACTTCCTTAGACTAATTCCTAAGTTTTCACCTTTTGGTAAAAGGCGAAAGATTTATACGATCTGAAGAGAAACCAGAGTATAGCATTGCATGTTTTAGATGCTATTGTCAAAATTGTGGTTCCCCTCATTTCTCTGTCAGTGTGTTAGTTGTTTGCATAAAGGGGTGCTTTTGATTTCTGATTGTTGACTTTGTATCCAGCTATGCTACTAAATTTGGTTATCAAATCTAGAAGTCCTTTGTTGGAAGTTCTGTGGTCTACTATGTAGAGTATCATGTCTTCTGTAAATAATAATTTAACTTTTTAAATTCCTTTTTTTCTCTCCCTTATCTAATTGCTCTGGCTAGTGTTTCCAGAACTATATTGAACTGGAGTGGTGATAGTGGACATCCTTGTCCTGTTCCTGATTTTAGAGTGAAAGCTTTCAGTTTTTGTCCGTTTAGTATGATGTTGGCTGTTGGTTTGCCGTAGATGGCTCTTATAAGATTCAGACAAAGACCATATATTCCTATTTTCTGTAGTGAAGGACTTAATCTAAAGCTTTTCCTGACTCTATTGAGATGATCATGTTATTTTTGTCTTTGGCTCTGTAGATATGGTGAATTACATTTATTGATTTATGTATGTTCAACCATCCCTGCATTCCTGGGATGAATTCCACTTCGTCATGGTGTACAATCTTCTTGATGATTTGTTGCATTTTGTTTGCTTATATCTTATTGAAGATTTTTGCATCTATGTTCATTAGGGATATATGTAGTTCTCCATTTTGGTTGGGTTTTTTTCTGGTTTTGATATCAGGGTAACACTTGCCACCAGGATTGAGTTGGGAGTATTGTTTCCCTTTCAATTTCATTAAAGAGTTTGAGGAGTGCTGGTATTAAATCTTCTCTAACTTTTTGTAGAATTCAGCAGTGAATCCATCAGGACCTGAGTTTTTCTTTGTTGGCAAGTTTTTAATTCCATTTTCAATTTCCTTGACTGATATTGGGTTATTCAGAATTTTTATATCCTGGTGATTCAGCTTTGGTAATTTGTACATATCTGCAAATTTGTCCTTTATTTTGTGTTTTCCATCCTATGATAGTAAAGATTTTCAAAGTAGGTATTGATGATCTGAATTTCCGAAGGATCTGTAGTGATTTTACCCTTTTCATTCCTCATTGCATGAATTTGAGTCTTTTCTTTCCTTTTTTGATAAGATTGGTTAAGGGTTTATCAATTTTATTTATTCTTTCAAAGAACAAACTCTTCAAATCACTAATATTTTGCATTGTTTTCTTAGTCTCCAATGTGTTAATTTCTATTCTGATCTTTATAATTTCTTCCCTTGTATGGACTTTAGGCTTGACATTCTCTTCTTTTTCTAGAAGCCTGAGGTGCAACATTAGGTTGTTTACTTGTGCTCATTCTGTTTTCCTGATGTGAGAATTCACTGATATAAATTTCCCTCTTAGGACTGCTTTCACTGTGTCCCACAGGTTCTGATATGTTGTATTTGCATTTTTGTTTAATTGTAGATATTGTTTAATGTCCTTTTATTTCATCTGTGTCTTAGTTACTTTTCTCTCATTGCTGAGACAAAATACCAGACACCCCAAATTAAGGAAGAAAAGGTTTATTTACCTCACAGTTTGTGGAGGTTTTAGTCCACAACCAGCTTGATCCAAAACAGGCTGCTATATTCTTTTTTTTTTTTTTTTTAACCTGAGAGATTATTTTTGATCTGATTTCCCCTGTAGCTTCATGGATTTGTTTCTTTACTTTGGTTGC
The DNA here is from genome assembly GCF_000276665.1 of Chinchilla lanigera. NCBI lineage: Eukaryota > Metazoa > Chordata > Mammalia > Rodentia > Chinchillidae > Chinchilla > Chinchilla lanigera. The sequence continues at coordinate 427,926 of NW_004955548.1, read as the reverse complement.
TATCATTTCAAAAATTTCAGGTGTGTGTTTTCCATTTTCCTCTGTCTCATTGTTTCCTGGACTTGTTCTGGGTGGGCTGGAAATCTGAGATTGCATTTTGCTTCTGCATCTTGTCACTTTATATTTCAATAGTTATTCTCTTTTCTGTGTTGATCCTTGTAAGTTTTTGTAGTAGGTAGCTCTATCACTAGTATCAAGGCTTCTTTAGGTAAGGTTTGTTCTTCAGGGATGTCTTCTGTGTGTAGGATGTTCCTGGTTTGTGTCTGTCCCAAGTTCCTACCTTTCCAATTAAATGAGAGTGAGATGTTGGTATCTGTTTGGCTCAGTTCCCCTTCCTTTGGTGCTGGGATGTGGTGAGGTTATCCAAGAACTTCTCAGCATTGTAAGAGAAGTGTGATCAACTGATTAAAACAGATATGACATCCTAGCTAAAATAGTAGCAATCATTAGAAGTTAATAAACTGTGGTAATTATTAATTTTGTACCTTTAACCATAGGAGCAAAATCTACAATTATATTACACAACCGATGCTAAATTAGGAGCTTGTATGCAGAGTGCTTCCCCTTGGAGGAGTGGCTTTACCCTGTGGTGGCAAAATTTAAGAAAGATAATAGATAAAACAAAGATAACTGAAAAGGAATTAGAAGCCAGGCTGGAGGACAACAGATGATCATGCAAGCTTTGAGAAACTAGAGTAGAGGGCGCAAGAGAAAGAATGAAGGAGTAAGCAAGGGATTATCTAAACTTGGTCTCTGGGTTTGGGGGATGGGATTAGCTTTTTGTGCCTGGAGTTCTCCCCAGAACTCTTTAAAAGAAACAAAAAAGGTAAGAAAAAGTAAAAGAAAAAGAAAAAAGGAAAAGAAAGAAAAAAAAAGCGAGAAAAGGGGAACCCCCCACATCTGCTTCTATTCTGTGTTTCTTTGTTGCCAAGCACAATGTCAGTTCAACTAACTACCACCTGTTGGCACATATTGTTACTGTTGCTTCTGACAATTTCACGCTGTCCATCCTGTGCACCCTGACCAGGGGCCCTACTGTGTAGCTGACATTCCCTCTGGCCTTTGTGTCTTCCCACACAGTTCACCTGGATCCCAGCAGTAGGGAAGGGAGGGGCCCACCTCTGGGCCTTCCCAGGCTGTTCTTCTGGATCCCAGTGGCCACAATGGGAGGGGCTATTTTTATTCTTATATTAAAACATTTTTTCTGTTGCTACAACTTATGCCCTAATATCTGAAAGTCTTCTCTAGTATTTGTGCCTCACAAATATTCAAAATAATTGAGCTCAAAATGGCTGTGAAGGTATCAAGAGGACAACTGCTATATTTCTTTTGTATTAATGGGGTCTTGACGCAATTTTGAGGCCCTCGGGAGAGGCCTGTCCATTCTTTTTCTTTGGTATTTGAATTAACTCCATTTTCCACCCACTTCTTTTATTAAGTGTTCACAGTTTATGCTACTGGACAATGGCCCTAATTGCCCTGATACGATACAGCTAGGAAGAGACTTTTCTTGGAGCCTCAGAAATTAGCCAATTGGCAGAAATCTAATCAAACCTAGCTAGTCTCCCCACTTTGCCATACATATACAATTCTTTACAACTACAATTCACTGTTACTCACATGCAAACCCCTATGAGGTCCTCTCTGGTAGTCTTTAGTTTGGAACTACAAGTAACAGAATTCTGTCTTTCCTCTTTCTGAGTAACAATGTACTATGTTCTTCATTGAAAGAATCTTAAAATGTATTAAAGTATTTGAGATTATACTGTGAACGAACCTAATTCAAAATGAATCAAAGACCTAAATGTAAGAGCTAACGATAAAAAACTTAGAAGAAACCAAAAGAATAAATCTTTATGACCTTGGATTTGATTATACATTCTTAAACGAGACAGCAAAAGCACAAACAACAAGAGAAAACTAGATAGATTTCACTGAAGTTAAAAACCTTAGGGTATCAAAGGACATTATCTAAAATGTTTAAAACAGAGCCTACAGATTAGGAAGAGTTGATTGGAAATCATATATCTGATAAGAGATTAATACCCAGGATATACACAGAACTCTTACAATTCAACAACAAAATGACACAAATTAAGAAATGGATAAAGTACTTGAATAGATATTTCTCCAAATAAGTTGTGCAAATATCCAGCAATCACATTGAAAGATGCTCAATATCATTAGTAATTAGGGAAATGCAAATCAAAGCAATTTACCACTCAAGAGGATGATAAATATAAAAATCCTAAAAGTTACCAATTGTTTACAAGACTATTATGAAACGAGAACCATTATAGATTGTTGGTGGGAATCTAAATTATTGCTGTTACTGTGGAATATTTTTGCGATTCATCAAAAATATAAATATTTCAGGTTTATAGTGAAGAAAAACAAAAACATGCACTTTCACAAAAATTTACACATAAAGTCAGGCATGATGATGCATGTCTGTAATTCTAGCACTTGGGAGGCACAAGAATCAGAACAAGTTCAAGCCCAACCTGGATTACATAGTAAGTTCAAGCCCAACCTGGAGTGCATAGTGAGAACCTGTCCTTAAAAAATTAAAAACCAAGCAAAGAAAAAATAACTTATACATGAATATTTATGGTAGTATTATTCACAATATTCAAAAAGTGACAACACCAAACTGCACAGGAAATACTTCAAAGAATCAACAACTGGGATCTCATCTTATTGAAAAGTTTTTGCACATCAAAAGAAATCACCAACAGGGTGCAAA
>NW_004955548.1:379546-424605 GCF_000276665.1 Chinchilla lanigera | reverse complement strand
TACTGGTCAACCAAAGAGCAGTGCAATTTTTAATAGCTAATTCTTGGAAACAACCCAAATGCCCATCAACTGAGGAATGGATAAAAAGATGTGGTATTTTTATACAATGGAGTATTCCTCAGCTATAAAGAAAGATAAACTAGAGGCTTTTATAGGTAAATGGATAGAACTAGAGACTATACTCATTAATGAAATAAATCAGATTCACATTTGTAAACATCATATTTCCTCTGTAGTATAAGAACCTGAAAGAGTAATTAAAATCTGAACTGTACAACAGATATTGTGAAAGGGAAAAGAAACTGCTCAAATGGAAGGAGCAACTGGGATGAAGGAGGGGAGAGGAAGAGGAAAGAAGGAAGAGGGAAAAATATGTATATATATATACACACACAGGATGGCTAGGATAATTGTACTACTAATATCTGTTGGTTTATTGAAAGGAACTGTTAATGTGTAATTGTTTGACCAATCTTGCATGCCTATATCTGGTTATATATGCAACCATTTTGAAGATGATATTGTGTAGTATAACAACCATTGTTAATATCCTATCACCATGTTTTGAAATTCTGTATCATTTTTATTGCCCTCTATGCTGTTTGTTTATGTATTTGTTTTTGCTATGTTTTTTTAAAAAATGAAAAACAAAATTTTTATGTACATATAATGGTAGCTGGAATAGGTATATTGCTGATGTCTGTACTTTATTGAGAGGAACAGTCCATGCTTAAAATTTTTTTTTTCTTGACCAATTTTACAAGCTTGAATTTGGTAATTAGAATGGCTGATCTGAAAGCAATATGCAGTTTAAGAACCATTGCTGAACTCCTACCATTTTGCATGGTGAAGCTCTGCATCATTTCCAATGTTTTTTAAAAATTATTTTTATTTTTTTTTTACTTGTTACTGTCTTTGATTGTTTAATCAATCTTACATTTTTATGTCTAATGGACTGAGCAACTTCATTGAAGATAACGGTAAGTAATTTAGCAACCAATGTAAATTTCTATCATTTTGTCTTGAGGTCATGTATCATTTTTGTTGTTTTTGTGTTGTTTTGATTTTGTCTTCATTGTTGTTTTGTCAGTTTTTTAATTTTTAAAATAAAAAAGTAACAACAACCAAATATGTATTAATTAACCTGTGAATGGATAAACAAAATGTGGGCTGTGTATACAATTAAATATTATTCAGGCATAAAAAAGAAGTAAATATACATTAGTGTACAATAGTACATGCTACAATGTGAATAAACCCTGAAAACGATACGCAAAGTAAAATAACTCACACACAAAAATCACATATTGAATAATTCCATTTATATGAGATAGACCACAGGTTCCAGTTTATGGTCAGCTGGCTCCATTGTTTTGAGGCCTGTGGCAAGTCAAAAACATCATAGCAGAGGGCGTGGTGAAGCAGAGCTGCTCACCTCATGGCAGCTGGTAAGTAGAGACAGTGAGAGGGCCTACGTTCCTATGCACATGAGTTTTCTGCTGCTGCTGCTCCCCGCCCTGCCCCAATCTGGGGCCCTAACAGATTGGATGGTAAGGGTCACATTCAGGGTAACTCCCCCTCAATTTGCTGCCCCACTTGCCATTCATCTCTGCAAACCTCCTCACAGACATGCCCAGAATTGAGCTTTACTAATTTCCTCAGCATTTCTCAAAGCAATTACTGTGGCAATCAAGTTTACTCATCAAATGGGTATGGCATCTGTTTTATGGTTGACTGTTTTGGAATTAAGTAGAGGTGACAGTTACACATCATTTTGAATATGTCATTGAACTGTACACTTAAATTATTCATGTTACCTTATATTTATTTGTTCTGAAAACAAGAAAATAAAGATAGGCATGTTTAAAAAAAAATAATATGTACACACAATTATGTTCCCTAAGTCAGTGGTCTTCATCTTTTATATATTGGATACCTTTTTGAACATCTCACGACAGCAAAATGTACACATTGAATAAATTTATATATCCTACCCTTTCACCACACCCATGCACCCTCACACAGAGACACATAATTTCAGGGGATTCACAGATTAATAATGCCTGAACTGAAAGAGTGAGTTCCCTTTAACATAGCTAAGCTTCTATTTGTCTCTCCCTCTGTTCATGTCATTCCAAAATAACATCTTTTCCTCCTGTGTTTTCCTATACCTCATAATTTCTCCTTTCTCACTTTTTCAACTTGCTTATATCAGCTTTTCTTAAGTTATAGATCACTGATGCTAAACGTTTTAGAGCTTTCAGTGATCCAAATGGCCCACTGTAGCACGCATGCCATAGGTTCACCACCAGTGGTATATAGAATCTCTTCTCACAAAACCGTATATATTCTACTACTTCCTGAACATATGAAACTTTATACTATTTTAGGTGATGTATAGACTATGTCAGTTGAGAGCACCTGGTCTAGGCTAATCAGTATGGTCAGTACTGACCAAGGGGCACCAGGATGAGTAGACTCTCAGGCAGAAAACCTGCAACATGGCTAGGCTCCTTCTAGTTGCCTTGGATGTGAAGATACCAGAGCCGACAGACCCAGCAGCCTGTACCTTCTGTCAGGTGAGAGGTAGCAGACAGAGTCCAGGAAATTTTCCATCCAGACGCTGTGAATCATGGCATAGAGCAAGCGGGTCTGGGGATATTCTTTCCCCAGCTATCACTTTTCTAGGCTTCATGGAAATCCTCAGCTGCAGGAGTGTAAAAGAGATCTTTTTCTTGCTTTCATATGAGGGACAGTGTTCCTCTTCCTTTTGGGGGAAGAATTATCCCTGCAGACATCTGACTCTGGGAGAGAAAAGGTCAAAGGCATTTACTCAGTTCACAACCTTGGTCACCTGTCTACGCAAAGTTTTGGAGTTACAGAGTCAGGTACTTGAATCCAGAAAATGAAAGGCTCTAGAACCCGGACAGGGATAGGACATCAGTACCTTCCGTACCTATTGACAGTGCAAGGAATATGAGATGATCTTTCTTCTTCCGCAACTTTACAGCGTTTTTCTTTTTCCAAAGCTTACCCTCTGAATGAAAATGTAGCCATGGTGCCAGGTCTGGTGGTCATGCCTCTAATCCCAGCTACTCAGGAGGCTTAGGCAGGAGGATTGCACGATGCCAGCCTGGACAACTTAGAACATGTTGCAAAAAAATAGTAAACGCTAGAGATGTAGCTCCACAGTAGAGCACCCCTGGATTCAGTCCCTGGTACTGAATAAAAGTTTTTTGGTTTAAGTGCTCAAAATTGACACTGTGCGAACTATCAGATTACAGCAAGTCTATCTAGCACTCAGGAATTGTATGGGAACAGTAAATAATGTGTATTTTTCATTTAAAAAAACATGACAAAACTAGCTGTTCTTGAAATTTTTCTAAATGTATATTGTGTATGTAACCAATTGAATTTATTTTTCATGATGGTACAAATTAATGTTACGAGTTTAATTTGATTTGTCTTCTGAGTAGAAGATTTAAGAATCCTATTGGGCCTTTTCCCTCTACCTTAAACACAAGTAGAATTTCTTCATTTAATTTTGTATTTATAAGAATAACTCCTGCTCAGAAAAGCAAGTAAAACTGAAAAAATATTTTAAAAGAAAATAAAATCTGTATTTCAATTATTTGCATCCCTATTTGACGATTCACCTTGTATTCTTTCGGTGAAGTACTGTACCACAGGCAAAATAAGCTTGAGTCGCTGAATGGAGAAACAGCTTGAAGGTGCCTGGAGGTAAAAGGAGACAATGACAAAACTAAATTCCTCAGAGATGTGTTACAGGCCGGTAGTTTTAGGAGAAGATGCAGCCCTTCCCTGATAACCACAGGAGGATAAATACCACAGGACAAAGGCACCACATCTGAATTCTGGGGTTAGTCAAAGCACAATGACAAAGCCTCCTGAGGTGGGGAAGAGGAGAGGGGAGAGTGAGTAGTGAAGGGAAGAAGACTGACGCACTTTCTGCTGGTGGGAGGGGAACTCGGGGCCCGAGCCCACTGGTGACGTTTCCCTCACGTGATCAGGAGCTGACGAGCGAAGAAGTTCCTCTCTTCCAGGTACCAGCTCCCCATTTCCGTGGAAAAAGGCAGAATTCAGACTGAGGGACAGAGGGGGCGATGGCTCCATAACCCTGCAGGTCAGTAAATGCGGGCTTCTGGCAGAAAGAAGAAAGGAGTCACTTCCCTCTGTAGCCGCAAATCCTTAGCCAGCGAGTGCAGAGGTAGGGATGACAGAGAGCAAACACTAGAGCAGATGTGGCTTCTCTCTACTCCTTTCCAAACGCCCACTGTTTAGTACAAGAAATGGAGAGCTGGACGAAAGGCGGGGAAAGGTTTGAGAGAGATCAAGGGGGAAAGAATGGTACCAGCTGAAATCCCTAAGGAAGGGCGATTGAGCTACCTCTGATGGAGAGGGCAGGGGGAGGGGAAGCTGCAAGCGCAGGACTTGGGGACTTGGAGTTCCGACCCTACAACCAGCCCAGGCTTGAGTTCTCCTAATCTCTGCTCCTTCCTCCGTCCATTTTGGAGCTGCAAATGGTGGGCTGAGGGGGCCTGGGTTGGATGAGTGTAGGAGGAGGTGCTGCACAGGAGTGGACAAAAGGTTTGGTCTGGAGACTAGCTGCTAATTGAAGAGGACTGGTTTCTGAAATAGGGGAGGTTAAAAATAGATAGCATGGACCTAAAAGGTTGCTGAGTTTGGACTTAATTTGTCTCTTGCATTGCAAGAAAATGTAGTCTTTCTGTGTACCTGGACTGGGAGGGGGTGAGGAGTGCTCTGACAATTTCTGCCCTGCTCCCTGTCCCTGGCATCTCCATTTTCTGTGAAGTGGTGGGCTTTGTGTCATCGGGGTCCCCTGCAGTGGAGGAGTTGGAATGCCTCCTCCTGAGTGTAGCAAGATCTGCCTTCTGAGAGGCACGGTCTGGAACCCCATTCATTTTGGTGCAAGAAAAGGTGGCAGAATTTGGGAGAGAATGCAGACACATAGAGGCTCTTTGGAAATGAACTTTCTCTTCTATTGCCCAGTGAAAGGAAACAGGAGACTATTAGGTGAGAACTATACAATGGAAGTCAGAAAGCAAAGGGAAGGGTAAGAGGGTGGTAGGACTTGAGAAAGTTTTGACAAATAGTTCCAAAAGAATCTTTGTTCCAGTCACCAGTCACTCACTTTCACACTCTCGCATTCACCATCTGCCTCCTGTCTCTCTGCAGGTCTTCAGTTTGGTGGTTGTAGGCACTAACCAGGACAAGAAAAGAAGAGATCTCTAGTTTCAGTGCACATCAGTGGGAGAAGGTAACTGCCACAGGACCCCTGGGGAGTAGCAGTGTCTTAAATCAGAGCAGAAGTTGGAGAGGTCACCTCCTGTGCTTGCCAAGCCTCCTCTAATTCTCCCAGTTGAAGACCCTAGGGCAGTGATGGGAACCTTATTATCACTGAAAGCTCTAAAAGATTTTCCATCACTGCCCTAGGGGAATATGGTGCTTTAAAGCTGGGAGGATAGAAGGGAGAATAAGGAAGTGAGAAAGGGGAGATGTGTCATCTGTGATTCCTTATAGATAACAGAGTAGCCCTGAAATCTGATAATTTGCCATTGTTCTATTCTGTCTGCAGTTTCATAAGTCTTACGGGGGGCGCCCCAAGTCTGTATATTGGAACTACTCAGTTAAAACTGGTATAGGCATAGCCAAGGCCATAGGGAAATTTTGGAATCAACCTGCTCCTACACATTTCTTAGCACACCCCTTTAACTGTAGGGAGAATCACTTGTACAGGTTTTTGGTTTTGTTTTGTTTTGTTTTGTTTTTGCAAGGTTTATTCACATGAATATGTGTGAAGTCAGAAGTAAAAGAAAGCATGTAACGGTGGGACTGCACCTGGAAGGTGGGATAGTCAGGAGAATCCTAAATCAAGAAAGGCAAGTATTGTCAGGAGCTCATTCGACTCCCTAGGCCTTTAGTATTCTGTGTCCCTTCTTTTTCTCCTAAAACAGGCGAAAGAGGAAAACTCTCAATATGGAAAAGTTCTACATAGAAAATAAAGGAAAGCCAGAAAATGAGGGAAAGGCAGAAGACAAAATAGAGCCTGAAGATGAAGCAAAGACAGAAGAGGAAGCAAAACCAGACTTGGAGGGGAAGCTAGCGCATGAGGGAAAGCTGGAAGGCGAAAGACAGCCAGGTGTAGAGGTGCAAGGGGAAGATGAGGGCAAGCCACAAATAGAAGGCACGTCCAAGAATGGGAGCAAGCCACAGGGTGAGAGCACACCAGAATCCCAGGTCCAGCCATCCAGTGAGCAGCAGCCCACTGGAAAGTGCCCTGCAGAAGATTATGTGCCCCGGAAAGCAAAAAGAAAAACGAATAGGGGAACAGAAGATTCCCCCAGGGACTCCCAGGAGAATTTCCAGGACAGGCATTTGAGCAGTGAGGAGATGATGACACAGTGTGCAGATGTGTCAAGGGCTCAGGAAGAACTAAGGAAAAAACAGAGGATGAGTAATTTTCACTGGATGCAAAGAGAGCTGCTGGATGCGTACCCCTCAAGGGTCCCAAGGGGTGTAAGGGCAGTGAGGGGTGGGAGTAGGAGTCAGAAGGATCTAGAAGACCTTCCATATGTTTAATGGTTTTGACCTTGAATGATGATTTCTCTGATAGAAATATTGCCAGCTCTGCTTTCCCAGGCAGGCATTTGCCTGGCTATATGCTTTAACCTTATGTTAGTACTTCGCTCTTGTTGCCTCAGCTTTTCAAACTAAGTACAGCATTGTCTTTTACCACTGGATTTTCACCCATGTGTGTTAAAGAGATGTTCATAGTACACTGTAAAATAATAATAAAAGACAGTTTTCAGGACCACATATACAGTATCAGCCAGGTTTTTCTTTAAAAAAAAAATACAGTTACATAATAGATCTATTTAAAGGGAATACTATGCAACTGAGTACCCCAAAGAAAATAATGATTTTCTCGGGGATGAAATAGAAGAGATTATTTGGTTTTTATCTATACTTTCCCCCCATGAAAAACAGATTACTTTTATCAGAAAGGAAATAAAAGATAAACAAAATAAGAAACCAATACATACTAGGCAACAAAAGAACTATTGGTTGGGCTTATGAAGGCAGTGGAGAGATTTAAAATTCTTGTCAGAATACAAAATGATAGATAAAACTCACATTCCCTCTGAGACTCTGGAAGTGGGCGGAATCAACACGATAGTTCCTGCAGATCTATTGCGGTAAAGGACAACCTTCTCATCTCTGAACTGGGGATAAAACTTACTCCCCAGGACTGTGAAGTAGACCAGATATGACACTGAATGCAAGAACTGTGCTGAGCTGGCTTCTACTCTCCGCTTTCTGTTAGCAGTACTGGATCGGAATCTTGAGGGGGCGTTGAGGGACATCTCACGTGTGCCCAGCAATAGGTCTAGGAAGGTGAGAGATGGATGCCACCCTCCCCCAGGTAATGCCATATATGCTGAGTATGTATGAGTATATATATGTCCTCCTTGTCTAGGGCCCTGTATCTGCCTAAGGTCCCCACTGCTGTTGCGGGGCTGGAGTCCTGAAAGTAACAAAGCCCTTTCTCACTACATTACCTTCTGAATTGTGCAGAATGTCCCTATTATAACGTTAGATTTACATTAACCCTGACATGAGATGTGGAAAAAAAATGCTTTTCAAAATCTTAACTGTTATTTTTCTTTTTTTTTATTTTAGAAATAAAAGGAGGAAAATACTAACAGACAACATTTTACAAAATAGCAAAGGATCAGTACAGACAGTACAGAGTTACAAACAGAGTGGTAGGGAATTAACAATGCTTATTGTATTACATATTGATATCTTCAAAGTGGTTTCTCATGAAACAGATATAGACATACAAAGCTGATCAACCAAGGCCTCATTGACAGTTTCTTTCAGCAAGGAAATACAAGACAGTAGAACAGCCGTGTTAACTATCCTGCATATACATACACACAAACTTTTTCTTTCTTTCCCTTCTCTTTCCCATATCCCAGTTGTCCTTTACCTTTGAGTGCTTTCCTATCAATTCACAATGTCTATCATATCTCCTATTAACTGTTATTTTTCGGACCTTATAATTGCCCCACTAGACTTGCCTGTTTCAAAACAAAAAGAAAATTATTTTGCTTTGCTACCCCACAGCACATAATAGAAGTTTAAAAAATAAATTCACTAGTTGTTGAGTCCAAAGGCTTCAGGCCCTGGTCAAGTTCTGTACTTGACTGAATATATAGCCTTAAGCATTTAATTTCATTTTTCAGTAACTGAAACGTCATTTCAAAAGGAGCAGAAAAGGACAAGAACTACACCATAAGCCATTGCTAAGTGATCTTAGTATTGAATATTGTAGTGGTTTTCAAGGGCTTCTGGCGGTAGGCAGACTGTTTCCATCAAAATCCTAGCTATCATATTGAAAATGCAGGATCCTGGCTTCTACATCAATCCAGTGCCTCCTGAATTGTCCACACAATGTTTGTGTGTATCTTTCACTCTTAGTTCATTATTAGTTTTTACTAAATAGATACATGCACAAAATTTGAAAATACAGCAGTGCAAAGAGTTTATTATTAAAAATGGCAATCTTCCTTGCCATTTAATATTTCCACTCCCTAGACAAAAGTACCATAAATATTTTTTTCTGTTTATTTACCTCTATATTTCTAAATAAAATGTAGATGCTGTTATTTTTAACATTTATTTAAGTATAATTGACATATCATAAAATTTACTCAATTTAAAGTACACAATTAAGAGGTATTTAGTTTATTAGCATAGTCCTGAAATCACAGTGTTTAGTTCCAGGATAGATACTTTTCTTCAGATTAAAAAGAAATCCTATACCCATTAGCACATAGTAGTGTTCCCATTCTACCATGCCTCTAGCACCTGGCAAGCCCTCATTTCTTTTCTCTTTGTATGGACTTTCTCACTTTATATAAGTAGAATTATACAAATGTGTGTCTTGCTTCACATGCCTTAATGCTTTCAAGGTTCATCTATGTTGTAGTAGTATGTATTTTTACTAAACATTTCTGTACAAGTTTTTGTGAGTAAATATGTTCTTAATATTCTTGAGTATATTCCTAGCAGTGAAATTTGTGAATTTTATGGTAATTATATGTTTAAATTTTGAGGAACTGCCAAGTGCTTCCAAAGCAACATTGACAATCTAGCAGTAGTGTATGAAGGTTCCACATTCTCCAGACCCTTGCCAGTACTTGTTATTGACAGTAGTTTTGATCTTAGTGAGTGTAATGTAACATCTCATCATGGTTTTGATTTGCATTTTCCTAATGATGTTTAGAACCTTTTCATATTTTTACTGACCACTGTATAACCCCCATGGAGAAATGTATATTCTCTTATTCATGTTAAAATTGGATTGATGGTCTTATTATTGAGTTGTGAGAATTCTTTGTCTAGTTTGGACACAGTTCCCTCATCAGATACATGACTTGCAACTGTTATTTCCTCACTTATCAATTCTAGTCATATCTATTGAGCTTCTGATATGATAATGAAGTAATTCTTCCTTACCGTGTTTGTTAGTTAGCTTTCTGCTTCTGTAACAGATACCTGAAATAAAAGAGGAAAAGTTTATGTTTGTTTATGGTTTCAGACATTTCAGTCCAAGGTAACTTGGACTTGTTGCCCTTGGGCCTGTGGTGGCATAGTACATCATAGCAAGAAGCATGTGGCAGAGAAGCTGCTTACCTCATGGCAACCAGGAAACAAAGAAAGGAAGGGGGCCAAGTCCTTCTCCCCTCCAATGAGAAGGTGCCAGGAACGTAACTTCCTCCCATTACCCTACAGACCACCTCTTAAAGGTTCTACCACCTCCAAATGGTGCTACCGACTGCTGACCAAGTATTTAGTACACGCACCTTTGGGTGACACACAATCTACAGTATCTGTTTTCTGCACACCCCCAATATAGCTTTACCACATACGATGTGTATTTTAGTAAGCATCACAATGATTTTTGCTGAACTCTGAGGAACATTGTTTGTATTTTGGGCAGCATAGGCTAAACTTACATTAGAGTACTTAACCACTCCAAAACCTCAGTGGTTTAACACAACAAAGGTTTATTTCTCAAGGTTTCTGAAGTTTGGGGACAGAGAAGCTCTGTTTCCTGTAATCTCTTAAGAATTCAGACTATGTTGTTACTGCTGCAGAAGAAAAGAGTCCCTAGAGATCTCAAATTGTTTTTTATACTGTATTCTGAGAATGACATAAATCACTGCAGTATACACCCTACTTTTTTATATTCTTGGGGTTTTTTTAGTTCTGATAAGCAATTCTGAGAGAAGTGTTACTATAACACTGATAGGTGACTGAACTGAGGCTCAAAGAGGATAAGTAGCATATGCAAGGTCACCTACTGGTAAGGGGGAAGAGCTCAGAGTGAAATCTGGATGCATTTGGCTCTAATATGATAACATTTAACCTGTTTCCTTTTCTAAACCTAAGGATTAGAATTTTACCTTTCCTTTTCCCTTACAGTCCAATCAATTGTTTAGGGTGTCAGAAAATTGGTACAGTTTCCTCAGTGAAAAACTTAAAGAACAGTGGAACAGTGAATGGCTTCCTCCATCATCAATGCCAGTTTACAGCTTGACTGCACTGGCCTCCAAATTGTGAGCTGTGCTTGTAGTGAATGTGGGTGTTGAGACAGGTGGTGATACTTCTTGTGAGTTGTAAGACTGCATGTCCATGGAGGCAAGCTCCTTTTGCCTAAAGTCTCTTCTACTTTTGGGCCTGAGCTGACGTGAACATCAGGAGCACTACACCAGGCAGGTAGAGAACTAAAGTCACCATAAAAATACCAAAACTGACCCATGCACAACACAGGACCTTTTGGGAATCTGAGCAAGGGGGGTGAGGGTTGTTTTTCCACCTGGATCTCTACCGTAATTGCCCTGGGGACTGTTTCTCTGGACTCTTAAGAGAAGTCTTCAACCCCTCTACTTTTACCTGAAATAATCTGGTAAAAAAAATTGCAACTGGCTCTGAAAAGGACTAATGTACTATATTATTATGCTATAGAGTTTTATTTCTACCCCTACAAAAGTCTCCTACATACTCTGACAGCATATCCTGTCTTCTTTAGGGCAAAGTAAAAATACAGTTTTATAACTAATAACGAAGAGATCTCTTGTCTTTGGAGACTACTGGACCTACTACTCATTTATGTAGGGCCAATAAACAGTGACTATTGCTGCTAAGGAAGAGGATATAACAGGTTATATTTACTTTTCCTTCACTCCACTCACAAATGTAAGAAATTCTTTTGGGATAAGGCGAGAAAAGTTCTTGAGAATAGCCCCCACTTCATTCTATACTATAAAACACTAGAGCAAATGAATATTTGCCATCAAAGAGAGCTTTAAATTGAATATAATATTTAAGTTGTAAAATGAACAGGGCAATTCCAATTTTAGCTCTAAATGGAGAGCTAAAAAGAATGCTACACATTTACACAAAAGGCAAAAAACCCCTTAAACTTCCTTAAAATTATCAGAGAGCTTTAATCAAAGTGCAAATAATTATCCTAAAATATAGGAAGCAAACCCTTGGATGGAGAAATAGTATTTAAGTATTCACTTACATGGAGCGGATACCACCAAATGTCACATAGGCCAATAAAAAAAATTGAGCTAGAAATTGCTAATGGATTTCTAAAGACTGAGTGAGGGTTAGCATGAGATTGAGTGAAATCATTGAGGGCCACAGACATAAAGTGGATTGAGTCTTCTTTCAGGCTTTACTACAGAAACACCACAAGGGTTTCCTGAGAAGATGACTAAGAATCTGAAAACATTTGCCCCACAGTGCCAGCTAGGAAAGGTACATAGAAATTGCTGCTAAAATTCCAACTAGATGCATCTCCTCTATCTCCCTTAGTAAACAAAAGTCTTTATTAGCAGAGAGGGCAACAAAGGAAACACAAAAACAAAAGCTTTGTGAGGGTGAGAGGGCAGCATGTGTGCTAAACTCGGTTTTGCATCTGGAGGAGAGACATGAACAAATGTGAAGGCGATACACTAAAATTTATGTTCTCTGTGCTTACCTAAGATGAAGGCCTGATCAGAACATTAGAAAATACCCTTCCTGATCCCCTGCACCACACTAACATTGAATAAAAATATCAGTAGAGGACAGAAAGGGACAAATATTTTCTAAGGAGTAGCACAAAGGGAAATGCAAAGACAAATGGAAAGACTTATAGCCACATGAGAAGAAAAGACCAAATTCACCGCAACTTCTGATTAAGAAAATTTCCACACTAGAAGCTTAGCAGCAGATATGCACATACCCAATGATAAAATCAATTTACTACTATCTTCTACATATCCAGATTTCAAGTAAAAATTAGAAGAAAATAATATATTATGAAGAGACAAAGCAATTATCAAAACCAGAATCTGATGACAGAGATCATACAACTATCAGACACAGAATTTTAAATAATTGTGATCAATGTTATACTTCTGGCATAGTAACATGAGGAGTTTTGAGGATCCACTCCTCAGTGAAACTGGTAAAAGTTACCTTAAAAATGCAATCATTTAAAGTTTTTGGAAGTAGCCCTAAGGACGCATAATAAATGAAATATTTGTTTAAGAATATCTAAAAACAAGAGCAATAAGAATCTGTGGCAGTAGAACCAAGATTCTCTCACTCTCTTCTCCCTACCAGCTCAGCATGATGAAAACATTCTGGCAGCAAAAAAAAAAAAAGAAAAGGGGATGGGGATTTAGCTCAGCGGCAAAAGCGCCTGCCTGGCAAGTACAAGGTCGTGAGTTCGGGTCCCGGTACCAGAGAAAACCAAAAAAAAAAAAAAAAAAAAAAAGAAAACACTCTGGCAGGGTACAACTAAGAACATAGATCTGTTTCTCTGTGCTCTTCTCTGCTCTGCTCTGCTCTGCTCTGCTCTGCTCTGCTCTCCCTTGTCCTCTCTTCTCTTCTCTTCTCTTATCCTCTCCTCTCCTCCTCCTCCCCTCCCATCCTGTCCTCTCCTCTCCTCTCCTGTCCTCTCCTCTCCCCTCCGTCCTTCCTTTCTTCCACCTTGCTCTTGGGGATCATAGTATCTTTCTAGAAGATACTAGTTACTTCCAGAACTGTCATAGTGACTTTCCAGAACTTCTCATCCTATCATGAACTATCTGCTACAAAGGATATATTCTGAGTGAGTGCATCTTACAGGTGGAGATTTCCTTCCGCTCAGCCCCTATTCATTATAAAGAGGCTTTACCTCTGGCACAGGGCCCTGAAAATACTACCCAACCAACTTCCTGGGAGATGTAGATTGAAAATACATAAAAGTAATGCCAACACCCCATGAAATGCTCAATTGCTAAAGCAGGAGTATTACTCAGATAAAATTGTATCTATGTCCCAATTCCTAGTTCCAGAGCCTCCGATGAGACATTTTGCCAAGAGAGAGGCAGGCTTTAAAACATAGAGATCTAAATCTCTTTTCAAATAAATAGACTCCATTCACTATACAGTGAGAGCAGTTGAAAGCTGTAGTGGATTGACAACTGGTGGTCAACTTATAGTCCCCCAGTTGAACTGAGTAAGTATGGTGCTGGGTGTGGGAGGCCCTCCTGGGGATTGTTGCCAGCGGCATAAGAGGCACAACTGGAGAAGGAGAAGGAGCCTGTTGGGAGCAGAGAAAGGATGTTGGAGCTGGTGGAAGCTGGTGTTTTGGAGGAGCTCCTCATGCTGGCTTTCCTGATGAACTTGGCTGTTTTCATCCTCTGAGGAGCTTGGGACCTCAGCACTGAGAATGGCTTTGGTTCACTTTGGGGGAGCTCTGGGCCTCACTTTGAGCATCGCTTCCTGGCTCCAGAGGAGAAGATGGTGCATTGGTAGTTTCCTGGAGAGGCTTGCTGTGTTGGCTTCCCTGATGGGAACTCGGCCATCTTGATCAATGGAGGAGCTTGGGACCTCACTGTTGCTGAGGATGGCTGTGGTACCTTTCAGGGAGCTCTGGTTCTTCTGAGCCTTGCTTCTTGGCTCCAGTGCAGATCCCTCAGCCTGCTAGCACAGATCCTTCATCCCACTGGCACAGACTTCCTAGATTCCACCATTGACCTTTGGGCCTTCACAGCACAGATCCGTGAAACAGGCCTGCATGAGACATTGTTGTGAACTCCAGGCCTCCAGTTGGATTCGTGGGAGGCATTGTTATGAGCTCTAGGTATTCAGCTGGACTCATGTAGGACATTGTCGAGGGATCCAGGCCTTTTGCTGGACTCCTTGGTCTTAGTGTGTGGACAGATTTCTTGCACTCTTTTGTATATGATTCTTTGGGTGACTATTATAAATAATCATATAAAATGTGTGTCCTGTATTATATTATTGTTTCCCCTTGTACAAATAAGCCCCAAACCAACACAAAAGCTAATGATGCTATGAAAGATGTATGCTGTTGTAAGAGGAATTTGCAAGATTATCAGTGGATTTATTAAGGATGTAAGCTAACTGTTGCATCAGATAGTTTACTAGAGAAAAATCAGGGAAATAAAGAGCTAAGTTAAGTCCTCCTGGGATCAAAGTGAATCTCAAACAGCAATCTCCAAATTTATCTCTGAAAAAGAGTCTAGATACAATTTCAAAAATCTTCAATACTTCCAAGAATTCTATGTCTAAGTGTGCTGTGGAAAATAATAAAGCAATAAACTAGCAATTAGTGGAGCTTAATAAGCAGCCTTTTTGAGGTAGCCAAATGATCAAAGATAAGACCAGGAAAATACAAATTCACTATGGACATGACCAAAGAAGCACCCTATGAGGAGCGAAATGAGAGGCTTTGCACAACAGTGTTGGGGAAATAGCCATTATTAAATTGATCTAGTCAAAATCAAAACAAGGAAGCATATAACAATAATAAGCCTCATAATAAATAAACAGCATTTATGGTTGCTACATTATCTAAAATTTTCTGTATCATGTAAAATGCAGACAAATAGGAATGTATAACCTATATTTGGGGAAACAAGCAGACAACAGAAGCTGTCTGTGAGAGTGACAAGGTATTAAACATAACAAAGTTTTCAAAGAAGCAAATATAATATATTTGAAGAATTATCTAAACCCTGTGATTAATGAATTAAAGTTTGGCATGATTACACTGTTACATCAAATAGGAGAATGTACCATTATAAAGAGGCGAATGTTATGAAAAGACCAAATGGAAATTCTGGAAAGTACAAAGATTGAAATGAAAAGTTAGCTAGAAGAGTTCAACAGAGGATTGGAGCTAGCACAAGGCAAGACAAGTAAAGTTTTAGAATGAGAGATGTCACACAGTCTGAGGTAGAGAAGAGTAAAGAAGGAATAATTAGCATCTCAGAAAAATGTAGGACATTGTTAATTACACAAATATATACCTAATACCAAAAGGAGAGTGAGAAAAGAGCAGAAAAATATTCAAAGATGTAATATCTGAAAGCTTTACAAATTTGATTTAATGATTCATATGTGTCTGCAAAGCCTAATGAACGTCTAGTAAGATAAATGGAAAGAGAATCATGGAAAAACACAGAACAGTTAAAAAAAAATTTGAAAGCCAAAGGCATGGAGAAAACACTGAAAGCATCAAGAGAGGATTTACCACTTACAGGAGTAAGATTAATAGCTAACTTATCAATAAAGCAATAGATGTCAGCAAAAAGGAGAATGATATACTCAAAATACTCAAAAGATAAAATCTGTAAACAGAGAATCTATATTTACCAAAGCTATGTTTCAAAAATGAAAGAAAAATAAGGACATTCTCAGATGAAAAGTGAAGTAATGTGTTAATAGCATTTTCATAGTAAAAGAAGTATTAAAAGAAGTTCTCCAGACTAAAAGGTAAAGTCAAATACTAACCTGAATCCACAAGAAAAGCAAACATAATGGTAATTATGTAATTGGAAAAGAAAGTTTAAATGCATTTTTCATTGGTTCTCATATGATTTTCAATATCAAGTCATTTAAAAATTATAGGTTTCCAATGATTTGTTGGGGTTATAACAAAGACATAAATATATTTGTTAATAATAACACAAAGAAAACTAGTGAGAACAAAGCTGTTTTGAGCTAAGGAAATGAATCGAGATGATAACTACAATCCACAGGATGAAACTGAAAGAACTAGAAATGATGAATAAGAAGGTAAATATAACAAAATCTGTAAATATACTCTCATTTTCCTTTCTTTTTATATCTTCTATACAACACATAAAATTATATAAAACAATGATAGCAATGTTTGTGTTTATAACACTTATAGATGCAATATCTAAGCAATAATATCACAAAAAGTGGGAAAAGGGAATAGAGCTTTACAGAAATAAGGCATCTATAGCTCACTGGAATTGACTTAGTATAAATCTAAAGTACATCCTGATTCATTATAATATATGTGCCCAGTCATAGGGCAACTATAAAGAAGATAGTTCCAAAATTACTGCTATGGCAAGCGAATTCAACATGAAAAGCACTCACAAGAAAACCGAAAAGGCAAGAATGAACAAAACTTTATTAAGCTGGCTGACAGACAGTCTCTAACCAGGAGCCAGAGAAAATGTTCACGTAGTCTGGGTCTCACCTATGGTTTAAGGGCATTTTATGTTTCCATAGTAATCATTACCTCAATTTTGGGACTCTCACAAGAATATCACATAATTATTACAAAGTTTACTTTACCCAGAAGGTTGGACAGCCAAATTGCAAATGACCATTACAGTCACTTTAAACCTACCTCCCAATCTGTCCTGTTTGTTCAGTTCCCATTTTATGCTCTGCTCTTCTTAGTGAGTTGATCACTAACCAAGGGGACTGGGGTGAAAAGTGGGGGTCAACTATAGCTTAAGTGGACTCTAAGTGCCTTCTCTTGACACGGAGTTAAAAACAGAAAAATGGAGTCTCTCTTGCCCTGTCATTACAATGAAAAGAGTTTTAAGAACTTAAAATGCTTTATGCAAATATATTTACTTACTGCAAGGAAAAGCCTTGATAAGGAGAAATCCAGGAATAAAAGACCCGAGTCATATAACAGACAAAAGGTAAATCAGCAGACATGAATATAATATTATCAATGATAATGTTAAATGAGAGAGATTAAATAATTCAAACAAAAGACTGAGAAGGTCAGTGTGGATTTAGAAAACCCAAATAAATGTATCCTGTCTACAGGAGACACACTTTTGGTTTGAAAATAAAAATAGATTAAAAATAAAAGAATGAAAAATATATACATGGAAAAAACATCAGTAAGACAGCTACAGAAGGCTATGTTATTATCAGATGAAAGTATTTAAAATAAAAAAGTTACTAGAGATAAAGTGCAATATTTTATAATGACAAAATGGTTAATCCACCACAAAGATAAAACAATATTACATAATCATGCAACTAACAACAGAGCCCAAAAATATATGAAC
Source organism: Chinchilla lanigera (assembly GCF_000276665.1). Classification (NCBI taxonomy): domain Eukaryota; kingdom Metazoa; phylum Chordata; class Mammalia; order Rodentia; family Chinchillidae; genus Chinchilla; species Chinchilla lanigera. The sequence goes on along the minus strand of NW_004955548.1, from coordinate 407,134 downwards.
CAAAAACTGAGAGAAATAATGGGAAAAATAAACAATTTGACATAGTAGTTGGAAAGTACAATAGTCCACGTTCAAAATACATAGCAACTGGGCAGAAGACTAATAAGAAAATTTAAAGATTTAAAATATCCTACAGTCTAATTTTTTCAATAAAATAATAGGAAATTAATTTATTCTCTCCAAAGATATAGAAAAAGAATTCAACAAATTCAACACCTTCTCTTGAAAAAAACCACATGCAACAAACTAGAAATAGAAATTTCCTCCATCTGCTTGAGAGTACCTAAAAAACTCACTGCTGACAATATACTTAGAGGTGGGACATTGAATGTTCTCCCATAAAATATGAAAAAAGGCAAGAACATCTGCACTCATCACTATTCAACACTATACTGAAGGTTCTTAACAGTTACATTAGGCAAGAAATTGAAATGAAGGGCATCCAGATTAAAGAAAAAGAAAATCTATTTGTATTTGGAGATGACATGATATTGCATGAAGAAAATAATAAGTAACCCTCTAATAAGCTACTAAAACTAATATAGATGTTTAGTAATGTATTAGGACATGAGATATTTATATATAGCATCAGTGATCAAACTGAAAAATGCAGATATGAAAAAATCCATTTGTAACAACATCAAAAAGTATAAAACTCTTAGGCATAAATTTAACAAAAATACAAAATTAATAACTTGAAAAATTACAAAACTTTTGAAAGAAATTGAAGATCTAAATTAAAGGAAAGACAAGGAATCGGTTTCAGAATGCAAAGGCTTAATATTGTTAAAATAACAACACTCCTCATTGGCCTACAGATTAAATTCTGTTCCATTAATCTAAATGTCCTTTCTTTTGACAGGACAATATGCTGCCTTGATTATTGTACTTTGTAGTTAAGTTTTGAAATCAAAAGTGTGACTCTTCTAACATTCTATTTATTTGGAATATTGTTTAAATATCTGAAGTCCAATGTAAGTAATTACATATAGATTTTAGAATCAACTTGTGAAATTCTTTAAAAAGTAGCTTTCTGATAGGAAAGGCATTGAATTTGTAGATCCAACAGACTTAGTGTATTTCATGTATTTTACTTTTCATTACTTTTTAGAAGTCCTAGTTCATGAAATAAAGCAAGAAAAATAAGTAAAAAGCCTACAAATGGGAAAGGATTAAACAAAATTCCTTATATTCTCAGACAACATGATTGTCTATGGGGAAAATCCAAAAAAAGTCTTGTAAGAGTCTAGACCAAATATATCAGTATAGCAAGGTCAAAAGATAAAAGGTGGACCATATTTCTAGATACCAAAAATGAAAAATTGGTATTTGGAATTTTAAAAATATAACGTGCAATGTCACAAAAAATGAATCACTTAAAAACCCTGAAAAAATCAAAGGAGATAATTTAAATAATCAAAGGAGATAAGCATGAAACATACATGCTTTTTATTCATGAACTGGCAAAATCATCATTGTTAAGACATCAGAACTCCTCAGTTTGGTATATGTTCCAGTGAAAATGAAAGCAATTTTTTCAGCTATCAATATGTTAATTGTAAAACTGAAAGAAAAATCAAAGAAACTAAAAAAAAATCAAACATTTGGAAAAGAATAAAGTTGTAAGATAACATTGCCCAATTTCAAGACTTTCTGTAGTACTACATTAACCAAGATAGTTTAGTAACAGAAAAAATAGATACATAGGTCAATAGAACAGATTTAATAACTCAGAAATAAACATAAATGTAGTGTACAGATATTTTCCAAATGTGCAAGTATAATACAAAGAAGGAATTATCTTTTCAAGGGCTGGGGATTTAGCTCAGCGGCAAAGTGCCTGCCTGGCAAGCGGAAGGTCGTGAATTTGGTTCCTGGTACAGGAGAAAAACCAAAAAAAAAAAAAAGAATTCTCTTTTCAAGTAGTGGCAAACCTATGGCACACATGCTGCCATAGGATGTTTGAAATTATTATTGAACATGCTAAAAGATTCACCATCACTGACATAGGTGTAGGCAAACCTTCTGAATAGAACCCAGTTGCATAAAACATAATACCAAAAATGAACAAGTGAGACTATATCAAATTAAAAAGGCTCTGCACAACAAAAACATCACCAAGAGAGTGAAGCGACAACCTACTGAATAGAAAAAAAATTTTGCCAACTACTTCTCAAAGGACTAATATGTGGAATAAATAAAAAACTCAAAAAGAAAATTAGACCTCCCCCCAAATTTAGAGATTCAGTCAAAATATGTGCATCTGAAATGAATAGACATTTCTCAGATTAAGAAGTGCAAGCAGTCAATACATACATGAAAAATATATTCAATCTTGCTGACCACTTGAGAAATGCACATTAAAGCATCACTAAAATTGCATTTCTCTCCAAAATAATGGCTACCAAAAAGGAATCAATATGTTATCATCAGATCGCAAATGCTGGGGAGGTTGTATGTGGGGAGGGTAGGGGCACTGTTTCATTGTTGGTGGAAGTGTAAACTTATATAATCACTGTGGAAATCATTATGAAATTCCTCAAAAATGAAAACTAGAAATTCCATTTGACCCAGTTATTACCTTTTATGGTATCTTCCAGACAGATTTAAGACTTAATACCTTAGTGATGTATGCATACCCATGTTTACAGCAGCACAATTCCTAATACGTAAATATGCAAAGCAGTTTATATGTCCATCGACAGATGAATGGATAAATAAAATAGGGACTATATACACAACTGGGTATTACTCTGCCATAAAGAAGGATAAATTTGAGTCTTTGGTAGGAAACTGAATGCACCTTGAGACCATAATGTTCAGTGAAGTAAATCAGATACATAAGATTAAATATCACATGGTTTTTCTTATATAAGAAACTCAATACATAAAGAGCAAAATAAAAGAAGATGATGGAAAAAAGAGAAAAATTATTATAATCAAGCATAGATAATGTATCAAAATGTACCTTGATTTTGTTTAATTTTGTATGTGTTTTATATATTCATTGGCCTATCACTCTGGTTATTAATCTGTATGCATGATAATTAACTTTATAAGAACTTATGGATAAATGAATATGATGCTTGCAAAAATGGGGCTGGACCTTATGAAAAAAAGGAAAGAAAAGACTCAAATTCATGCACTGAGGAATGATAAGGGTGAAGCAACTACAGATCCTCTGGAAATTCAGAAGATCATCAATACTTACTTTGAAAATCTTTACTCTCATAAGATTGAAAATACAGAAGAAATGGACAGATTCCCACATACATATGAATTACCAAAGCTGAATCAAGAAGATATAAATATTCTCAATAAGCCAATATCAGTTAATGAGATTGAAAATGTAATTAAAAAGTTACCAACAAAGAAAACCCAGGTCCTGATGGATTCACTGCTGAATTCTACAAGAAATTTAGAGAACACCTAATGCCAATACTCTTCAAACTCTTTAATGAAATTGAAAAGGAAACAATACTCCCTAACTCATTCCTGGAGGCATGTATTATCCTTATACCAAAACCAGAGAGAGATACAGCATAAAAACAAAAGTACAGGTCAATCTCCCCCATGAACATAGATGCAAATATCCTCAATAAGATACTAGCAAACAGAATTCAACAGATCATCAAGAAGAGTATACACCATGACCAGGTGGAATTTATCCCAGGAATGCAGGGACAGTTCGACATATGCAAATCAATAAATGTAATATACCATATCAACAGAGCCAGAGACAAAAATCACATGATCATCTCATTGATGCAAGAAAGTTTTGATAAAGTCCAGCACACATTCATCATCAAAAACCTACAGAAAATTGCAATAGAGGTTTTTATCTCAATCTGATAAAAGCCATCTATGACAAACCAACAGTCCACATCACACTAAATGGACAAAAACCAAAAGCTTTCACTCTAAAATCAGGAATAAGAAGAGATGTGCACTATCACCACTCCTTTTCAACATAGTTCTGGAAACATTAGCCAGCACAATTAGATGAGATAGAAAAATAAAAGGAATCAGGATAGGAAAGGAAGAAGTTAAACTATCATTATTTTCAGATGACACAATACTGTACATAGAAGACTCCAAAAACTCGACCAAAAGTCTCCTGAAGTTAATAACCAAATTCAGTTGTGTGGCTGGATACAAAGTCAATACTCAAAAATCAATAGCATTCTTTCACAAAAATAAATTTATCGAGATAGAAATTAGAGAAACCACATTCTTCACAATAGCATTCAAAAAAATGAAATACTTAGGAATTGATCTAAAAAAGGCAGTTAAAGATTTATATATTGAAAACTGCAGTACTTTGAAAAAAGGACATTGAAGAGGGTATCAGAAAATGGAAAGATATCCCTTGCTCATAGATAGTAAGAAACAACATAATGAAAATGGCCAGACTTCCAAAATTGTTACACAGATTTAAAGCAATCCTGATCAAAATACCACTAGCATACCTTATAGAATGAGAGAAAATACCCTTCAAGTTCATCTGGAGCCAGAAGAGACATAGAATAACAAAGACAATCCTGGGCAACAAAGACAAGTTAGGAGGCATCACAATCCCTGACTTGAAATTATACTACAAAGCCACTGTGATAAAATCAGCATGGTCCTGGCACAAAAAACAGACTGGAGGACCAGTGGAACAGATTAGAACATGCAGACACAACTACAAACACACTCAGTCATCTTTTCTTTGACAAGGAGGCCAAACATGTTCACTAGAAGAAAGACAGCCTCTTTAAAAAATGATACTGGGAAAACCGGCTCTCTACATGGCAAAGACTAAAACTAGACCCATGTCTATCACCATGCATTAAACTAAACTCTAAATGGATCAAATATCTAAATATTACAGCAGAAACACTAAATCTACTAGAAGAGAGGGTAGGTCAAAATCTTGAAGACATGGGGGTAGGCACAGTCTTCATGAACAAAATCCAAACTGCACAAGAAACACTTCAAAGTATCAACAACTGGGATTTCATCCTAATAAAAAGCTTTTGTACTTCAAATGAAATTACCAATAGAGCGAAAAGGCAACCCACAGAGTGGGAAAACATTTTAATTAACTGTCTCTCAAACAAAGGACTTTTATCTAGAACATATAAAGAATTGAAAAAACTCAGACCCCCTAAAGTCAAACACCCAGCTCCAAAATGGGCATCTGAGATGAATACACACTTCTCAGTTGAAGAAATACAAATGGCAAATAAATACATGAAAAAATGTTCAACATCATTGGTCATTCAAGAGATGCAAATTCAAACAACACTGAGATTTCATCTCACCCCAGTAAGAATGGCTATCATGAAGAATCCAACCAACAGGTAGCTGGGGATATAGCTCAGTGGTACCAGCACCTTTCTTGGCAAGCTCAAGGTCATGAGTTCAATTCCCAGTACCAAAAAAAGGAGAAATCAACCAACACCAAATTCTGGAGAGGCTGTGGGGAAAATCAAACCCTTCTCTACTGTCGGTGGCAATGTAGACTGGTGAAATCACTTTAGAAATCGGTCTGGACATTCCTCAAAAATTTAGGACTAGAGGTCCCATTTAACCCAGCCATTCCCCTTCTAGGTATTTTCCCAGAAGAATTAAAAACATCATACCGCAGCAATATACATACACTCATATTTATAGCAGCAAAATTTGTCATAACAAAATCTTGGAAACAACCCAAATGCCCATCAGCTGAGGAGTGGATAGAAATATGTGGTATTTTTATACAATTGAATATTACTCAGCTATAAGGAAAGATAAACTGGAGGCTTTTATGGGTAAATGGATGCAACTAGAGATTATATTCATAGGTAAATATATCAGACCTGCATGTGTAAACAGAATAATTACTCCCTTTTGTAAGAACCTGAAAGAGTAAATAAACCTGAAAGATACAGTACATATTGTAAAAGGGAAATAAACTGCTCAATACTAAAGAACAACTGGGATGAGTGAAAGAATAGAAGAAAGAAAGAAAAGAAAGAAAGAAAGAAAACATACACAAGATAGCTAAGATAGCTAATTGTACTATTAATTTCTATTGGTTTATTGAAAGGAACAGTTAATATTTAATTGTTTGATCAATCTTGCATACCTCTATCTGGTAATCTGAGCAACTACTTTGAGGCTAAGCTAACAATAAGTAGTACAACAACCATTGTTGATTTCCTATCATCTTGTTTTGAAATTGTGTATCATTTTTATAGTTTTTGTGTTGTTTTGGTTCTGTCTTTTCTGTTATTTTGTTTTGCTTTGTTCTTTTTTCTTTGAAGTAAAAAATTGGGCTTGGAGGAGAAGGGGATATAAGAATTGGGTTGTATTATGTATATGCACCAATTCCACACAAAGCAGTACATTAGTACTGCAAACATGTACTAATAAGAAATAGTCCTGGAACAACTGGACAATCATTAGAAAAAACAAAACAAAACCTTTAACTTAACTGTATTTGAGTTAATTTTTATTGGATTATAGCCCAAATAATTAAAAATCCATAAATTGCAGTGTTACAAACAAATGATTATATCAGTATACAAATTAGGTAAAGGGGAAAGGAAAATGCTCCTTATGAAACACACTAGTACCTTGGTTTATGAACTTAATTTGTTTTACAATTTTGAGGAAGTTGGCTGCATTTGTTTTCCTGTGGGAAAGATAGTTGTGGCCATGTTTGTCACCCAATGGGAAGTTGGTGAATGGAAACAAAATTTTGTGGAACACTTTGCAAACTGAATTTTTTGCAAATAAAACATTAATGAACTGAGGTATTACTGTAATTTGAAAGGAGTTAAGGATGTTAAAAAATAACCATCAACACAGTACAGTATTAATTATTGTAGACAAAATCCACTGAATACTTGCAGTCTCAAATTATTTGCCCAAACATATTTTTAAATTACTCTACTTGCTTTCAAATATATATCCACAAAATGTCTGATAGTCCTTCTTCCAGGAATGTTATGATTCCCAGCTGATGGCATTATTTGGAGGTGTCAGAAATGGGAGTTTGAAACTATTTTGTGGGAGTGGATTATGAGCTTTGGGACGGATCTGGTGCCTCACCCTTTCTGCGTTAGCTCTTTCTTCTCTCTCTCTGTTTTCTGGCTGCCATGAAGTCAGCGCTTTCCTATGCTGTGCCCTTCTGGAACGACACTTCTGCCTGGGAGCCAGCTGACCATGGACTGAAACTGTGAGCCAAAATAAATGTTACTCCTTTAAGTTGTGTATGTCAGGTTTTTTTCTCACAGCAACAAAAAGCTGACACAAGAAGGTGGATTTTAATTCTCCTCTGCTTCAATATGGGCTAGACTTAGAAACATGTTTTTAACAATTAAAACTGTAAGTGGAGAGATCCACCAGACAACCTTAACCAAATGATCAAAGTTACCATTACCAATAAAAAGTCATGTTGATATCATAGAAGCCTGGCTTTCTACTGAAAAGAGTACTTCAATTCTTTGGTATTTTTCTAAATCAATAACCCAAATCTGATCTTGAGAAAATATAAAACATAAATCAAAGAACATTCTACAAAATACTTGTCTTAAAAAGTTTCTAAGTTATGAAAAACAAAGAAAAGGTATGAACAGAGAAGAATCAAAAGACAAGCTAAATAAGTACAACTGTGTGTTCTGGATTGAATCTTTCAACTATAAAAATTACACTAGTGGAAAACCTAGCAGAATCCGAATAAACTCTTTAAATTAATAGAATTACACAAATACTAACTTCTTAGTTTTTATAAATGTATCATATTTACTAGGGAAAGTTTGAAACTTGCCCTAGTGTATGAAGAAAGTCTTTGTGCTATTCTTTAAAGCTAAAAGTATTTCAAAATAAAAAGGTTAACAAATAGAACAAAACTAAATACTTTTTATTAGTACATTTGTGTAGTACATAATAATTATATTTATTCTGGGAGTTGGTACATGTACATGACATTTTCTCTCTCTTCCTTCTCTCCCTCCCTGAATGTATTAGATCCACAAAGGGTCCCTTATACGGATGTGGTACATGTACACATGTACCAGTACTTCATAATTTCTCCTTTTGTAATGTCATTTCTCCCCATCTCTTGTTCATCTTCCCATATGTATAAACTGAATTTTAAGAACTCAAAATAAAAGTCTGTTAATGAATGAAAGTGATTCACTGGTTGAAGAGACAAATGTCACTAAAAGGATTCATTATTCAATGAGAAAGGGGAGATTTTGCAGACCAAAGTTGACAATAATCACCAGAAAATATAAAAGCATATTATGTTTATACCAGAAAAACTAGAATTTCTTAATAAACTAAGATATATATATATATATATATAAACCTCTAGTGTTCTGTCAACTTTTCAATAAAACATAATTTTAATATAATTCTATTTCACTATATGTACATTATTTCTATTTTATATCTGATTTCCCACAGTATGTATACTTTATTTTACAATTGCCATATTAATGTATATTTTAATTATTTCCAACTTAACATTTCTACATTAGAGTGTGTACAAAGTTGAACCATATAGTTTTTATCCTTATGATACTTCCAGACTAGTGAAGGATACAAAGTGGAAATGAAACAAAACTGGATGAAGATGTAAAGATGGATAAATTCAGGGTCTAAAGGATTATGCAACATGGGGAACTAATATGGAATCAAGAGGTCAGTGAAGACTTGTACATTTAATTTTTAAGCACTCAAACTATAGCAAAGACACTTTCTCCTCCAACAGTTATGCTTTGCCACAGGAAAAACTTGCCTGGCCCAAGTCAAAGCACACATAGGGTGTGCCTCTCTACCATCCCATCAAAGCATTCTCAAGAATCTTGCTGAAATGAATCTTAAAACATAATGATACATATCAAATTCCCAGTGCCAGGTGTGATGTTGCATGTCTGTAACTCAGGCACTCTGGAAGGCTGGGACAGGAGGATCACAAGTTCAAGCCAGCCTAGGCAACTTGGAAACTTAGTAAGATCCTCTCTCAAAATAAAAAATAAAAAAGGACTGGGGAGGTAACATAATGTGAAGGCACTGGGTTAAATCTCTAGTACTGGAGATTTTTTAAAAAGTCTATGCAGAACAGTTCACTTGAAATGTTGAAATGGTAGCGGTTATGACACAGCACTTTAGGTTCACCGTAATCCATAAGCATTATGCTCTGGTTAACTATAAATGCTTTACCACAATTAACGATGTATGCAGCATTAAGCTCTGAGTCCAGGCAATGACAGACTTATATGGAAGAGATAATGAGGAATGTAGAAGTGCTTCCAGTTAAATTCACTCACTTAGATGTGGCCAATGATTCTTCTCAATGGTTTGCAGAATTTGTGAAATGTATCCATTCTAAACCTGCAGAACATAGCATTATGTCTGGGAATGCGATGACAGGAATGGTATAACATCTTGTGTTTCTGTAATAGAAACAACATCAGAGGAAAGCAGCCTAGGTTCTGTGTGTAATGTACCAGTTGAACCAGTACCTGGGTGAACCACCTTCAGCGTGCAAAGTGATAAAATGTGCTGAATCTCCTTCTACTCTAAAGGGGCAAAGCATCTTAGATGGAAGTTGCTTCGGTATATACTATGCTAAACCTTTGGATCTGGGGCAGAGTTTTCTATGCTGGGTAAGATGTTTTTGAGCCATATAGAATGTGCTAGAGAAGTGGTGGAGAAGACTGTTCAGCTCCAGTTCTTCTATAGGATGTACTTTTAAATAGCAATGAAAGCAGAAGAAAGATTGGGGAGAGGTTGGTCAATGGGTACAATTACAAACAGGAGGAATTGGTTGTGGTCTTCAACTGCACAGTAGGGTGGCTATTGTTAACAATAACTTATTGAACAGTTAAAAATAGCTAGAAGAGTGGACTTGAAATTTTCTCACCAAAAGTAATGATAAATAGTTGAGGTGACAGATACGCCAGTTACCCTGATCAGCTCATTATACAATGTATGCATGTATTGTGACATCACACTGGTTACTACACAATGTATATGTATTAAAACATTACATTGTATCCCATGAATATATTATTGTCAATTTTTTAAAAATTAATAACAGCAATGAGAAAATATGTTGGAAGAGCTGCCGTAACTGTAGTCTCAGAATACAAGACAATGGAAGGGACTTTACAAAAGGAATAAAGAAAATATTCCTCTGTATATCATAGTCTTATACAAGAGTTTCTTGTATGAGAGTGTATGGGTACCTCTGAAAGGCAAAATGGAGCCCGTTTCCTCCTCTCTTCACTTAACCTGGAGAACTTTGGGCTTTGGAACTATCCCTAGTGCCTGTTCGTTGCACAAAAACAGGACAGTGATTGGCTGAGGGACCCAGGGTGTCTACTTTTTAGAACCCATAATTTCACTATCAAAATTGGTGAACCTTTTTCTTCATTGTTTAAAAGCTCAATTTCTCTAATAGCAGGCCAGTACACTATCTTAAAAATTTTACTTAAATTTAAAAATCTACTCTGACTAATTTAATTTCAAAGGTAGCTGAGTGTTGCACTGTTGCATTAAAATTGCTCAGGGACAAAGATGAAGGAGAAGGTCTACATTGCCTGCTGCTCTGTCAGGTGTGCATTAGTGAGCTTATTGATGTCTCTTGTGAGTATTTAGGGCAATAAGTTCAATATATGCTTCTAGTAGCACCATAAAAATTGTATTAAGCTTGCTTTAATTACATATGAGCAGAATAAATGGAGGAGAGGTAGTAAAACTTCTACTTCAATTTTTGTGCTGGCAGAAAGATTTGTAAGCTAATTGGCAAACTTTTTTTTTGGTATCAGGGATCAAACTCAGGTCTTGCATGTACTAGGCAAGCGTTTTCCCACTGAGGTACATTCTTACCCTCAGCAAACTCTGAAACACTGAGATTTCTGGGAAACACACTGGTTATCATTAAATGAGTCACTACAGAAGCATGAGAGCTAAAGCCTACTAATCCCCTTCCCCAATCCATATCTGAGCATCTGCTTGGTTAAGTGTCCCCCAACACACACATATATACACACTCAGGGGGAGGGAGAGACAGAGAGACGGGGCGGGGAGAGAAAGGCACTAGGCAACATTAGCTAAGGGCTACACAGGAGGTGCAGCAGAAACAGGAGAGGGAAAGATCACTTCCAGCTGACCAGAATCTAAGATAACAAGGATGTCAGTTGGCAGGGAAGGACTTGTATGGAAGGACAATTAGAGGAATGAATGAGGAATGCTTGTGATACAGTGAGTGAGGCAAAGAAATGCATGGATAGGCTGGGAACAAGTATTCTGGGGCTCAGTTCTGATGGATGTTTAATGTGAGAATGAAAAGCGTATGATTTACTGTGTGAGTGGTGGGCTTACCATGGAAGGCCTCTGGGAAGGAGACTGAGTTGAAAGCACAGAGTGTGAAGTTTAATTTGATGTTAATGTGAGATCAATTGGAAGGAGAAAGGAAGGTACTGGAGGCAGGTAGTTCAGCTATGAAATGATAAGGGCCTAAGCATATACATAAATGTATATAACAGCTGTCTTCATAGTCGCTCAGCACTGGGAATAACTCATATGTCCTTCACTCATTCACGAATGAATGAATGAAAATTACACCTGCTCCTTAAATCTTACACTCAATGGCAAGACACACCAGGAACACTTTATTCCATGTGTTTCACCATGAATTATTTCCCTACAAGCATTTATTGTTAAAAACAAAATGCTTCAGCAGGTGAATGGATAAATTGTGGAATATCCAAATAACAGAATACTATTTGGTAAAAAGAGAAAGATGAACTACTGATACATACAGCAACTTAAATGGATGTTCGGGGCATTATGCTGAGTGAAAGAAGCCAGTCTCAAAATGTTATAAACTGTATAAAATCATTTATATACATTCTGAAAAAGACAAAGCTATAGTAGTAGGGTATAAATCAGTTATTGCCACAGTTTAGGGAAGGAGGTAAGATACGGCTACAAAAGGGCAGCATGAAGCAATTTGGAAGAGGTGATTCCTCATTGAGTGGTAACATCTGAAAGAGTGAAATATTTGGTGGTAGGTGGTATTAAGTCTTTGTAACTTGCTTGCTGTATTTATATTACATTCTCACTCAAATAATAGGAATTGTATCCTTCATCTGTGAGATAAAAACTTCAGACTTAAATATAAATTATAAAACATTAAACGAACACAATATTTTTTACAGCCATTTTATTCTCCCTGTTGGGTTCTATTGTTGGTTAAGGCATCCTGCTGTGATCACCCTAGACAGGAGACCCTTGCTATACTTTCTCTTCTTGATTCTCCAGCTGGCTTCATTGGTATCACTACACTTCCAGATACCAGTGAATTCTGAGTTGGGAGATGAGTTTCTTCTTTAAACTAATACTGCTTTCTTATGGCAACGATGCTGTCTCTGCTTTCTCATCAGAACAATTACACATGCTAATCATTTTTTAAATGCAGCACAGTAAACGAATCAGAATATCTCTAATGCCACGAATGAATAAATGAAAATTACACCTACTTAATAAATCTCACCCTCAATGGCAAGACATGGGAACACTTTATTCTGCATGTTTCACCAAGAGGTATTTCCCTACAGACACTTGTTCACAAAAATGCTTCACAAAAAGACAACAGAGCTCCACACAAACTCCAGTAGGTGAAAACCAGGCTTTTCAGTGAATTCCTCTGATTAACAAAGGCATTGGGTCCTACAGATGCTTATGAGGCAAGGAGGTCTGTGCGAAGCACTCACTTAAAACCCAAGTGGAAGACACCAGCAGTCATCGATGAAATGGTTAAGATATCTATAGTCAGAAATGGTGGCCCACACCTGTAATTTCAGCGCTGGGTCAGAGGAATTGCAATTTTGAGTCCTGCCTGGGCAAATTATAGAGCCCTCTCTCAAAATTTTAAAAGGAGTGGGGGGAAGTAGTTCAGTGTAAGGTCCTGGATTTGATCCCCGGTGCTGGAAGCGGGGAAAAAAGTCAGCTATCTAAGACACACTTACTTCAACCAGAAAGAAAGAGTAATAGATTATTTATACAAAATTGCTAAAATGGTAAAAACACGTCTCCTTCCACAGATTAATTTAGGAGCCTTTCTTTTAAAAAAGCCTTTTTAGAAAGATTTTAAAATTCTAACACATCATTATGTTATAAATACGGTCATTTTATTTTTAGCCATTAGGGAACTTTTTCTGGTTTTAAAAATTGATTTAACTAAACGAATTTTTCCTCTACAGTGTTAAATATTGCTTGTGAGGTAACCCTTTTAAAACATCATTTTGAAAAGTACACTAATTGGTTAAAACACAAAACTATTCAAGAGCCCTAGTGAAATCCCACTCTCACCCCTGAGTTCTTTTCCCACCCCACCTACCAATTTCACTCATTTTAATACAGGATAGGATTGCAGAGGAAATGGTGGGCCTTGGGTTTGGGGGAGGGGAGGTGGGCGTATTGAGAGCCAATAGGAAGAGACGATTTCCTAAAGAATTTGAAATGGTCTATTAACCCTAAAAGAGCTGCTCTTAGCTGGTAATTGGAAAAAGACGTATAGATACTCCAGGGTGAAGTTATCAGTTTTATTGTCTCTGATTGGCAAATACGAAAGAAAGATTGACTGTATCAAGAGGAGGGAATGCAGGGGCGGGCTGCTGTGCTAAGGGGAGGGGTAACTGAGGATCAGAGCTCATTGATGACGCGACCCTCACGTGACAAACAGTCGACGTGTGCAGAAATCCGTATAGTCCAGGCCCGTTTCCCTGTGGCAGCTCCGTTTTGCTAGAGAAGAAGGAAAGTGCCCCGGATCCTTTCAGGTAGTGTAAAGGTAGGCGCTGATTTGGAGACCCTAGGGTGGAAAAGGCAGTCAGCAGAAAACAAGCGAGGCCGGTCCTGTTCTCCCTACACTACTGTACGGCCAAACTTCCATTTTGTGCAAGAAATTTGGGGTTGTTTGGTGGGGGTGGGGAGGAGAAGGAGAAAGGTAATTAATTGGCGGGGGCGGGGAGAGAGGGGAGAGGAAAAGGGACAGGGCAGCGAGAGTGAGAGAGCGAGAGCGAGAGCGAGAGCGAGAATGAGCGAGAGGGAGAGAGACCGACAGAGGGACAGGAAAAAAACAATCTGGAAAAAAAAAAACTTGCCTCAAACGGTGGGCACAGAGGGTGAATGGTGGAAGGTAATAAAGATTGCGAAACTTTAGAGCAACAAGGGCTATAATTGTAAAAGGGACCCTTTGATCCAGGTACCGGAGGGCTCACCAAGCGAGCATACCTGTCTGCAGGACTCTTGGTCTTTTGGGCCCGACACAAGTTGAGGTGAGGGAAGAGGGAGGAAAATCCCCTGGATCCCTGCAGGTCAGTGTAAGGGTACTGCTGCTTCAGGTTCCTTTGCGTGGGGGGTGAGTGTGGATGACACCAAAGCACATCCCAGGGGCGCCGCCGCCTCTACTCATCGGGATTAAGCCAGGGAGGCCTGTGCAGAGCCTGCAGCTGAAATGGGTGGGGGAGGGGGAGGCCGAAGAGACGTGGAAGAGGAAGGGAAAGCCGAAGATTGGACCATCTCAGGTAAAAGTCTGGAGTTTGGGACGGCTCGGGAAAGCCAGAAAGGGCGGGAGCATTGGAGACTCTTGGCCAGGCAAGAGTTAATAGCTTCTGAGCTGCTCGCGTTTCAGGGCTGGGAGAGGCTTGTAAAGCTGGGCCTGCTGGGAAAATGGTGGGCTGGAGCTGGAGGAGAGAAGATGGAGCTAGAGTGAGCGGGGGAAGGGAAAGGGGGTGGAGTGAGGGGAGTTCTGAGCTTGAGGATCTAGCCTTGTCCAGTTGGAAAACTTGACAGTTCACAAACTGATATGAGTTGTTTGTCTGTTTGCCTGGCAGGTAATAATTTTGTTTCCTTGTTTCCTAGGATTAATTTGTTTGAAAAGAAAATAAAAAATACTCAACATGCAAAATTCTTGTGAAGAAAACGAAGGAAAACCAGAGAATATGCGAGAGGCAGAGGAACACCGCCCTTCAGAAGATTCACCACAGGAGGCAGATAGAAATCCTCAGCCTTCTGAAGAAGGGAGAAGACGGGAAGCAGAGAGAAACCTTAGAGGAGGGCCTGCTCAAACTGGCCAGGAATTTAAAGAGGACATTCCAGTTAGGCATTTGGACCCTGAAGAAATGATAAGAGGAGTAGATGAGTTGGAAAGGCTTAGGGAAGAGATAAGAAGAGTAAGGAACAAGTTTGTGATGATGCATTGGAAACAAAGACATTCACGCAGCCGTCCCTATCCTGTGTGCTTCAGGCCTTGAATTCTTTTTTGTGTGATATTAAAATCTGGCCCTTGCTTTCTTCCTGGTAGCATTTTCTGATGTATCTTTGACCTTTGTTTTACTTTTAATTACCTGGTGGTATTTTATTTTAGGTAGTTTTCTTGTTACCAGCATCTCATTGGATTTTGAATTTTGGTTTATTTTTCAATTGGAAAGTTTCACACATATGCATGGAAATATGTTCAATCTGTTATATAGTGAAACATGATAGGTTACAAACAGCATATTTAATATCAGCTCACATATGTAGGATAAAATTCCAAATTGTGTATGCGTGCACGATGTGTGTGTATATATATATATATATATATGTATATATATATATACACACACATATGTATCTGAAACACTGAACCGTGCAAATTTCTTTGTGGTGCAAAGTTTTGTTTTTGTTTTACTTTTTGCTTATGTGTCTTTTTTTTAATGAACATGTATCTCACCATATAGAAAGTTGAGAATTTTTTTATGAGAGTCAAAAGGTAATTTGCAACCAGCTTAAGGGCAATGGGGGCACTTAAACTCTTGATGAAAGAACTATAAGGAAGAAATGTAAATCTCAAATTACCTCTGGATCTCTTAGCCAGAGGAATAAAACTGGCAATTCTGAAAGATATACTTGCTTAAGACTCCGTCTTTTCATGGGGAAATATTTGCCTCACAGGTCTGCTATAGGACAGAAGTGATCCACTATGAACTCAGAGTTATGCTTGGTGGCAGCTTGTTCAGCCTGTGCATATAGCTTGTTCAACCTGCCGTGGAAGCATCATCATTTGAGAGGGCAATGGGATGACTCAACCTGTGCTCAGGAGCAAGTGCAGCAGGTAGAGCAGTGGGGTACCATGCCAGTCCACTGCTGTCGAGGCCTACCCTTTTCTCTGGGTCCATCCATACTTATTGGCCACCACTGTTTCTTCTGCAGGGTCCTTCACTCTGCTGGCCTCCACCTCTACTGATTCACGAGGCCTTACTTGTCAAACCCTGCTGAGATTCCAAGAGTCCCCACAGAGTTGAATTTCCACTGTCTTCTTAAGCCTGTTTGCTTTTTAATGTCACTTAACATAGGTGGGACCACCTTAGCGTTGTTGGGGATACAGTGTCTTGCACAGTGCTTAGCAAAGAAACCCTTCTGCTTTCAATCACAGAGTCCTGCATATCCAAGAGTCGTATGTGATGAATTCATCTGGGAGTTGAACCTGGGTACAGGTTTGAGTGAAAGACATTATGCTATATTTAAGAGTTGATGCTCTTGAGTTCAAGGAGAAAGATCTTTTCTTCTGAGATGATCTCTCCCTGAATGCCCCTGCCAGGACTACTTGACAGGTTCAGGAGACTCTCAGGGGACATGTATATATTGCACAAAGTAGTATTAGAAACAGATCTAAAGGGAACAGCTCCCTGTTCCTTATTACTCCTGAAACATGTAAGAAATACTTTGTAAGACTAAAATATGTAGGGGTGTGTGTGTGTGTGTGTGAGTGTGTGTGTAGCTAAGGAATAGTCCCCACTCCTTAATTCCATCCCTTGTTGAAACGTGGTAAAAACCATAAAAACTTTCAAAGACACTAAAATATGATAAATGTGCTTGGACTAGAATGGCTACTATATAAAAGTTTGGTATTATATTGTCCCTGTAAAAACAGACTGTCTTTTCCTCCAAATATCCCCACATATTTGTGGGTGCTTGACACATCATGTTTTAGTATTTAGTTGATTTTAAATGGTTATTATTAGGAAGCCAGATTATTATGAAAGAGTCAGATTTGTCCTTATTCTCTTACTAAATAAGCTTATGCAAGACTTGATTTCTCTAAATTGATGACAAGCAATTGCAAAAGGAAATATGACAGAGAATGGATTATACTCCTAAGTGTTTTATATCAATATCTTGTGTTATTCCATCAGATTTAGCTAGAGAACATCTTGAAAATATGGATTTTGGGGGTCCACAAAAGACCCACTGATCCACACTCAGAAAATGGGGTGTAAAAACAACATAGCTAATGAAGTTGTCCAAGTGCTTATAATCTACACTGAACAATGAAGATGACTGGTCCATACAGTATGCTTTCCAGTATTATACACATGGACCATGAAATAATTAGAAGGAAATATTGGTGAATGCTTACCAAAATTTAAAAATAGAAGGCCTATGCAAACATTCATTTTAAAGTATGGAGTTTTGAAGGCAAAAGATTAACAGATCGCTACAGAAAAATTTAAAGATTCCTGTTAATAAAGATAAGAAAAAAAATGCCAAGGAAGGGGATATAATATGAAATTTTCTTTCTTCCTATATGAACAAAAAGTATCAAATAAATTCCACATCGACTTTTTGTGATCATCTCACAAAATAATGAACCAGACCTGTGCCTTTGGTTTTATATATATATATATATATATATATATTCTGCATGATGGTGTTTTTGGAGCTCTTAATGCCTCCAGACTGCTCCTCAATTTGTGGCATCCTGAAGGATGCTGGTAGGGATGAAATTAAGTTGGAGTGGGATCAGATTTCAAGGGTCACTGTGCCCGTTTCAGCAGACAGGACAAATTCAGCTTCCTGACTTTCAGAGATGAGATGCTCAGGCAATATGTAGAAGGCCTCACCCAAGCCACATTTCTGTCCAGGATGGATCTGCGATTGGGCTTTCTGCCTTTAGGCCCGTGGCCAGGGTGTCCTGGACAGGCTTACCTGGATGAGGATGGCTGTCTCTACTGGAGGTCAGAGTATGTTGCCTTTTCCTCCTTTTCCATGGTCTTTGAGCAAGCAGGTGCCTTTCTGGAGTCTGACCAGATAACTTGAGGTTAAAGCAGAAGGTGCTAACCTTCCTTCAGAGTCAGTACAGTGGCTCCCAAAACTACTAGGACCCAGATCATGTTAGCTAGCAGACCTTACCCACCCCTCTCCCACCCATCTTGTTCATACTCCCAAAAGGGTCTGGGATATGCCCTGACCTGTTTTGGTTTTTTGGTGATGGTGGTGGTGGTGGTTCTCCAGTGCCTTACCTCTGCCTGCTTGGTGCTAGGCATCCGATGTCTCAGTCATCCTCAGCCCACAAGTACAGGAGACCCCAGGTGAAGGGAGCTTAAAAAGGCATGTTTACCTACAACTCAGATGAAAGGGGGTCTCACCTCCTGTCTGAACACCTACATGTATTACAGTCTCAACCTTTGACTTACAGTTGGACTGTAAATTATTGTGAAGATGACTTTTTAAAGCATTGATGGTAGAGATCAATACAATTAAACCTTGCTCTTCAAATTTCAGACATCATAAAGGACTGTTTGGGCAATACGGGGAAAGTTAAAATTCAAACCTTTTGGATTTAAGAAGGCAAAGTGGTTAAAAATATTTCCTGATGGCCAAATAAACCTGGGTACCAGTCTGGGCTCTTCTCTCTACTGGTATGTGACCTTTTGTAAATTGATTCTTCCCTTTTTTGAGGACACCTATAGTTTTGGACACCAGGACATCCATAGTGTCCCAAAACATAAGACTCTTAGATCAAACAAAAAAATCCACCATCATTCCTATCATCATTATCTTCATTATAACTAAAAGTTGATGTTGACTGAATATTCAGCAGATTCAAATTAGGTTTGTCTCATATTGTGAAGTTTTAAAATTATCAAGCCCTAGAAATCTATTGTTTAAAGAGGAATTCACTGGCTAGAATTGAATTTCTTGTTAATAAAAAATATGAGGTCCGATTGGCTCCTTCATCTAAAAACAGTTATAGCTGGGCATCGTGATGCAAGCCTGTAATCCCAGCCCTTGAGAGGCTGAGGCAGGAGGATTGCCATGAGTTCAAGGCCAGTCTGGGCTACATAGTGAGTTCAAGGGCTGCCTGAACTACATGAAGAGCCCCTGTCTGAGAAAACTAAAAAAAAGTTATATTCATAATAAAATGAAACTGGGTCATGGAAAATAAATGCAGATAATTACATGGAATGCCAAGCATAGAAAAGACCTTCAGAAAATATTAGATTGGCAGTCATTATTTTTCAGTATTGTCATCATCACCAGGGGGTAATGTTAAGGCAATACTCAAATAAGAACTCAAAAAGTCTGTGCCTCCTTAACTGACTCTGCACTGCTCCTTTAAAGTACAAACCAAACATATTCCTTTCGCCCAGCATTCTGCCTTACGTAAAAGAAGTGACTTCTATTCAAGCTAAATGAAGTAACTGTCATTCATTTGGAATTTGAAAAATAATAACTCATTTCTATATATTTATATTACTTATGCACCCTGGTTCTATTTCTATACTTTAAGATGCAAAACCAATAACCAAGCAAAAAATAAACCTTAATGTTTTCATTTTGCTTAGGTACCTGCCAGAAAATTTGAAATCATGAGGAAAATCTTACTGCTATGAATCACCAGACATGATGGAGATCTATATCACTGACACAGAGAGGTGTTCCTGGTATACTGTTTCATTGAAAAGGTAGTCGTGTGCGCGCGCATGCGCGCGCGCACGCGCACACACACACACACACACACACACACACACACACACAGAGGTTAACAAGCATATCAGAAATTTGAAGTGAATATTTTTGGGTTATATAATTATTGAACATTTATAGCTTCATCTTTATTCTTTCTATTTCCAGTTTTAATTTTTTTCAATGCATATATGGTATTTCAAATAATCAAAAAGGTAAAAACATTATAATTTCACTTCTTTTTCTTTAACCAATATAGGGGCTGTTGACCCTTCCAATCCATCATTTGTTTCCTTTTGTATCTTATTTCTTAGAGGAAGTGCTGGACTTTTGTGCATCCTGACTGAAAAGCTTCCCTTGTCTACCTTACCAAAGTGTCCCAGTCAGCTAAACTTGTACAGTAGTTCTGTCTTTGGTCACATGGTGGTGTGCCACAGCTACTTTCTAAATATTCTCCAATAAAATTACATTAATGTCTTAAAATAAAATAGAAATAAACATGACTTTCAAAAAACATCATGAAATTGATTCCAATCATGTTTAAAAATATACAGATACACAAAAATACTGGAAGGGTATGCATTGAATCGTATTGTAGAGACTTCCAAATTCACATTTCATTTATTTATTCATTAAAAAATATTTACTGGAAGACTAATATATGTCAAACTGTGTTAGCCAAAATCCACTTGTACATTCAATACTTTTCTCCTAAGCCTCTGTGTTCAACTATCTGGCGGAACTGGCCACTTGGATCAAGATAAATACATATTATTATCCAGCCATATAGACATAATTCTGCATGGACACATACCATTACTTTTAGCCAATTTATTCCTTAATCCTGGAAGTTAACTATATGAAGTGGAAAGAGAATTTTAGAAGTATACTTTTTTTTTTTTTTTTTGGTTTTTCTCCAGTACCGGGAACCGAACTCACGACCTTGCGCTTGCCAGCCAGGCGCTTTGCCGCTGAGCTAAATCCCCAGCCCGAGAATTTTAAAAAACAGAGAAAGCACAGGTATTACAGACAGGAAAGCCTGTGTTGAAACAGCCATTTTCTTATTTCAGAACTCTTGTAACTGGTCAACAAGATTCTTAGTAACCCAGGAAGTGAATTAATAATATCAGGTTTCAAATGCAAGATTTACCTCTATTATGTAGAGCTGAGAGTCAAAATCTGCATTATGCTTTGGCAACAATTTATGCATATGATTTCCAAGTCCTGATTCTTTTTCTTACTCCAATAATTATCGAGCTCCCATTAAACTGCCTTGACCTTTGGTTAGGTCCTAAATATAGCATCATATAAAACAAAATTTTTGTCTTCATAATGTTTATATTTTGATTTACATTCTTCTAAATATTTGAAGGAAAATATACACATAAAAAATGTGCAGATCTTAAGAGGGCAATGACATACCATTAAATGAATGTGACACACAACCCCAGAAAATTTTCTGTCCTCAGCCACTTCCCTTCAGTAGCCATTCAAATTCTTTCTATGAATTGATGTTACCTTCATCTGTTGTAGAACTTCAAATAAATGGAATCATATGGAATGCACTCTCTTGCATCTAGTATCTTCCACTTAACATACTACTTTGGATTTTCACCTCCATAACTGTGTTTATTGGTAGTTTATTCTTTTAAAACTTTTACCATATAGTATTCCATAATGTGAATACAGAACAATTTGCTATCCATTCAGATGTCACTGGCTATATGAATTGTACTCATTTTTGTCTACTATTATATGGTTCTTATGTACATTTTATACCAATTTTGGATAATACATGCTCTCATTTCTCTTGAGAAAAAACTTAGCCATGAAATTGCTGAGTCATAGGATAGGTGACTATTTAAAGCAATATGAAATTGCTAAACAGCTTCCCAAAGTGACTGTACCATTTTATACTCATACTAGCAGTGCTTAATACTAGTAGTTCTATATCCTCATCAAAATGCCATTGCTAAGAAAGAGAAGGCTAGCTAACAGTTTCAGGTTTAAACAGATTAAAATACATCCTAATTAAATATAGTACTTGAATAAAGACTATGGGTTAGATAGTAGTATTATATCAATGCTAAATTTTCTGAATGTGATCACAATCATTTTATTATGATTATGCAGAGGAGTGTCTTTGCTGTTAGAAAACAAAATACTGAAGTATTATGATGTCTATGAGTCATTTAAAATATTTTAGCAATGAATATACATATATATTATACATTATGTATTACATGTATAGAGGCAGATAAAGCAATTGTAAAAACATTCACTGATAAATGTAATCCAGATGCAGAAATTTGAGTTATTTTTCTTGAAACCTTTTGCACGGTTGAGGTTTTTTCAAAATAAAACACTGATGGAAAGGAAGGCAGTGATGTCTGTCCGCCCTCCAGAAGAAAAAGCAACTGAATGAGAATAAGCGCCAAGATTACCAGTTCAGCTCTATGAAAACATGAGATGGTAGATTACACAAATGCTTTAATGGAAGAACACAAAGAGAGGGATCGCAAGCTGACTTCTGGCAATAGGTTAAGAAGTCTTTCCATAGGGCCAGCTTGTTGGGACAAACTACCACAAGTTTTCAAGACTTTTGTGAGAGTTAAACTAGCAACATCTATGCATTATGGATAAGAACAGAGTTCTGTGTGAGGAAGAGTGTCAGGGAGCTTGAGAACATCTAAGTATCTAATTAAGCTATTAAGGTGGACTGGAAGCAAATTAAGACAAAAAAGAGAATGTAACTCTTACTTGAAGTAAAAAGGCCAAATTTGTGATGTTTAATCAAACTTTTGAGAGCAGGAGCTTTCTGAAAATGAAGAGTATATTGAGCTGTACAGATTAGCCAAAAGATGAAGGGCCCAGTCCTGGGACAAATTCCTTAAGCTACCAGTAGCATGGCCAGTTAGAAAAATGTCCATTGGGCTTAAGCAGGCAGGTTATTTTATAATGAAATTCTTCTTTGGAGAGAAGAAATATAAATCATTTAAATTAAACCTCCATTAGCCGTAGACAAGGACATGACAATACAAAGCGGCAAATAGGAGGTTTGTCCACAAAGAAAACTTTTGTTCTTTATGATTCATTAATTCCAGAAGCTCAGTGTGATATATGGCCTTGATGGGTAAACGCTGGCATACAGGAAAGAAATGTGAAACAGTCTTATTCTTTTTCTTTGGTGATTTAGCTTGAGCTCTGAGTTAAAATGACCTTTACTTATTTCTTTCCTTTCTCCATTCTCTTGCCTATAATTTAATGTAAATATAGATCATCTCATAATTCTTTTCCTATCAGTTGTATCAGACCTTTATGGGAAGGACAATGTATCAGCTGCTTTCTCAGCAATGAGAATATTAAAAAAAAGATAGTCACAGAAACCAAAGTTAGCAATGGGGCATTCAATCACAAGCTAGTGTGGGATGAAAGCAGTGATCAGAAGCCCTAGAACAAGTATTCAAAGAGTGAATGAAAGGAAACAAGGGGGTGGAGTACCTGACAGCGTGAAGGTATAAAAAGGATGCTAATGAAGAGAAATAATCCAAAGAAAGAGTAATGCAGTTTGTGTTTACACGAGGACCAAAGGCAAAAGTGAATTCAGATTGGAAATGTATTGGCATTCTCTTGGAATAGCAAAGTTACTTCCCTGAAATCTACATTTCTCTAAACTTCTAAATATGCCACAAACGGAGTTGATCTCTAATAACTCAAAGTTGTTATAAAACAAAAGAAAATGCTCAGCACAAATCATTTTATTTTTGTGGGAGAATTCTGCTTTTGTAAAATGAGGGTTTTCCAAAGATATGCCAACTTCACAAGGCTATTTTAAGGATAACTGAAAATGACCTCTTCTTATGTTGTATAGTGGACTCATCCTTTTATGGGACAGGCACAATTCATTAGCCAGGAAGATAAAAAGGAGGCTGCTGCAGTAGTTCAGTGGAGGTAAGAAGAGCAGATAGTGCTCACTGACTGGATATAGACACTAAGGGAAAAAGTCTGACATAGGGGCTACTTAAATCCTGGTTTCACTAACTTAGAGGCCCTAAAATAAGATCTGGGGTGTGGTAAGAGAAATGAGAAAGAAGATATATTTAGTTCAAAGGTGACATTTAGTTGAAGAAGTCCAAAATAGTGTGATAAGATAGTAGGGACCTTGGGGCCAGGGTGGAGCTTGGTGATAGAGCTTGCGCTTACCATAGGCAAGGCCCTAGGTTCAATCTCCAGAACACACAACCCAAAAATATTATGGAGTTCAAAAGAGACATATATGATGGAGACACAAAATTGGAAGTCAATGCTTATATTATACTTAAAATCAAAAGATCATTTGAACATTGTGATAAGATGTATAACTTCTCCCTAAAATATCCAGGTCCTAAAGCCCAGAACAGGTTAATTTTACCTTATGTGGAACAGGGACTTTACAGATGTGGTAAGTTAAAGATTTTAAGATGAGGAGGTTATGTGGGCAAGTATCTTTAACAGGAAAATAGGAGATCTTATTTCAGAGGGCAAAGAGATAATGTAATAGTGGAAGCAGAACCTTTAGTGATGGAACCCCAAGCCAAGTAGAGCCACTAGCCAATCAAACCTCAAAGAAGAAAGGTACAGGTTCTCCGGAAGAGCCTCCAGAAGGAGCCAGCCCTCTGGACAGTTTGAGGTTAACCTTGTAAGATTCAGTTTTAATTCTTGCCTCTGGAATTATAACATTGTACATTTCTATTATTCTAAGCCACTAAATTTATGGTTGGTTGTGTTTCAGCAATGGAACACTAACATAGTTAGACAAAGAAGGAAAGGTCTATGGATGAACCCTGATGGATATCATTATTTCAAAAGGGCTAAATAGTGTATTGATTTTGACCTCAAATGATGACGTCAAATATCTGGATTGAAATTCAGCATTATATCTTTGGGTAAGTTATTTAAATTCTATATCTAGATTATTCTACAAAAGTAGTACCTTCCTCAAAAGGCTTTGTGTGTATTAAATGATAATATCTAATAAGTACATCTGTGATATAGCAATACCTCATAAATTTTTGTTTGGAGAATCACATGTGCTAGGAGGATTTACAACTGCTATTATTGTATAGCTAATAAATGTTTTTAATATGAGGATAAACAAACACAGAATACTATTCTTAGAGTTGTATTGGAGTGTCCAGCTCAGCTCAGCAATGTTAAACACATCAGAAGGTGTTTCCTAAACTGAAGATCTCAGAAGTAAAGTTTTTCTTTAATTTTCTCCCTTTCTCCTGGCTTCTGCTTCACAACATAGAATCGTGAATTTCTTTTTGTCAAGGTAATTTATAAAGAGGCAATTCATAAAGTCATTACCAGGGGCAAGTCATAAATTCTGAAATTATTTCTATAATCATTCTTTTTATTTCTGTTTTGGAGCTGGTGATAAAGAAGTCTTCTGATATATTTTGTCTGGTAGTAGATCGTAAGACTCTCATTCCATAAAGGATCCTGTCCTTTACCTTGAGGAAAGGAATAACTAACAGAAGGGCCAAGGAGAATCTAAACAAATGGCCTTTGGTAGGTTTCCTCCTTCAGTCTATTTACATTAGATCATACACTTTTTTGTCTGATCATATCTCCACATGGCTGCCTCTGCTTCATCGTACCTAATCATAAATAAGATAATTTGTTCTCTGTCTTGTGTCTTTAATCTAAAAGCTCCTGAGTAATGTAAAAGTATAATCAAACAAGTTTGTTATACTTTTCTCTTGTTAACACGTCTTCTGTTGTAAGAGTGTTGGCCATGACCCTTTACATTGGGTGAGGAAAGGGATCGTCCTTTTCCTCCCCTTCAAAGCCTTGGGACCAAAGCCTGGATGGTTAATAAAGAATTAATCTATCTGCACTGCTTTGTGTATAATGTGTGCTTGTTTTGCACATGTTTTAAGACTAAACAGGCCAGAATGCACGTTTTTGTGAATTCAAGGCATCAATAAATTCTCCTGGATTTCTGTTTGATACCTTTTCATGGATTCTAGTTGTTTTCTAAACTGGTCCTTCGTGTTTTGTATGATTTTGTTTAGCTCGGCTAACTTTTTATTGGTTTCTTCTGTAAATTTGCTGTTCATTTTTATTAGTTCCACTATCTGTTCAGTTATATTTCCTTTGAGGTTACCTAGCATCTTCTTGATTTTTTTTTTAAAAAATCTCCTGTTACTCTTTCAAATACTTCAGCTGTGTGGCTTTTGATTTCCTCCTGCTCAATACCCCATGCTTAAATACCAAGTTTTCACTTATATGAGGAACTCAGCTTTGTCAAGAAAGAACAAAATAAAAGATAGATAACAGGAAATAGGGAAGTAAATGTTTTCCAAATGAGAAGGGGACCAAGAGATGGTGGCAGGGGGAGGAACTGGAGGGAAGAGAATAAAAAAGAATTAAGATGTATTATGTACATTTACCATCTCCCCAAAGGGAATGTAATCATTATACACTAGAAACATGTACTAATGGAAAAATAAAAAAAAAAAACATTAAAAGGATGTGGATATATACCTCAGTGGAAAGCCCCTGGGTTCAATCCCTATTACTGGAATATAAATAACCAGAAAAGTACATACTCCAGTAGTAAGGAGGTGACATCAATTGTTGTCTCTAGAAATTACAAGGACTGAGTGAGTGCATGTTGTTTGAGCAGGGGTTAGGTGCACAGACAGGGATGGAAGTGGGTTCGTATGTGTATGTGGTAGGACTGTTGTGGAGATCAGGTTCTTCTTGCATTGCCTCCTGGAAAGAAGTGAGGATGGAAGCCAAGGGGTGAGGTGTCACCAGGAGCCAAGGTATTCACAGTTGCCACATGTCCAGGTATTTATCCTTTGCAGTCTCCCATTTTCCACTGAGGCAGATAGGTGTCAGAGAGAGAGAGGGACACAGAAACAGAGACAGAGACACACAGAGAGACATACTGAGAGGGACAGGAAGAGATACAGAGACAGAGAGACAAAGAGCCAGAGGGCCAGAGCCAGAGAGAAAGAGACAGAGAGAGAGAAAGAGAGGAAGAGAGAAAAAGAGAGGGGTAGAGAGAGAGAGAGAGACAGAGACAGAGATTTCCTTGGAATAGAGCAGATCAGTGAGAGCAAGTGGATGGAGAACTTGAGTGAGAGATGCTGGTCCTGGCCTGTTAGCTGGACACAATTTCAAAATTGAAAATTTCAAGTAAAAGTGATGAACCTTGGGATGGAAGGAAGGACTGGAGCAAGATGGTTGGGAGGGGACACATAGGCCTATAGGTAGTTTGTAAACCATCCTCTTCTTTCACATCCTGCCTTCAGGGAAGTGATATTAGCATGGGGATTGGGAGGCTTTGAGATAAAGAAGGAAGGGGGGAAAAGAAATAATTATTTATTGAGATAATTGAGCAAATATAGACTAATCACCTACCTAATATGACAGACATTTTATAGCTGCAGATAGGGATAGGGTAGGGTCAGTAAGTGGGATCTTTGAGACTTGAGGAAACAGGGTGGCCTGTCTTGAAAATGAACTTTCTCTATTATTATAGGTATGTCCACTGTTTTTTATTTCTGTTTGCAGGTTCAAATGTCTACTAGGCATGTTCCAGTGATAGAAAAAGAAGGAAAAATTGCTTTGAGCATGAGCAGTTTGCTTTGTGCAGTGCTCTGTACTGGAATTCATGAAAGTAGGGAGTAGAAGAGTAGAGATGGCTCGAGCAAACACACACACACATACACAAAGGGTAACATGGCCTCATTCAGTCAAAGGAATGGCTGGCAGAATAGCCTCAAGGAGAAACATGAAACTGATATATATATATAT
>NW_004955548.1:296583-379171 GCF_000276665.1 Chinchilla lanigera | reverse complement strand
AGGAAAAAAATATCTCCATAAAAAATACCCTCCAAGGGCCAGGGATATAGCCCAGTGGCACAAGCACCTGCCTGGCAAGCACAAGGTCCCGAGTTAAATTCCTGGTAAAAAAAAAAAAAAAAAAAAAAAAAAAGCCCTCCAAGAACTAAAGAACGGGTTCAGAACACAGAATAAAAGCTACCTTTGGAAGACGAAGGGTGGGAAATCATAGGAAATGACAGTCAGGAACAAGCACCATGTACCCAGAGAAGCAGAGACAGCATGTGTCACAGGCCTGTCAGTAACAGTGAAGACATGGAGAGAGAAGAGGAGGAGGGATAAATAATGGAAGAGTGAAAAAATTAGTAAAGAGATTTAGAATAATTTGTTGAAAGTAAAGAAACGCCAAGAACTGAGAGACCTTATTCTATTTAGCTCTTTTTGTCTTTATTACTTTTTCTTATATATTAGATACTCATTTCTATTATTGATTTCCTTTTCTAGTGGTTTTTTTGTCCATTGTCTTATTTTTAACCTCTTAATAGTACTGCTTTTAACTGGATTTTGTCTTGTGATTCCATACACGTCTAAGTGTGCAGCAGGAGTAACACTGTGCATGAGCGCATGCGTGTGTGTGTGTGTGTGTGTGTGTGTGTGTGTGTGCTACTATGGGTGGAAATCAGGGCCTTCCCACTGAGCAACCTCCACTGTCCTTTTGAATTTTATTTTATTATTTATATTTATTTTTTATTTTATGGCTGCATTTTTGTGGTACATGCAGTTTACAATGAACTTGAAGAATAGTAAGGTGTACATATGATATCTTGCTCCTTCTTTTTTAATCCCCTTTCCCTGTCTTCTCCCCTTACTCCCTCATCCTCCAATTTCTCTATCCAAATTTACATTTTTGTTGACATTATTTATCTTAGCTCATGTTGTGTCACCTAATGCTTACAGAAATTGAGATTATTAGGGTCCTGTGCATGGCATATTTATATTTTTCTTGTTTCCCTCATCACCCCTCACCCTTAATCACCTGGTGCTCTTCCTTATTGCAAGAGACCTATCTCTGTGTTGCCTTCTATCCATCCTTTATTAGTCTCTTTGTTTGCACTTTGCCTCACTAAAATGACAGATGCCATATGATATTTAAACTTGTGAATTTGGTTTATTTCACACAACATTATATTTTCCAGGTGCATCTATTTTCCTACAAATGTCTCAAATTAGTCATTTTTTATAGCTGAGTAGATTTACACTACATATAGATACCACATTTTTTTTTATTTAATCATTTGTTGATGAGTATACAGACTGCTTCCAGGATTTAGTTGTTAGGAATTATGCTGCCAAAAGTAATGGTATGCATGTATTGCTGTACTGTGGTGCCTTAAATTCTTTGGGGAAGATACCTAGAAGGGGGGATTGCTGGGTCATAAGGACTTTCTAATTTCAGTTCTTTGAGAAATCTCCATATTGATTTACATAATTGTTATAATACTTTACATGCACACCAACAATGAAAACGAGTTCCTTTGTCGTAACAGTCATGCCAGCATTTGTTAATGTTTAATTTTTAATGATAGCCATTCTTTCTGGAGTAAGACGAATCTAAGAGTTGTTTTAATTTGCCTTTCTCTAATGGCCAGGGATGTTGAAATTTTTTTCATGTATTTGTTGACTTGTTTGTATCTTGTCCTCAGAAAAGTGTCTGTCATCTCTTGTTTATTTTTTACTGGGTCTTTAATTTTAGATGATTTAATTTTTGAGTACTTTGTATATTCTAGATATTAGTATCTGATGAGTAGCTAGAAAAACTTTTCTCCCATTCCATAAGTTGTCTGCTTCCTCTACTGATGGATTACTTTTTATCATACAGAAGATTTTGGTCTAATATAATCCCATTTGTTGATTCTTGCTGTTATTTCTTCTGCAACTGAGGTTCTATACAGTCCTTTCCCACACCTATGTCTACAACAGTTTTACCTATTTTATCTTCCAGTATAATGTTTCTGTTTTAGGTGTAATGTTTCTGTTTTAACGTTTAGATGTTTGTTCCACTTTTTAAAATTTAGTGCATCATGAGAGATAAGAGTCCAGTTTCAATCTTCTGTAAACAAGTAACTAGATTTTCTGGCACCACTTACTGAAAGGGTATCTTTTCTGCACCATAAGACTTTGGCTTCTTTGTCAAAGATCAAATATCTAAGTCTGGAGGACGCAGACACAACCACAAACACACTCAGCCACCTAATCTTTGATAAAGTGGCCAAACAAACTCACTGGAAGAAGGATGGCCTCTTTAATAAATAGTGCTGGAAAAATTGGCTTGCCACATGCCAAAGACTGAAAATAGACCCAACTCTATCACCATGCACCAAACTCAAGTCAAAATGGATCACAGATCTCAATATTAAACCAGAAACACTAATTCTATTGGAAGAGAAAGTAGGTAAAAATCTTGAAGACATAGGGGTAGGCAGAGAGTTCATGAACAAAAACCAAACTGCCTGTGAAATACTTCAAAGAATCAACAACTGGAACCTCATCCTCCTGAAAAGTTTCTGCACATCTAAAGAAATCACCAGCAGAGTAAAAAGAAAACCCAGAAATTGGGAAAAAAATTTTAGCTAACTGTCCCTTGGATAAAGGTCTTCTATCTAGAACATATAAAGAATTTAAAAACATCAGCCCCCCCAAATTCAATGACCCAATCCAAAAATGGGCAGCTGAGATGAATACACGCTTCTCAGATCATGAAATACAAATGGCAAATAAATACATGAGAAAATGTTCAACATCATTAGTCATTCGAGAAAAGCAAATTAAAACAACAGTGAGATTTCATCTCACCCCAGTAAGAATGGCTAGCATTAAGAAATCAATCAATAGCAAATGCTGGTGAGGCTATGGGGAAATAGGAACTCTTCTCCACTGCTGATGGAAGTGTACACTGGTGAAACCACGTGGAAATCAGTTTGGAGATTCCTCAGCAAACTAGGTCTAGCGGTCCCATTCAACCCAGCTATTCCCCTTCTGGGTATTTTCCCAGAAGATCTGAAAACATCATATCACAGCGATATATGTGCACCCATGTTCATAGCAGTGCAATTTGTAATTGCTAAATTGTGGAAGCAACCCAAATGTCCATCCACCAAGGATTGGATAAGAAAATTGTGGTACTTTTATATAATGGAATATTACTCGGCTAGAAAGAAAAGCTAGAGGCTTTTATAGGTAAATGGTCACAACTAGAGACCATACTTATAAGTGAAATAAATCAGACCTGCATGTGTAAGCATCGTATTGTCTCGCTAGTGTAAGACCTGAAAGAGTGAATAAAAACTAGGAGGTATGATAGACATTGTGAAATGAAAGGAAAATGCTCAAAAGTAAAGAGCAACTGGGATGTGGGAACAGAGAAGGGAAAGAAGGGGAAATTATGCAAATATGTATATACAGGGTAGGTAACATAGTTGTACTACTGTCTTATATTGCTCTGCAGAAAGGAACAATTAATGATTACTTGTTTGATCAATCTTGTATATCTCTATTTATTTTCCTGAGAAACCACTATGAAATTATCAATAAGTAATGCAGCAACCATGGTTAATTTCCTACAAATTTGCCTGTAACTCTGTTGTTTGTATTATTCTTATGCTATTTTGTAAATGGATGTTTGTCTGCTAATATGTTTTCCTTCTTTTATTTTTTAAAATAAAAAAAATCAAATATCTAAATGTATCTGGGGAACTTTCTGTATAATCCATTCTGTTCCACTGATCTACATATCTGGTTTTTTTCCAGTATCATGCTGTTTTTATCACTATTGTTTTGTAGTATAGCTTGAAGTCAGGTATTGTTATGCCTCCTACTTTGCTCTTTTTGCCCAAAATTACTTTTTCTATTCTGGGGCTATTCTGGGGCTATTCTGGGGGTTATTCTGGCTCCGTATGAATTTTAGGATTCTTTTCTCTAGTTCTGTAAAGTATGCTGTCAGTATTTTGATTGGGACTGCATTGAATCTGTGTAAAGGTTTTGGGAGTATGGGCATTTTGACAATGTTGGTTCTGCTTATAGATGGGCAGGGCGCATCTTTCTTTTCTCAGAGTACTGTAATTTTCATTGTAGATATCTTTAACCCTCTTGGATTATGTTAATTCCTAGGTATTTCATTTTTATTGAAGCTACTGTGAATGATATTGTTTTCATAATTTTCTTCACATCAAGTTTACTATTGTTGTACACAAATATTAATGATTTTTGTATCCTGTTACATTGTTAAATTCATTATTAATTCTAAGAGTTTTTCAGTAGAGTCTTTCGGGTCTTTTATGTACAGTATCATGCCATCTGCCAATAAAGATAACTGGATTTCATTTCATATATGTATCACTTTTCTTTCTCTTCCTTAATTACTCAGGCTAATGTTTCAAATACTGTGTTTAAAATAAAATGTGATAGTGGATATCCTTGTCTTTTTCCTGCTTTTAAGGAGAGTGCTTTTATTTTCTGCTACTTAATATGATGCTGGCTGTTGGCTTGTCATAAATAGATTTATCATATTCAGGATGTTCCTTCTACATCTGTTTTCTTCAGGATTTTTATTATGAATGGGTGTTGGATCTTATTAAAAGATTTTTCTGCACCATTTGATATGATCATATGTTTTTTAAAAATCTTGCCACTATTTTAGTGATATGTTACATTTATTGACTTATATATGCTGAACCATCCTTGCATCTCTGGGATGAAACCTATTTGATCATGATGTATGTTCCTTTTGATGATGTGCTCATTGTATTTGTTAATATCTTACTGAGGATTTTCATATCTATGTTCATTAAGGTGTTTGGCCTATAGTTTTCCTTTTTAGTTGGGTCTCCATTTGGTTTTAGGATCAGGATGACGCTGGCTTTCATAAATTAATTTGGGAGCACTCTATCCCTTTCAATTTCTTTGAAAAGATTAAGAAGTATTGGTGATATAACATCCTTAAAGATTTTGTAGAATTCAGCATTCATTAATTGGTCCTGAGCCTGTTTTAGTTGATAGATCTGGGGAGTGGCTGAAGCTGAAGATCGATCATACTTGCAGGGCTAGATCAAGGCTAGCCTCGAGAACACAAAGCACATAAGGTGAGCCAGATGAAGAAGTTGTTTTAGCCCCCAAACCATGAGGCACCTGAGGCGAGCGAGGCAAACAAATTTTTCACCTGATATTAACCCACTGAGTGTGTAAATAAAAGTGCTGCAGTTGTTAGGTGGTTTCATTTCTCCTCCAAGAGAGAGGGCTCCACCTGACCTCAGCTTTTTACCTTTTCACTCTTGCCTTCATTTCTTCATGGTTCTCCTCCCAGGAATTTTCAAGAGCTGGGCTGGAGGTGGCATTTTGGCACCTGAACAGGCACTCAGGATACAGGGAAAGTCATCATATAGCAAGTAAGAGAACACCTCTAGTTGTGTGCACAAAAGGTAGAGCAGTGTATTGATATCATCAATATTGGTCCCATTGATATCATCAATATTGATTCCATTGAGATCATCAATATTGGTCACATCATCATGTGTAAAACACGGGGCAAAGCTTAAGAACAACAGCCATGTACAGAAATGTTTGCTGTATT
Organism: Chinchilla lanigera; assembly: GCF_000276665.1. NCBI lineage: Eukaryota > Metazoa > Chordata > Mammalia > Rodentia > Chinchillidae > Chinchilla > Chinchilla lanigera. The sequence goes on along the minus strand of NW_004955548.1, from coordinate 373,566 downwards.
ATTGAAAGCAAAATGTTCAGATGTAAAGATTTCTCAACTGATATAATTTCTCACCTTTGTGCAAGAGATGTGTCCCTGGTTCCCAGAATGAGGAACTGAGAACCCTGAGATATGGAGGAGTGTAGGGCAACAGTTGTGCACCTGACATACTGCTTAGGGCCCTGAGTGTATTCCCACATTTACCTTTTCTTTGTGGACCTTGATCAGGGAGTGTCTTGATGATCCTATGCCTATTGAGATGACCACAGAAGATTTGGCTTAGAGCACTCTCTTTAAACTAACCTCTGAGCAAAGAAAGGATAGTGGAGCAACAGCCCCCCCATACAGTTTGAACCCTCTAGCTTTGCTCAATCAGCTAAGGAAAGAGCTTTGGGGGTGGTAAAGAAGACCTTTCCCCACTAGAGGAGTGTTTCACTGGGCCTTCCTTTTTACAGCAACCAAAGTAAAACCAATAACCTTAACTGTGCCACAAGAAGCTACTTTTGCTTTCTCAGTTAAAAAAAATTTGGTGCTTCATAGGCTGAGACTTCCACTCTTCGTAGAACAGAGGGGTGGGAGAATCTCTGGTGGGTTTTCAACATGTCTACCCTGTCGTTGAAGCCCAAGATCCCAATAATCCAGGACAAGTTATACATCCTCATGAAGCAGTACACTTTAAGACCTTAAAAGACCTAAAATAAGTAACTGCTACCTCTGACCCCACAGCCCCTCTTACCTTGGCTTTTATAGAGCTCATAGGACAACAAGTTATGGCCCCAAACGATTGGAAAGGAATAGCTAAAACATGTTTAAGTCTGGAAGATTATTTATTGTGGAAAGGAAATTTTTTGAGTTCTGTGGGGGTCAGACTACTCCCAGTGCCACTCACAACATAGCCATAACAAAAGATATGCTAACCAGAGAAGGTGCCTTTGCTGTCACAAATAATCAACTTACTTGTGAATTGCAAACATATAAACAAATTAAAATATCTGCCACAGGGGCTTGGAGGGAATTTTCTTCAAAGGGTGAGACATCTCTTGATCTGACTACCATTTGTCAGGATCCTGATGAACATTTTCAGGATTTTTGTGGCATGCTTATTGCAGGCTAGTAGAAGGATTATCAATAATACAGAGTCCAGAAAGTTAATTGTTCAACAATTGGCCCTCAAAAATGCAAGTAAGTGGTGTAAAGTGGCTTTATGAGCCCACAAAAAATGAGCTACACTATCTGAGATGATTCAAATGTCCCTTGCACATTCAGGGGCTTCCGTGGCAGCAGCTATCACTCAGGCTATTCATCCACAGCCTAAATGAAAGGGAAAGAACAAAGTTACTGGTGTCAGCTACGGAGGTGTAGGGAGTGGCTGAGGTTGGAGATTGGTCATACATGTGGGGTCCAGGCAAGGCAGGTCCAAGAAAAAAGAAGGCCCAAGGCAATACAAGCTGCTTCAGTCCAGAGAGCAATCAGTTGCTAGGCACGGTTGTATCACATGACACCAACTTTGTCAAATGCACAAATAAATGCTCCTACAGTGGTTGAGCAGTTTCCTTTCCTTTCCTATCAAGAGAGAGGGCTCCACCTGATCTCAGCTTTTGTCTCTTATCTTTAGTTTTCCCATCCTCTCATTGTCTTTCCCCCTGGAACTTCAAGAGCCACAGGGGACATGGCAGTGGAGTACTCTGTACTCTAGGCAAAAGGCACCGTTGCCTGATCTTCCCATTTTCTAAGCACAGCAGGTTCTCATTAACGTGAAGACTTCTATTTGCACAGGACTTATTTTCATGCACACAGGATGGCAGCTTATCTTTGGGACTACCCTATAATGCAGTTCTGTCAATCTCCTCCTTCGAGATGAGGCAACAGTTTCACTAAGATGGCAAGAACAAGGCTTGCCTCTCTTCAAAACACAGCTTACACTAATTTGTGAGACAAGCACAGAACTGAGGTTCAGGAGGCCTGATTTGTAGTTTCAGTTTACGAAATCATGTAAAAGTTTTCTAAGGTCTTCAGGCCAACCTTTCACTTAGGCAGAGTTGATGGTCCAGGTCCTCATTTATCATTGGGTGCTCTTTGCATTAAGACGCCTGGTACTCATTTTGCTATCTTTCTGGCCTTCCTCTCATTTGGAAGAGGCTGCTCCGCCTTGTCAGTAGAATCTTGAAATTGACACTGTGCCCTCCAGCACTCCCCTCATATCCAACTATTGTGAGGGCAGCAATAATACTGTTATTGCTCACAATATCAGGAGCCACTTTCCAAGGTACACAGACGTGTCCAGGTAATATTTTAATAAGGATTTCAGATAGCTCTGAGGAGGGGAAAGTATGTCATCTGTCTTACTGGTCATCGTATGCAAAAATGACTGACCTGAATTACGAACAGTTTTCACTTATCATTTACAACAAAACTTCCTTGTGTCAGGGCTTTCTTAACAGTTGACACATTACCAAAAATAGTACACACCCTCAGAGCAACAAATGGAGCACGCTGTATTCCACAAAAAGGAATTCAGGAAGTCAGAAGAGTAAAGACAGCTCTAGGCAGCCATACCTGTGCTGCCATCTCTAGGTGATATCATGTCCCATAGGTTATCATCAGTCATTTATCATCTTATCACTTCCTTAATGATAATGGCAAACGTCAACATCCCACTTAATAAGCTATTTTGTGTCCTCTCATTTTCCTGCAAATTCATAGTAGAAGCGTGTTTCCCCTTTATACTTAAAATGCAAGATACTACAGAGGAACAATACCTATGACTCTGTAAGTGTAATCACAATCTGAGACACAACTCCAATGGAGCAAATCTGGGAAAAATGAGCAATCACATTGTCAATAAAGGCAAAACTGATAACAGCTGGTGCTGACGAAATTAATTAAAGATAGAGTCTTCCATGCATTGTAAGTGCCAAATAGCATATCCATTTTCTGAGCCCCATATTAATTAGTTTAATCACTTGACTACACTTCAGTACAGATGTCCTATTTCCAATGACAAGAGAGTTACAAGTGAGGCAGAATCCTAGAGTTGTGATAATAGAGAACATGAGCACATGAACCTGCACCCTTCATCTCATCCCCTCTCGAATTCCTCTACCCTGAGATCTCTCCCTCTCCATCTGAAGTCATCTCATCCTAAATGCCTGAAGCAAGCCATCTGTAAGGACAGTCATCCTATACGTAAGTCAATTTGCATGTGCTGAAATACTTCCTTAGGCTGCATTGCTAGAGGAATAATTGCAGGCCTAAAGGGTATACACTCTTTCAAAGATTTTTCCATGCTTACTGAAAATTCAAAAGATTTGACAATTGCTACTGCATGAATTCAGATTGAGATGACCGTCTGAAGCTCTGAACCACAAAGGAGGAGCATGGCCCTCCTGCGATTGGAGCGCAAAGTGAATGAACTAATTGTGGCACATAAGTGCGGAGCAAAAAGAATTTTACTTTGTATGGAACTGAAGCATGGGAGGGATAGCAAAAGATCTTGGAGTCAGCATCCCTGGGTTCAAGCTCAAGTTATACACAATTGTACATGAAAACATACCAAGAACTTTGCTCTGAAGATACCAGTGATTCTTATGTGGTAAATCAGCACCAGCCCAGCATATTAGCCATTCTCGATCACAGTTTTTATTAAACCAATATAGGACCTTTACACCATAAGAGACTAAGAATCTTTTTCAGAGGGTGCTTCTTATAGCCTTACTGTGCCCCTGGGGGAAATCTCCGATTAATCTTAGAAAAACAGAAAACATCTCTTGTCCAAATAAGAGATGAGAAGACCTATGCAGAAAATTGTTGAGTGTTTCCAAGTGCCCTACATTTGAGCCCCCTTTGCAATTGTTTCATGTGTTTCAACCTGGCCTACAGAGCTCCATTACTGCTCATAGGATCTTGTAGGCACTTAGCCTCTATCTTTCACAGCACAAGATCTCCGGGAATGGAGCAAGCTTGGTACTCAGTAGATGCCTACTGGTCGCTGAGTGCAAAACAGAGTGGGATGATGCATCATTGAATGGAGAGAAAAGAAGACTTTTCTCCACTTCTAGATTTCAGAGGAATTCCGTCATGTTTCCTTGTAATATTTATATAGTTTCATTCTAACATTTAAATCAGAGCCATTCGGAATTTGTCCTAATATAAAATGGATAAATGGATCTATTTGAACCCTACTTTGGACAAAGGGATGATTGATGCCCTGGGCTGGACACAACGAAATGGCATAAGATTATATTCCACTATTTGGAGTAGAGCACAATGTAAAATATGAATCATTTATTTTTGGAAATTTCCGATTAATAATTTGGACCTCACTTGGCCATAGCTAACTAAGACTATTGAAAGCAAAACTCAGGTAAAGGGAGACTACTATCTGTGCATCAGTATTTGATAAGAGCAGCAAATTACATTTATGGTGTAATTTCAACTACCTTTAAAATCATATATGTATAAGAACAATGAAGGACACATATAAAGTTTCATTTCCTTTTACTCTTGTACTATGCATTAATATTAGTGCAAAAAAAACTAAAAAGAATTACAGATGGCTTTGCTTTTTGCCCACTCTTATATCTACATGTATATAATTTATGAACTGTGTATTAGGGCCTACTGTGTGCCAAGCACAGGTCAGGTCAATCTATATATGCACCCCACACTGTACCATTCTATCTCTAGATCCACAAAACTGGGACTGTCCATAGCACAAGAAAGATGTTGGAGCTCATGCCTTATGACGTATGATTTCAGACAGACTCTATTCCAGGCAAAATAATTCAATTTTCACTCTCAGTCCTAGAAATTCAGCATCAAAACAACAAGTTATGTGGCTGAGTCCAGAGAGGTTGAACAAAAGGAAATGGAGGAACCAAGTGCCAAAATGCTACCTTGTCCCCAAAGGACCTTTCTCAAAGATAGTGAGACCCTGTGCGGTCTCACTCTTGGTTTTTCTCATGCACGGGGATATACGTGTTTTCCTTCTTCCTTAATACTTTTGCTTGGTCATAGTGGTGGATTTCTGATCATGTTTTGTTTGTCTTGACCATAAGTGGCAGGCTTCTCCCATTTAGTCTTCTATGGTAATATGAAATTTCTATTCATGTAAGTCTCCTTTCCTATGTGGGGACATGAACTAAAATCCACAACCAGTAGAAAAGAGTAGAGGTGAAATTCTCAAAGGTAAGCACAGAACTAGTATCCCTATATGAACACCTAATTCTGATTTAGTGAGATGGCTATTCCAGTTTTCTCACATATTGATCTTTCATGTTTAGCAATCTTCTGTGAGGAAGTAGGTATTATTATTCATTCTTGAAGGTAATAGTACAACAATGGTACAACTCCTACAGAGAGGATTTGATGTTCTCTAGTAAAATTTCATAGCCATTTACCCTTCCAATCAGCAACACCTTTTCAAAGAATGTATCCCAAAGAGACATTGCAAAAAGGCAAAAGATATATAAGCATAAGGCAATTTATGATGGAAGAATTCATATGAATAAAGGACTAGCTATATGACAGATGTCCACCAACAGCAGGCTGGTTGAATAATCTAAAGTACATCTGCATCCTAAAGTAGTATGTGGGTATAAAAGATGAAGAGAAAGCACTCTTATAGTCATATGAGTAATCACAAGTGTACATCGTTAAGGAAAAAGTGCAAAAACTTGTGTAGAGTTGTGTCTTCTAATACAGTGGCCACTGACGACAAGTTAATAATAAACTAATCATAAGTTAAATTATAAAATCTGCTCTTCAGTTACACTCACATTTTCACATGCTGAACAGTCAAAGATAGCTAGTGACTATTATGTTGAACATTAGAGACAGAATATTTTCAGTTCTGCAGAAATTTCTATTTGAGAAATAACAGTTTATATAATATGTTTTAGTAGCTAGAAGGTTATAATAAAAACTAATAGTATTACCTGTAATGGCACAGAGAAGCAACCAAGGATTGAAGCAGAAGTTGTCTATTCTTTTAAAAATATATATTTCTCATTTTAGATTTTAGAAGGCTCTCCATACTGATTTCCATAGTGGTTTGTCCTAGTTTACATTCCCACCAACAATGTAATAGGTTTCCTTTTTCTCTCAGCCTCATTGAATTTGTTATTTGATCTCTTGATGATAACCACTCTTCCTGGGATAAGATGGAATCTCAGTGTTGTTTTAATTTGCACTTGTTTTTTCACGTATTTATTGGTCATTTGTACTTCTTCTGTGAATTGGCTATTTCACCTGTCAATTTTTTGATTGGGTCTTTTACACTAGGGGATCTAATTTTTTGGTTCTTTCTATATTTTAGAAAAATGAATGTACCTTGAGAACATGTTAAGTGAAATAAATTAGAAACAGGAGCTTAAATACCACAGTGGACTGAGCAACTTCATTGAAGATAACAGTATGTAATGCAGCAACCATTGTTAATTCCTATCACTTTGTTTTGAGGTCATGTATGATTTTGTTGTTTTCGCATTATTTTGATTTTGTCTTCATTGTTGTTTTGTTAATTTTTTTAATTTTTAAAATTAAAAAAATTTAAAAAGAGACCCAAAGTATAAATAAAGAACATATTAAAAGACACATAGCAGGAAGTAGGGACATAGCTCTTTCTCAAAAGAAAGAATATCAATATACAGAGCGAAGGAGGAGAAAAAGGAGGAAAAGGGAATGACAAGAGCAATTGTGATGTGTTATGTACATATATCAACCCCACACAAGGAATGTAGACAGTATGTACTGCAAACATGTACTTAAAAATTAAATAAGTAAGGCCGGGGATATAGCTCAGCAGGCACAAGTGCCTGCTTGGCAAGCGCAAGGTCCTGAGTTCCATTCCTGGTACCCAAAAAAATAAATAAATAAGTAAAGTGGTTGAAGCCAAAGTAAAATCATTTATTTATTTATTTATCTATTTATTTACCTATTTGTTTATCTATCTATCTATTTATTTATTTATTTCCTAGTTCTATGCACTGAAAAGTACAAGAAACAATGACCAAATTGCAAATAAGCAGATCTAGCCTTCAGATTGCATGATCTAAAACCTTATCATGGTACAAAGAATCAGGTCCTCTTAGATAAATTGCTTATTTCAGGTCTGATGACAGAATTTTACCACGTACATGTACACCAAACTATGATACCAAACAGTACATCAGGAAGAATCAGAAATCAAGCAGTTGATTCACCTGGACAAGTATAAAACATTATGAGGATCAAAAGATTAATTATTGAAATGAATTAAGATACATCAAATATTTAAGGATGGATGAGTCCATGATGACACTGTAACAAAAACCAAAACACTAAAAGATCAACATTACTGGTTCCTCTCTGAAGGTTACTATGGAAATAACTCCTTTTTAAAAAACTTCCTACACGTGTGTAGTACACAATGTTTACAGTCCTTTGGGGGAGTTGGTACATGTGCATGATACATCTTAGTTTCTGTCGTCATCCCTTTTCCCTTTCCTCCTCCCCCTTCACTCATCTCTTGATCCCCTTCCCTATTTTTGGTTTTGAGAAATGAAAATGCTACAAAACAATTAACATTAGTCCAATAATTCCTCTCCATACCACACCTTAGGATAACCTAATATTCGATGAGAAGTTGCATTTATAGATTAATTCGAACTGATAGAAATAACAGAGGTCATACTTAGAACACTGGTACTTTTGTAACCTTTAATGAAATGCAGATCTAGGTTTTAATATTCAGAGGCTGCAAAAGCATGAAGTGAAGGCAGATGGAAAATATTTCGAATAGATGGATCAGGTTGAACACACTTGACCCTGGTGTTCACTTTCAACATCAGAAGTGACAACCACACCTAATGAACTTCCTTGTGCAACACTATAGGAATGAACAATATCATATTTGAGGTACTTCTTCCAAAAAACCTAAATCTGGACAAGACTTATATGTCATGATCAATTTAAAGGAAGTGGAAGTGGCTGACAGAACATAATAATCCCCAAAAGGACACAATAAGCAAAATTTAGAGTGAAACATCCACCTGGGAAAAATCTAGTTTTTTTTAAAGAAGAAGATTAAAAGTTAAAAAAGATATACCATCTTTAGATTGAAGAGGATTCACTGTATCATATATATACTAGGTATCAGGAAATAGGAAGAAACTATTCAAATGGAAAGCAGAACTAGGAATGGAGGAAGGGGATAGCAAGAAATGAAAAATAAAATAAAACTAGAAAAGAAGGAAAAAATGGAAACAAAGCTTTTGTAGATAAAGAGGGGAAGAAGTGTTGAAGGGAGGTTAAGGGAATGGAAAAAAGAATTAATATATATCATATACATATATAAATTCCCTGTGATGAATGATGAATGCCATCATTATGTACATATCTAAAATGTACCCATAAATAATTAATTAAAAAGAGGCAATCATTCCATAAGTAGAAATAATAATTACTGGCCACTTGTAATAAAGACAATAATTATGAGCATTTCTACAACAAAGGGAATAAAATTTCATTCCTTTTTGACTATTTTGTAAACCAGGTTACCAACAAAATTAAATTTTTCCAGTAATCAAACATCCCCTATAGGAGAAAAGAAAATATTTACTGCTAAATCACATCTGTCTTGTTTTTCTCTAGTTGCTGAGACAAAACACCCCACATCCAAAGTTAAAGGAGGAAAGGTTTATTTAGCTTACAGTTTATGGAGGTTTCAGTCCGTTATGAACTGGCTCTAAGGCAGGGTGGTGGCAGAGGGGCAACCTACACAGTGACTGAATATACCAAAAGCAACAAGAGAGGAGAGCAAGCCTTTTTCCTTCTTTTATATTGTATGCAGACTACCTACCCTAGCACTCACACCCTTAATCCCAGCATTAAAGCAGGAATCAGTCACAAACTCTAGATTCAGTCACCTTTGAAAAGCCCCCCCCCATGACTGCATGAGGCTTTGAGGGGACATCCAGTCACAAACCATAACAACATCCAGTGTGAACTTGCATGGAGTGGATATCAAGGATAAAATACAGAGTTCTTATCATTCAACCAGTACATAAAAGTTTTAAATACCTTCAAACTCACTTTATAGTCCATAAAGAATAAGGGAACTACAGGGAATATTTCAGATTCATTTTGAAAGTCAGCCCTTCTTAAGTAGTTATCTTACTCTCACATTACTCCACTCTAGTAGCCTTCTGTTTTTCTTTGGGTTGTGCAGGTACAAATTCCTCATGATGAATGTAATCACAGGTAACTTAAGTGGGGGAGGGACATACAGCAATGTTTTTGTCTAATATTCTGCTGATAAATAAAGAAACACCTGCTTAGTATTCTAATCAAGTCTTTTCAAGGTCTACAGTGATATGCAGTGCAATGAATCCATATCACTTCTTTTTCAGTGGCCACTGAAGTCTTCCACATTTTTCAGTACAACCCACAAGACATGCAGGCATGTAGAGGCACTCTTGTCTTTGAAGGTGGCTATGAGGATGCAACCCAAGGTAAACGCCACAGTCGTGCCCAGGGAGAAGGTTAACATGGAGTTCGCCCATGCTCATCTCAACTGTCTTCCAGGACCATGACTCCACATGCACTCCCTGGATCCCAATATAAGGGATGTTTGGGGACAGGTAAGGAACAATAAAGGGCCCCTTTATTTCTGGCAAATAAAGAGTTAAACCCCTGCTAAAGAGAGAGCAGCTAAGACAAACAGAGAGAGCTGATAAGGCAGCCTGGCCTGGATATCAGGACCTCTATTCCCTCAACCTCCAATTAAGCACAAAAGAAATCAAGTGGGAAAGAGGGACTTTATTATAAAAAAAAACCCCTCAGTATATAAAATATGCACTTACACCTAGACACTCACACACCTAGACATAAGTACATATTTTATTATTCTCTCACCATATTAGTACAATAAAATATCCTTTTTACTAATTTAACCGTGAATATAACTCAGCTTTACAGAGCAGAGTTATATTCTGGACAACACAGTAATAATCTGGACAACACAGACACCAAAGATGTGATTATTCAAAAACGTGCATGTAAGCAATAAAAGGGACAATGGCCAAGTCGGGGGTCTCAGAGCCCACACTGGCCCATTACCTTAAAACAACTCTCAAGGGGATAGTCCCTTTCTTGCCATGTAATAAAAGAGGCTAAAAACAAAGACCCCTGACCACTGGCTCAGGGCTTCCTAGCTTACTCCAACCAGGTAGCCATCTATCTCCTTATTTCTATCCCTTTTTCCAAGAAAGTGATTTTGTTTCCATATTTCTCTCTGCTTTCCAATAAAATGATTTTTCTTTCTCCTTTTAAATCTTATATCTTGGCCAGGCGTGTTGGCGTGTGCCTCCCACTGGGGAGGCTGAGGCAGGAGGGTTGTTGTGAGTTTGAGACCAGCCTGGTCTACAAAGTGAGCTCAAGGCCAGACTGAACTACATTGCGAGACCCTGTCTCAAAAAGACAATCAATCAATCAATCAATCAATAAATCTTATATCTTTGATTCTTTTATTGTTATAAAGTTTTACAAACCCTAGATAAGAATCTGTCGTCGTCAGCTGCTACACCCACGCAGGTTCCCTCCACGCACCTGCTTTCTCTGATTTGTGCTGATTGTAGGGCTGGCTTTCCCTGAGCTTGTGCTATTCACAGTGGTTTTTGTTCATTTGTTTGTCTTTTGGAGGCAGGGTCTCCCCATGCATTTCAGGCTGGCCTTGAGCTCACGCTGCAGCCCAAGCTGGTCTTGAATTCATAGCGATCCTCCTGCCTCAGCCTCCAGAGTGCTGGGATTACAGGCCTGTGCCACCATGCGCAGCACACAATGGGTTTTTTTTTTTTTTTGTTTTGGTTTTGGTTTTTATTCCCAAAGTCACTAATTTACAACCACTGTTCGCTGACCTTACTACCTGTGAATGTCAAAGGCACTTGGAACAACTGATCTTGGAAAACAGCACTACCATAAGTTCAGCTGGCAGAACAAGCCCAAGGGTTTTGGTTCTGCCTCCTCCCCAGTTCACCACACACACTCACAAACACACACACACACACACACACACACACACACATCCATTGCAGATTGAACCTGCTCTCCATCCAGCATGCCGTGTCCAAGTCCACCCCTTCCTCCTCTGCCCACTGCCTTGCAGCTCTCCTACCATCTTGCCCCTTCCCTCTCAGATCTGTGACTCCTAATGGTTTTTGCCACAAGCTGTGTTGTCCTCCTCCAGTACATTCTCCACACAGCAGCTACTTTCCAACATCAATCAGCTCACGTTACTCCCATGCTCTGCACCTCCAAACTCAGAAAAACATGCAAGCTTCCTACACAGCCCCAGCCTCGTGACTCCCTCTGCTTTCCATCTCACCTCCCACCAATCTGCACCTTGTCTGCCAAGCTGCAGCTGCTGAGCTTTTTTTCTGCTCCTAGGTTAGTGGCCTGTCCAAAATGGCTTCTTGTTAGTCAGGACTTCGGTCGAATGGCATTTCCTGAGAAGGAACTTCACTGACAACCCCATCTATCGTCTATCATAATCCCTGTCCTGGTTCATTTCCTACTCTGTTTATTTTCTTTACAGCATAAATCCCCATATGAAATCTCCCTGCTATTTGATTTGTTTGCTGTCTTGTTGGCAGTTTCCCAAAATTCAGATGCTATCTCTGGAAATCCTGGGTGTCTTGTTCTCTGTACTGTTTGCTCAGTGCCTTGATCAGAGGCTAAGTCATAGAACAAATATTACTTAATTGAAGGAATAGCTCCCCGACAGATACACCAGGAAAGAAACATATTTGAAGCTGAGTGGCAAGAACAACTACAACGAAATCACACATCAAAGAATTAAAAATATTAGAAGACCTTGTTGCAAACCCAGAGCAGTGCTTTCCAAAACTGAATGAGAACCAGAACCAACTGAAAAAATTATCAACAGTGTAGACAAGCCCCATCCCAGCTTCTTGGTCTTCATTTATCAGACTTATGGTGGACACAAATATCTGTTATTTTAATAAGCAACACTTGATAATTTTGATGAAGTGGTCCATAGACCACACTTGGAAATACAATCTTGATCCAAGCAGCTCACTAATATAACGTCACCCATGCAGAGTTCTGGGACACCTGCTGTTAATGTAATTATTCCGAAGTACACTGGTCCTTCCCTCCTGCCTGAGAACATAGATCCTTTCCCACATGGGGTCACACTTAAAGTCCAGAGTATTACTCCTGATTGGGAAGCCTGGGACTTGTTTCACTGCTGAATAGACAAGGACAGTCACAGGTAAGTGGCCTACTTACAGTGGCCCCATGATCTTTTCACTCTTTCTCCAGAAACCTGTTCATCTGACTCCACACCACACATGGTTTCTCCTGGGTGATGTCTTAGTTATGGGTTGCAGACTCCATACCCTTCTTTGATGTTACACTTGAAGGCCGAGTAACAGGCTAAGAAAACACAAACACTCAGAAAACAGGAGAAAAGAAGAGGCTGAGAAAGTACATGAAACATAAGGAGTGAGGAACAATGTGTTTCCTGTCCTTACTTGGGTAACTGGAAGTAGTGCAATAATGCTTCTCTTCTCCTGCATTTTCATCCCACAACCCTCTAGCACGCAGAAGTGGCACACACTGAAGCGCATATGTAATAGAAATGTGGGCTGATCCATGTCTGCTGTTACATTTGGGAGTGCTTTCTCTGTACTGACGCTATTATATTAATATTAACACTGCCACATTGACAGAATGAAGGAGACAAAGCTAGAATGGGAAACTTATATTCATTGAGGCCCTGCTACAAGACCCTCACTGTAGGCTATTATATTAAGACTTTTTCTCTTTAAGTCCCCAAAATGATGCTTTGAGGTGGGCATTCATACTTCTTTTCTTACAAATGGGGGAGATTGTCTTGCTTAGTGAGTAAGTACATGTTCCAGGAATTCTAGGGAAATGTTAAGTAGGCAGTGAGGCCAAATTAAAAGGGCTTCACTGATAAATCTCAAGGACAACTTGGGCACTACTAGATATAACAATAACAAAGGGTAATCATGTCAATGAAATGGGAATTTGTAAGACTGATATAAATGTTTTCTGGAACATTTTTGTCACTTATTTCAACATGTTGCCAATGGCTTTTAAAAGCTGATATGGAAATATAGGTAAAACCGGATAGCAGCATCAAATACTGTTACGGTTTATATCTAAAATGTCCCTCAAAGTTTCATGTGCTCATAGGTCAGGCTTTCGGAAGGTGACTGGCTCATGGGCGCATGATAATTGTCACTGCATTAGCCCACTGGTTGGTTTAGAGTTGGATGTGATGTTGGGAGGTGAAGCCTGGTAGGAACAGGGGGGTCACTGTAGGTGTAGCCTGGAAGAGTATCCTTCTTCCTTCCTTGATACATCTCTGTTTCTACCTGTTAGGACATGAGCTGCTTCTCTTCTGTCCTGATCTTCTGCCACACCACCCTGTCTTGGAGCCAGCTGGCTACTGATTGAAACCTCCACAAACTATAAGCCAAACTAAATCTATCTTTATGCTGTGAGAGTAGGGTACTGGGTCCCAGCAATGAGAAAGTAACTAAGATAAATACTTTGTTTCAGAATTCTCTGCGCTATCAACTAAAAATATATCTCAACATCTATTTTGAAAACATTTGGCCAATGACAGTTCAGAGAAAAGGTAATAATTAGCAATTATATTTAGAAAATAATACCAATTACAGTACCAGCAAAAATATGGATATTTATAGGCAATTTGAAAATATGCAATACCTGTACAAGGAACACTATAAAACATTGCCAGAAGAAGTAAGGAAGACCTGCATAAATGGAGGACATATTAATTACGTTCATTGGTCAGAACATTCAGTGTTAAAATGCCAGTTCTCTTCAATATGATGTAGAGTTTCACTGAAAAACCAGGAAGACTCCTAACTTTTTGAAAAGAAAAATGGCATGCTGATTTCAATATTCATGTGAAAATTCAAAATACATAGATGTTAAAAAGAATAAAATCAAAGAACAAACATGATTTCAAGTTTCCTGATAAACCTATGGTATTCAGGATAGTGTGCTATTCACATTAAAATGGAAAACTAGATCAATGGAACTAAAGAAAGAATCTCTGAAATAATCTACAAAACATGGATTACTGATCCATTTTTGTCTTTTGACAAAGATGCAAGGATTACTCAGTGGGAAAGGGTAGTCTTTTCAAAGCATGGTACTGGGAGAAGTGGACATTCATAGTCACACATATATACTGTGATCCATATATTGTACCATACACAAAAATCAATTCAAAGGAGATCATATATCTAAATATAAATCTAAAGCTATAAAACTTCTAGCAGAAAATAAAAGGGAAAGTCTTTGTGATCTTAGGTTAGAGGATGATTTCACAAATGAGACCCAAAAACTACAACTTTTAAATGAAGAAACCAATAAACAGGACTTCCTCAACGTTAAAAACTCTCACTTTTCCAAAAATATTATTGACAAAATGAAAACACAAGCATCTAATTGGAAAAATGTTTCAAAATCATATATATGGTATGAGACATATATCTAGAATAAACAAAGAAAATGTCACAAAACTCAATATGAAGAAATCTGATATTCCACTAAACAGTCAAAACGGTTGAATAAACAGTTCACAAATGAAGAAATAGTAATCTCAAATAAATATATTAGACATTCTCAACATCATTAATCATTAGGGAAAAGAAAATGAAGACTACGATCAGTAGGATAGTATTACAGTCTGGGAAAATGACCAAAATTAAAAATGACCATACCAAGCATTGATTGGTCAGGTTGTAAAGGGTGCTGATTTTATATAATTTTATTGGTAATTACAGATAGTAAAACAAATTGGAAACATTTTGATAGTTTCTCACAATGTTAATTTTATATCTGCAATATGATCTAGCCATTGAATTCCCAAAGATTTACCCTAGAGAAAGAAGTCCTACTTCCATGAAAAGACTTACTCAAAAATATTCACAGCCACTTTCTTTACAAGAGCCCTAAATGAGAAAAAATCCAAATATCCATCAACAAGTGAATGCATACTACAATTTGTGGTATAGTTAAATACTAGAATAGTATACAGCAATTTAAAAAGAATGAATTATCAATATAGGTAACAAAATGGATAAATCCAAAAATAAATGTGGTGAATGACAGAAAGCCTGAACTATCTCAGCAAAATAAAAACAACAAAACAATTTGTGGCTTCAATTAAGTGTATTTCATAGACACCAAACCTACACTGACTAAAGTGTTGTATTTGTCTGGGGACAGTCAGAATACCTAGATAGTCAGGGAGGGCAAGTACTACAGAACTGAAAATATGTCCTGGGAAATAATAATGATATTTAGGTATATATATGGATATCTTAGGAGCTGTGACTGGATATTAGTATATTTGGACAAGCAGTATTACAATTATTACCTTGGAAATATAAAATTATTGTACTTGACACTGACATTTTACACTAACAAGTAATAAATTCTTAGCTTCTTAAAAATTTTTCTTATACAATGGATTAAAACTACAGCAATGAGGAAGAATGAGATTATAATAAACCTCAAATGAGTAGGAAGAACTTCTAATCAATTCTGTATTTCAACAGATGTAAGAGAGATATATGGAAATCACCATTATTAAACAAATCAGAAAAGCATATGTAAATTTATTGTAAATGCATGTTAAACATCAATTTCCTTTCCCACGTGAATGATTCATTGTTTTATGATAAAGTAAGGCATCTCTAAAGTGGACCTCCAAGATTACAGTGAAACTAGGGAAATTGTTATTTTTGGAAAAATAAAAGAAACATTTTTAACTAACATGA
This sequence comes from Chinchilla lanigera, assembly GCF_000276665.1. Lineage (NCBI taxonomy): Eukaryota > Metazoa > Chordata > Mammalia > Rodentia > Chinchillidae > Chinchilla > Chinchilla lanigera. The sequence continues at coordinate 357,739 of NW_004955548.1, read as the reverse complement.
GGAAGTCCTGGGGTCCACAAACATTCACTATAAAAAGTGGGTAATAGACTACTTAAGAGGAATTTAACTTATGATGCTATGGTGCCTTCTACTCAGTTATATATTTCAACACCAATACAATAGCATTAATGGGACTCATAGTTTTTATTTATCACAGAAAATATGTGAACTTATTGGAAAGTCATGTTAAAATCATATTCTTTCCTAAAGTAAATCTGTTACTTTCAGATAAAGAAGCTCTAAGGTGGGCCTCAAGAACTACTGCAAAGCAAGTAAGTATCAAGGGGATAAGATTTCACCTGCTAAACTTTTCCAATTGTGACATCAAAGTTGCTTCTCTACTTTTGGACTGTTTTGTGAACCTCCCAGATGCTGTTCTACACCATGTTTTTGTCTGGATCTATGAATGCACTTGAGCCAGGGGTTTATCCCACCAGGGATAGAAGTGTTGGGATGTCCTTAGCGCTGCTACTCTTCAGATATGTAGTAGAAGCATCACCACCCAAATTCTCAGAACCTTTCTCCTTCAAACACCTCATATGAGCTCAGTCATCAGATGAAGAACTGTCTGGGGAGAGAGAGAATCCATCAGTTGCTAGGCTTTTTAGAGTAAATCTGTGCCTACACTATTGTAGGCACTGGCCAATGATACAATTGGTTAATAACCACAAGGTACAATGGATATTTCAGGAAGACCTCTTTCTTCACCTTACCTCCTTCAAACCCTAATAACAAGTGTGAAGATGAATAAGAAGTGGCCTGATGCTGTAAAGGCACTAATGATCCTGCAAACCACAAGGCTATGGGTTTGCAAGTGCATCATCACTGAAAATTCCCATGATCGTGTTAGCTGAGCGTTGTTTCCCCCATTTTACAGAGGGTGAGGCTGACCTCAGAGAACATCGTCCCCTCTCTTGTCTTCCAGTGTCTGCCTTATATGGAAAGTAGCTCGAGGACACCCTAGAGCAGTAAACCACACTCCCTGTGGTCAGGAAGGTCCGGCATTTCTCTTCCTCTTGAGACAGCCCAGCACCAAGTCCTGGAGCAGGAATAAGCCCACCTGGATCTGGGGTTCCTTCCTCTGCCCACATCCTAGGGAAGGTTGGACCCCCAATTAGGAGCACTTACCCCTTAGCTGAATGCAATCACCTGAAATTGGGGCCCTGCTCTTCTCACAGGTGACGGAATTTGCTATTAAAGTGTCCTCATGGTCTCCCTGATGTGTTTAGGTTACTATGGCAACCACAGTGCTCAGACTGTTCCATCAGACTGGAAAGGATTTGCCATAGCTCTTTGTCCTTTTGTTTTTCACTCAGAAAAAAACTGCTTTACTCTTTAAGCCATCCCCTGAGAAAGCATACTTAGAGAGATTAGGTTGGAATTCAAGCAATTGGCGGAACTCTGCTTATCACTGTAGAAAAAAAGCAATTCCATGCTGTCTGGAATTTGTTTGCTTTAAAAGTGACCTTGGAGGGCATTTTCTATCCAGAGACCCAAGAATGTTTCCTACAGCCTTGGAGATAAGCTAGACTTCTGAGCAGAAATATGTAAATCTCTTATACCACACTAAACAGTAACTATCTGAGTCAGGAAACTAAAACACTGTGCGTAATCATAGAACTTATCTAGGAATTTTTTTAAAGTGCCACTTAAGGAATCTCAGAGTTATTTCAAAGAATTGAGCCTAGAATGATATAGCCATTTGGTAGGCAGAAGCCTAGTCAATTGAACCACACAGTGATATATCCTGAGGATTTCTCATATTTTTTCCTGATATTCTATTCCATGTAGAGGGCATCCATGACCAAAACACAAGAAGCCTCTCTCCACACCCATTCCTTCTCTATGGCAAGCGTGACTTATCTGATGTAGAGACTGAAAACTATGCTGCTTGTCCAAGCTCCCTCCCTGAAAACCATTGTTAATGAGCTGCCCTTGAGGAGCACTCGCTTGCTCTGCCCTCAGAAATAAAAAACAAAAAGTCCACAGTTCTACTCTCCTTTCTGTGTCTTGCTTACTTCTCAGCTATTGCTAAGGTCTTGATACACAATGTTTAGATCTTTAAGGGGTCTCCAAAATTTTTTTCTATTCCCAAATATCTTCCTATTCCATGTTTAAGCTCCAAAAACATGAAGACATAGGATTAAAAAATGAGAACATACGTGAGAGCAAGAAGCTCTGGTATACTATTGCACAGCAAGCTGACTATGGATAGCAATAATGTACTGTATATTTCAAAAAGCCAGGAAAAATATTTTGAAAGTTTTCACCATAGAAATGATCAACATTTAAGCAGATAAAGTGTTTGACTTGATTTAAAGATTATGTAGTGTATACCTGTATTGAACATTACATGACACCCCAGTGTGCTACTTTTGTATTTCAGGTATCAGTTTAAAATAATTTTTTAAAAAGAATGGGAACAATATGCTGACTTTATGAATTATTGCCTCAGTTACTTTTCTCATTGCTGAGCAAAATATTTGATAGCCAAATTTAAAGGAAGAAAGGTTTATTATAGCTCAGGGCTGGTAAAAGTAATAAACAGTTCATGGCAGGGCCGACACAAGGCAGTAAGTAGCAGCAGCAGCAGCCTGCCTTCTTTTCTGTCCTTTTACATTCTGTCTAGGCTACAAACTTATTGATTGGTACCATTCGTGCCCACAATGAGGCATCCATTATATTCACACCTTTAATCCCAACGTCACGTGCTTAATCCACATTCACACACACTAATCCAGCCACTATTAAAACTCCCCACCTATGACCGCATGGGCTTTGGGGGAACATCTAGATATAACCCATAACAAATATAAAGGCAGTATTGGAGAATGTGACTTAGATTTGCTGGCAAATGGAATCTCTATTAAGGAGTCCCAAAATTAGAGAGGTTTATCCACTCCACAGTGCTCAATTGTGACTTTTACAAAGGACAAGGACTACAATGTTTCTTTATCTCCTGTTTGGTGAAGAATCCCTATCTATGTGTGCCCAAAGAAAGTGACTTCCTTGCCAAGGGCTGTCCTTGTTAAATGACAAACTATTCCACATTTTAGAAATTTTTTCAAAATGATTCATATCCCTCACTTGGAATGAATATCCAATAAACCAACCTTTAAGCCTTTCCCCATGAGTGGTTTGTAACAACACCCAGTCAGTACCATAAATCATATGATGCGGTGGAAGTCCATCCTGTTATATGAATTTGGTTCCAAATTTCAAGAGTAGCTTGAAAACAAATACAGTGAAAATTATCCTTGGAAAATCCTTTAGGAAGAATTTGATTAAATGTTCAGATATCTCTATATCTGATATTATTATATTTATGTATAAACCCACAATGAGGCCAAAGTCAAAAGTATAAGAACATTCTACGAAGTCTTCAAGGATGAGAGAATTAAGTTCTTATCTAATAACAACTAATCATAGTAAAAAGAGGAAGCTACCTAAAATATGTTTTGAATATCAATTTCTGCTAAGGCAGCACACCAAATCAACATCCATTTATTATCTCTCTACATACTATGTGTTGACTGGGCTCAGCCATGCATTTTTTGCTCCGTGTGTGTCTGTCAGCTATGGCTGCCGTCATCTTGACCCTTCATTTGACTGAAACACACACAGAACTCCCTCACATGAATGATGACTGGTGTCTGTGTCTCTTAGAAGGTCAGCTCTTTCCTTTACCACCTTAACCAGGTATGGAACCCTTCATGTGTAGAGTTGCCCGATTAAAAAAAGGAGACAACCAATCAAATTTGAATTCATGATAAAATAATGAATACTTTTTGGTGTAAGAGCAATGACTAATTTTAATTGTCAATTTTGTTGGACTACAGTGTTCAGATATCTCACAGTTTTTTTCTGAATGTTTCTGTGAGGTTCTTTTTGGATGAAATTAAATTTTAGATTGGTACACTTTCATGGGTTGCCCTCTGTAATGATACTGGGCATGATCCTTCTGCTGGAGGCCTAAATAGAGGAAAAGTCTGACCTCTTCCTCTTAAGAAGTAATTTTTTTTTTGGTCTTTTTGAGATCGGGTCTTGCCGTGTAGGTCAAGCTGGCCTTGAGCTCACTTTGTAGCCCAGGCTTGTCTCAAACTCACAACGATCCTCCTGCCTCAGCCTCCCGAGTGCTGGGATTACAGGCATGTGCCACCACGCCTGGCTGAAACAATTCTGATATAACTGAACTTCAGAATTGAACAGCAAATTCAGATCTTCTTTATTCTTCAGTTTGCCAGCCTAGTCTGCAGATTTTGGACTTTCACCATCCATAACTGTGTGAATATATTTCTGGAAATAAATTTCTCTCTATATAAATAAAGAATGGATATAGGGATGTTACCATGAGGACTATATCTGATCCCTGACTCCTTTCTCTCTGGCTCTTTCCCTCTCTGCTTTCTGGATGTCATAAATTGAATAGCTTTCCTCTGCCATACCTGTCTACCATGATATTCTGTCTTACCACAGGCCTAAAGCAATGGAGTTAGCAAAACATGGACTAAAGCATCTGAAACCATGAGCCAAAATAAACCCTTCTTTGTTTAAATTGTTTAACTCAGGTATTTGTCATGACAGTGAAAAGCAGACTAACACAACCTAACAGCCTGAGTACCTTGAGTTTGTGATGGCTAATCTGTGGCCAGGGTGTCAAAGGTCACACTATGGCTGTGGTTAACCTCTGTAAGCAAAGATTTACTTTGCTTGTAGCAAAGAGCCAGGCTTGGAGACCCCACTTGTGCAAAGGGAAGTTTATGACAGGGTTAGAAACTGAAGCTGTCTGAAGTCAATGTTTCTTATAACCTTTATGAAATCTCAAATCAATGGGGAGGTTTGAACTGATAGTATCTGGTAAGGAGGGAAGAGTCCAAGAGGCCACAGAGAATGAACAGGAAAGGAAATTTCTCCCACACAGCAGTGATGGAGATCTGCAGGTCTCTCCTATAATAGTGACTCAAGCACTGTCCTGTATCAACATTGGGGTGGCTTTGTTGACGGTCCATTTCAGCCACAAAGTAGATTTTCCTGTTTAGATGGAAGAATGAGTGGACAGGGTCTAGAGTCCTAAAGGCACCAACTCTGTTAAGAAATGGTCAGCTCGGCCCCAAGCAATGTGGTCCCGGGTGAGGATGACAGATGCCTTCTCAGGGTATATCAGGAGGATAAGTTCTGATCAATGATCAAGTTTGGTCAAAGCATAGGATCATTTAACATTTTATTCTTTACTGCCTGGTTAAAATTTATAACCTCTTTATGAATATGTGTCCTAACCAACTACAAGGTGACAGTAATTGCTTCTGCAGATCTGTGCAAAAATGTGTTTCTCAGTGTTATTAGTACTTGCTAATGTAATATCCTATTGTTGAAATGTGAGATTACTTTTCATTTTTCTCCATTTTCTATATAAGTGGAATATTCACATGTTCTTTTCTAAAATCAAAGCTTTGGTCCCTCTTTATGCTGTGGAGTATATCTTGGAATAATTCTAGAGTTTGACAAGAAAACCGGATCATTGTGTTTGTATTATATTTTGTCCTGTTTGAATTGAAATCATGAACTCACGAAAACTGCATACACTGTTGAAAGGAGACAAATTGCTACAACTTCTTTGCAGACATTAGTGGCAACATCTGTGAGAAAGGCAGGAGGGGTTCCATTAATTGCTGTACTCCTAAGTCTGTACTGCAGAATCTCAGACACGTATGGAGGCATGACCTATGTTGTCTGTGATATGTCCAGTCTTCTTAACTCTGTCTTCTCTCCAGAATCCATATTGTCTTCCTCTGTACCATTTTTTCTGTCTGAAAATCAAGGGGAAATTCCTCCTTCCATGTCAAACTAGAGAAGCTAAGAAGGTAGAAAAGTATGATTGCTTCCCCTTCCTCAAACTACGCAGGTAACTTCTCCTGCAACTCAGCACTGGCCGAGAGCTTGCATGTTCTGGGATGTATTTCAGTTTTCACTGTTCCTTTCCCACACGCTCTCTGTGCATGAATGTTCCTTTTAGTGGTTCTCAGAATTGAACCCTGGGTTGTTGCACTCAGCTACATCCACAGCACCACGCCCTCTTTTTTGAGACAGGGTTGCACTAAGTCACCAAGCTACCCAGGCTGGACTCAAGCTTGAAATACCCATATCTCAGACTTTGCAGAGTACTGAGATTACAGTAAAGCACCGCCATACCCAGCTACGTTAATGCTCTTGAGCATAGGTCAGTGGTGTCTCCTACTGAAAGAAAGGAAACAGTGAGGACACCACTGGTATGTGTTGAAGATCTAACCTCTTATGGTCACTTTACAGGTTTTCTCACCCACACACATTAGTGAAGAAGGTATAGCAAGTCTCATTTCAAAAGTGACCAAGCTCAGCCTCCCAGACCCTAAAGTCCTCTTCAGGGAAGTAGCAGGATGGGGATGAGATATCGATTCTTGCTATCCCCACACATACCCAGGCATTTATCATTTGGAAGAGACTGTCATTTTCAACTTTCATAGCATTGTTTCCCATGGGTACTCAATAGCCCCACGAGTGGAAGTAGATGATGGTGGAGATTAAATCCTCTGGACCATGAGACCCAGATGTGGGACCATGTGGACTAATTGCTCCCTAAGGTTCCTTTCAGGCCTACTGACCCCACTAATGACATCAGGTTTAGCTTGTGACTAGATGTGGCCTACAAACTCTAAAAGGAAAAGGAGTGTTCCTCTCAAAAGCAGCAGGAATAAGTGCTACTGGGGGATTACACCAGTACACTTTGCCCCTCTGCTCAGGCACACACTAGATTTTCTGCAACTCAGTTTAACTCTTTAATCTTACAGGACCACAAAGATTTCCATAAACTACACTGATTCTATGGGAATGGGTAACAATGTTTCCCCTGTGCCACTTGGACTGAACAACTCTACAACGTAGAACAGGCATTGAGTCATATATGTAAGGTAGGTGTAGGTGAGTTTATTTTCTTTCCCATTGTCCTCTTTCCAGAAGTTCTTTAGGGCATGATGGTGGTTTTTAGGGCATTTTAGTGTAAGTTGAGGTCCTTTCAGAAGCAAGGAAGTGGCATGTCAAGTGCAATGTTAGACACTGTACGTAATTCTTCTCTAACTCTTTATAATCATTCTCTAAATTAGGTACCAGCACTCACTGCTCTGACTATGTCTTTTTGCTTGCCAGGAGTCCATCACAAAGAAAAGACTTTCAGACGTAACAGATCTATTCCCAGGTGAAGTTAAGAGAAGCAAGAGACTTCCCCAGGGGTGAGAATATTCTGTACTTACTGGTTTAGGTCTGAAATTTTCCCAGAGTAGGGGAACAAGAAAACTCTGTGGGTGGTGAGACTTCAGTTGAAAGTAAATTATGTAATCACCCCCTTGCCTTCCTTGTACCCCATTAGGACACTCATTCCACCCCACAGACATAATATGGACTTATGGTGAAAAGAGAAATGTGCCAGTACTGTATTTTCCTTTTTCCTTCTACATGCTCTCTGAGCAAATGCAAAAATAGTTGCTACACACTGAAAATTTTAATAAACACGACCTTAACCGAATGAAGGTTCATATCATCAGTGATGTCACATGGGTATCATATACTTCCAGATAGGCTGTAATAAGAAGTGCAACTCAACTATATAGTATTCTTTCCCCAAACCTGAAAAATGGTTCAGTCTTTAGAAAGACAATGAAGTCTGTGATCCTGGGCTATGAAAACATTCTAGCAGCCCCTTAAGTGGATAAACATGGAGGCACCGTATATACAGTAATTCATTCCTAGGTACATACTGGAGAAATGAAAACATGTGTCTACATAGACCCTTGTACATAAAAGTTCATAGCAATATTATTTATAATAGCCCCAAAATGGAAATCCACCGAAGACCATCAATAGATGAATGGGTAAACAAATTAGCATACCTATACAAAAGAATACTATGCAACCATGAAAATTAATGAATTATGATACATGCTACAATATGGATGATTCTTGAAAACATTATGCAAAATGAAGGAAGTCAGATGTAAAAGTTCAAATATTGTGTGATTTTATTTATACCAAATATCCAGAATATACAAAAAGCAGAGACATAAACCATACGTGTGATTGCTTAGAGGTGGGTGTGGAGTTTCAATGCATTCTAGCATGATGGCAATTTTAGGGATAATGCTATTATCTAAAAGTTGATAATGGGTGATGGTTTCATGGCTCTATCCATTCATGAAATCTGTTCACATTATATCATTAAAATGAATAGATTTATTGTGTGTAAATTATATTGCAAAAGAGCTTTTCAAAAACCTATTGTCCTACTTTTCTGTTCTAACATAACAAATCACTTTTACACAAAGGCCTGGGTGTATGTGTTTTATATAAACATGAATGTATACAAAACTCTGGCTCTATCCCAGCCCTGCTGACTGACTGTCCTGTGTATCTATAGCCAATAACCCTTCCCCCTCACCAAACACATTACCTCAGTTCTCATTAGTGTGCAAAATTTGATATATATTTGATTATTTCCATATCATCCAAATATGGCATTGGTTTAATAGTGAGCTTGTGACAGAGTGTAAGCCCTTGCCCTCTGTGACAGCACGTCAGCATTATTATTGTCTTCCTTTTTATCCAGACTTTTTCACAGGATTCTACTCAGGAAGACTAAGTGGAACTACCTTTATGAGTATCAGGATGGCAATACTTATCAAAGGGCTACATAGGTGCACACTCTTTGACCAGCAATCCCTTTTTAAAAGTCTGTCTTTGATATTATTTTATATTTATGCTCATGTGTCTGATTTTTTTCACTTACCATTGTGATCTCAAAGTGCATCCTCTTTTCCCATAAATAACTAGTTTATACTTCATGGTAAAGCACTACTCCACTGTGTATAAAGAACACATTTTTAATATTGCATGTTTTCTCTTATATGAAAAATCCAAAATATAAATAAAAAGCAACATAAAAGCTAGATAATAAGAAGTAGGAAGACGGATCTTTTGCAAATGGAAAGGCGACCAAGAGGAGGAGAGAAAGGAGAAGAGAAGACCAGGATAAAGAAAAGAACTGAGTTGTGTGATGTACATATACCAACTTGCCACAAAAATGTGGTCATTATATACCACAAATATGTACTAATAAAAATAAAAATTAGAAAGTCTATCTTTGAGATTTCAGGAAGAATGTTGATAAAGCTCAGGTTATAGGGACTGCCAGTTTAAGAATTCTCTTCCTTCACTACTCGGCTTGAATTTTGGATTGGAGACCAAAAGGAATGCAAAGCCATGTAGGAGTAGGAAGAGGCAGAGAGAAATGGAGTTGCCAACACACCCATGTGCACAGGCAAATGCACACGCACATGCACACACGCACGTTCACCGATTCTAGTATGTTAAGACAGCACTGGAATTCTCTTCAGTTTGTTGGGCTTAGAGAGTACACATTCAGCTCCCCAAGGCAAATAGTTACCTGAACTGTGCCCTGAGCTGTATTCTTTAGCAGGACATACACTTTTAAAAGATGCCATTTACAAGGTATAGGTAACAGTGATATAGTGGAAAGTATAACTCCTTACCTGCTAGATGTCAAATACATTGAGTTTGTGTACCCTGAAATTGAAGAATGAATTCCAAAGGACAAAGGAGGTTAAGAGTAGGAAAGGTTTACTGGGGAATAAAAATAGCTCCTGAGTGACAAGAGGGGTCTTGGAAGTAAGTTGCCACTGAGGCCCGTTGTCAGAGGTAATTTATACAGCAAAGTCACAATCTGAGTACAATGTGGGTCAAACTATAATCAACCTATAGGATTACAAATATAGCTGCTTAGCAAATATTGGTTCAGCAGGGAGAGAGGTTATGTACCAAGGAAAGAACAAAGGCATTTTGGGGAAAGGATGATTCTGCTCACCCACCTGAGTGACTGATGCCTATCTGGACTTCCTGGATCAGGTGGTGCTGAATGCGATATAATTCCAAGTTACTGCTTATCCCTTAGGGAGGCATTAGCCTGGCCATTGTATCTTTTTTTTTTTTTTTTTTTTTGCTGTTTTGAGACAGGGTTTCACTATGCAGCTCAGGCTGGCCTTGAACTTACTTTGTAGCCCAGGCGGGCCTCCAACTCACAGTGATCCTCCTGTCTCAGTCTCCTGAGTGCTGGAATTACAGGCGTGCGCCACCTCTCCCGGCTGGCCATTGTATCTTTATCTTGAGGCTTGGCCTTCTTCAGATGTACCTCCAGCCTCCATTCTGATGTTTTTATTTTTTATGCTGAATTTCTTGGGAGCCCAATCCCTCTCTGACTGTATATTAATATCTATCTAACTTAGCTGCCTATAATGATAGGGGATATCAGGATATCATGAATAACACGTGACATTCTAAAAATAGATTACATCATAGCTATTGAATGAAAGTCTAAAAGGCAGCAGAAAAGAGGCATAATGAAAACAATGGTGTGAAGTGGCTTGTTTCTAGAAGACTAGCAATGACTTACAATTTTTAACACTGCGTGGAGAAACTGATACATTTTTAAGCATATTTTTAGGAATAAACATTAGCGATAATTTTCTGAATGTTGTGTTTTCACGTCTAATTGTATAGTTTTCACAGACTTGAAAGAATACTTTCTGGAATGGGAAAAATATATGACCAAAAATGTTAAGTGTAATACTGTATGTAATTTTTAAAAGACAAAGACATGACATTTCATCACTAAGTGATAGAACTAAATTTGGTAGCATTAATATGCTGAAACATTCGGCTGATGTACAAAAGAGGAAAGTCAGGCTACAAAGATGGCCAGTGGCTTAGATCCCTTTTTGCTTATCTATGTTTCCAGCTTTATCCAGAGGGTTTAAAGCATAAAAATTAAAGCTATCAGTTTCTTTCTCTCACATGCAGCTTTTACTCCAACATAGGCTGCACGATTTGCATAGAAGCCATCAGTAACCTTTTACTCTGAGAATCTCCCCTTCTCTACCCAAAGTTCCAGAAAGATGTGTAGGGTGTGCTGTGCACCACAGCCCCTCCTACACCTTCCTTCTCAGTGGGGTTCAAGCTCCAGTTCAAGCTTCTGTCACAAGTTGCATCAGCCTACCACCATTATAGCAGCTTTCTACAAATGGGTGCATGCAAGGGGCAAAAAGCTAACACCACCTCACTTAAAACCCAGCTTATAAATCTATAAAAAGAATGAGCCTAATTCCGTCTGGAAAAAAGCTAGACGTTTAGAAGAACAGTGTAAAAACACATACCATGTAATGCCAGGTAGCACCCACAATCATAGAGCCATGCAAGGCAGGTGCGTGGGAGTAGGGGTGGGGGTGAATGAGAGGAATAGGGCGCTGGAGCGGGCCATGGGCAGCTATGTCCCTAGTGTTCTGGAGAGGGGGTGACTGAGCATGTAGGAGAAGGTCTGGGAAGCCAGTGAAGTGGTAGACGGTGAACGCCTGGCTGTCTGCGAGGGACTCCTCTATAGTGTGAATACCTCAACCCACACCGAGGAACAGAGATACATCAGTGACTGGGATGGAGATTTGGAATAATCAGAAAATGGAAATATATATATATATATATATATATATATATATGAATTTTGCGGACGGTAGTGGTATCATAGCAAACAAATAATTTCTTCACATTTATTATTATTTCCAAAATGTATTCGTTTGCATTCAAAAAGGAAAATGGGGATGAATGTCATCTAGTGGCCAGTATAATGATTGTATCTTGAGTGTCTCAGACCAGTGGGTTTAGAAAGGGAAGTGTTCAAGATGCAGTTTAAGATTCTGTCACGAGGTGGCACAAGAGCTTCACCTTTATCACTGGTCCTTCAAAGAAGCCTATAGTGTACAGAAAATAGCGCCCCTAATACCAGTTTATAAAAAATAATTCCAATATTTTTAGGGAAAAAACCTTTTATTTGTAAAATAATACTGCTAAAATATTAAAAAGAAAAAACAGTTTATAAAAATGATTCTAATTTTTTTTGAGAAAAAATCTTTTATGTGTAAAATAATGCTGTAAAAATTTAAAAAGAAAAAGAACCCACTAAGTCACTTTAGTGCATCCTGGAAGTCACCAGGAGGAAGTTAAGAGGATCAGAGGTCCAGAGCAGGGTTTGAGCAGCTGTGTCTATAGTGACCTGGGCTGGAAGTGACTGAAAGGGGGTGGAAGAAGGTCTGGGAAGCCTGCGCAGGGTTGGGGTAGTGGAGGGTGGATACCCTGTTGTCTGGGAGGGACCATTCTACAGTACGGACACCGCAGTCCACACAAAAGGGGAGACAGATACATCAGTGAATGTAATATAGACTTACGGTCATCACAAAATGGAACTCCTTTGATATACATATGGATTTTCCAAGCAGAATTGGCATCACGGTAAACAAATCATCCTAAGACATTTATTACCCTCTGCAATATGTACTTGTCGTTAAAAAACAAAAATTAAATTTTGTCACCTGGTTGCCAGAGCCAGGACTAAAGTTCTTGGAGTGTCACGTCCAGGGTTCAGCAAGAGGAGGGCAAGGATGGAAGTTAGCATTTAGCCACAAGATACCAGCCAGAGTTTGCTAAAATTATAATTCCAAACGGTCTGTCTTCCTTATTGTCCAAAATTTGTACAATAGAGATTCAAATCCAGAACCCATCTAAATGGAAGATAAAGCTGAAACTTGTATATTTGGAAAAGATTGGTTCTAATTAATACTGGTCTCATTTTTACTTTGTCTTAAATACCCAGATAAAAACATTTATAACCAATAATATAGAAATAAACAATAATATAGACTAAACAAAAAAGAGACTCTAATCACTCGCCTCTGGTTATGACTTCCAGCCACACTTGCAGACAAGTCTGAGAGCCAACTGGTTATAACTGTCCTTTTCCATTGTGCTCATGCTTTGGTCATATGTGCTTTAATCTCTTGGTAGGATGTGTTTGTTTTCACCTAGAGGCTGCCAAATTCCAGGCAATCATCTAGAAGGGCCTCTGCATCTCAGCAGGTGGTTGAGCTGACACGCTGCAGCTAGAGACTTCCTCTTACAGGTTTGTGAATGTATCAATGCTATCAATACAGATGATCCTACAGGTGAAACCTGCCTTGTAACTACCAGCCTCCTTTCACTGAAGCCACTTAAGACCTCCCCGCATTAACTGACATCACCTGCCTAAAATCCCATCACCTCTAATCAGCAAGAAACAGCCAGCGCAGTCATCACCCTATTCCCCCTTCTACAACAGTAAGATAATCGAATCAGAAGGGGGAATGCGAGGACAATGAGAAGAGGAGATAAGCAGAGACATAGGGCATGGCTAATGTGGCATGACTGACATGGCAGATGGCTAAAGAAAAGACTATCTGCTTGCTGGAAATTACCCTTTGTGAAACCTTTGCAGGTGTAGAACAGTTATTCTTAGAGACCTGATTACATGCATTCACTGGAAAGCCCAAAGAACTCATAACCCTTATCTCACCCTAGCAATGGCTCACATAGCAACAGCTCACTCAAGCAACCGCTTAGCTTAGCAACAGAGGCTAAGGCTCTGATTGGCTTAGAATCCCTATAAGAGTGGGCAGAACAAAGACTCCAGGTTGAGAAGCTCATTTTGAGCTCTCTCTGCAGGGCAATTTAATGCTCAGCACCTTTGTTTCTGCCTTCACAATATTATAAATAATCCTCTACTTCATACTACTTTCATTTCTGTGTTCCTCATTCTGTGCCAGAGGGATCTTCAGTTATGACTCAGCCTGATCCCACTCTTGCATTCCCTGCCAGAGTGAGGACACAGACCACAGGAATGGGGATCATGCCACTGGAGACTCCTAGGTCCCCAGACCCCCACATGATGAAACAGAAGTTCTTTGGGGTCATTTCAACAGGTCGTGAGAGCTGTTGAATATTAGGCCTCTGAGTAGATCCACATAAATATTCCCACACTGGGAGGACAAGTTTCTCTTTGAACATATCTGTTGAGCTCAGGAGTGAGCATACTGTGGAGACAAGGTGTGGTGTTTTGCATAATATCTGTTCCTGGACTTCTAGATATGTTTATATATTTAAGGAAAAATATTGACTCAACAAGCAGGTGGAAGTATGTAGTGGTTAAGCTTGACTAGATCAACTTGGTTGTCTTTGGAGCTGCCCAGAGGATTAATAAAGTACACTTCTGGTTCTGTCTGGACGGGTCCTGGAGGCCTGAACTTTGATACTGTATTTCATCACTCACCACTTCTTGTCTGGTGCTGTTCCCCTGCTCTGCTTCCCGGTTGCAATGAACTAAGCAACTTTGTTTTACCACACCTTCCACCATGGCATTCCTGCCTTGGATGGAGGTGTAGTGTGCTCAGTGGTAGAGGATTTGCCAGCCAACTAAATGCCCTAAAACTGTAAGCTATATTAAACCTCTCCTCCTTAAATTTGTGGATATTGTGTATTATGTCAGAGAAATAAGAAAGCTAACACTTACACAGTACAAAAGGCCTTAGATCATGAATTGTTCAGTCATATCACACCAGCGGGTCAGCCATCTGCTGCCTCCCTCAAACAAAACTCCAATACTTACATTCAACATTTTTTCATATATTTATTTGTCATTTGTGCTTCTTCATCTGAGAAGTGTCTATAAATTTCAGATTACAATTTCTGGATTGGTGTGAGCAACTCAAAGGGTAAATAAATATATAATAGATATTGGGAAACTCAAAATATATAATAGATATTGGGAAATAGCAAGAAAATGCCCATCAATTCTTCGCCTTTTGTCCAAAAATGGGCATCTGAGATGAATACACACTTGTCAGATGAAGAAATATAAATGTAAAATAAACATATTAAAAGATTTTCAACATCATTGGTCATCTGAGAGACACAAATTAAGACAACACTGAGATTCCCGCTCACTCCAGAAAAAATGGCTATTATCAAGAAATCAACCAATAACAAATTCTGGAGGGGCTGTTGGGAAAAAGGAACCCTACTCCACTATTTGTGGGATTGTAGACTGGTGCAACCATGATGGCAATCGGTGTGGCAATTCCTCTAAAAACTAGGACTAGAGGTCCCATTCAATCCAGCTAATCTGCTTCTAAATATCTTCCTGGAAGAATTAATGACATCACATCACAGTGATATATGTGTAGCCATATTTATACCAGCACAATTTGTAATAGCTAAATCTTGGAAATAACCCAAATGCCCATTAACTGATGAATGGATTAAAAAGATATAGTATTTTTATACAATGGAATATTACTCAACTGTAAAGAAAGATAAACTCAAGGTTTTTATAGGTAAATAGATGCAATTTGAAACCATACTCATAAGTGAAATAAATCAGACTCACATGTGTAAACATTATATTTGTCTTCCTGGCATGAGAAACTAAAAGAGTAAATAAGGCCTAAAATATACAATAGATATTTTGAAATGGGAAGAAATTGTTCAAAAGCAAAAAGGAACTAGCATGAGGGAAAGGGGAAAGTACTGAAGGGAAAAGGGAAAAAATGCAAGTCAGTTATACTCTTAGTGTCTAGTAGACCAATGAAAAGGAATATTTTATGCTAATATTGATTGGTGAAATTTTTATGACTATATTTTGTGAGCAACTACTTTAAAGATAAAAACATGCATTGTATTAACTATTGTTATTCTCTTATTAGTTTGTTATGAAGTCTTGTTTTACCTTTTTTCCATAAAATAAAATTTAAAAAAAGAAATAGACTGACAGAATGGATCAAGAAACAAGATCCCACAATTTGCTGCATACAGAAAACACATTGAAATCCAAAAAAATCATAGACTGAAAGTCAAAAGATGGAGTGCAACACTCCATGGGACAGGAACATGGAAAAGGGCAGCGGTGGCTATTCTATTTACAGACAAAGTGAACTTCAAGCCCAGACTGATCAAAAGAGACAAAGAAGGTTACTACATACTTGTTAAGGGAAAATTTGAAGAAGAGATAGCTATCATAAATACATATGCACCAAATACCAGGACACCCAACTTTAAACAAATATTAACAGGCATGAAAAATCAAATAAACACTAACAATTGTAATGGAGGACCTCAGTACCCCACTGTCAGAGATAGACAGATAAACTAGACAAAAATCAACAAAAGAAATATCAGAAATGATCCAAACCTGTGAAGAAATGGACTTAGTAGATGCTTACAAAACGTTCTACACCATAACATCAGAATTCACATTATTTTCAGTTTTCCTTGAGACATTCCCCAAAGCAGACCATGAACTAGATCACAGTAAATGTTTAAGTAAATAAAAAGGAATTGAAATTATCCCATGCATATTATGAAACTATAGTACAATGAAATTAGAAATCAATGGCAAAAGAAACCACAAAAACTGCATAAATACAAGGAAATTAAATAACACCCTCCTGAACAACCAAAAGGTCACAGATGAAATTGAGTCAGAAATTAAACAGTATCTACAATTAAATGATAATGCTAATACAACACACCAGAACATATTGGATATAATGAAAGCAGTCCTACATGGGAAATTCATAGGTGTGAACTCTCACATTAGGAAAACTGAGTGGGGTAAAGTAAGCAATCTAATGTTGAACCTCAAACTTCTAGAAAAAGGAGAACAAGTCAAGCTCAAAACTCATATGAGGGAGGAAATTATAAAGATTCGAGCAGAAATCAATGCAATTGAGTCTAAGAAAACAAGACTAAGAATCAATGAATTGAAAAGTTGGATCTTTGAAAGACTAAATAAAATTGATATGTCCTTAGATAACCTTATCAAAAAGGGAAAGATAAGACTCAAATAGATGCAATTAGGAATAAAAAGGATGAAATCACAATGGATCCTGCAGAAATCCAGATCAATAATACCTGTTTTGAGAACCTGTATCATAAGATGGAAAATACAGAAGAGATAGATTCCTAGATACATATGAATTACCAAAGCTGAATCAATAAAATATGAAATTCTCAACAAACCTGTATCAGTCAGTGAAATTGAAGAAGTAATTAAAAACCTACCAACAAAGAAAATCCCAGATCTTAATGAATTCACTGCTGAATTCTACAGGAAATTTAAAGAAGATCTTATGCCATTACTCTTCAAACATTTTAATAAAATTGGGAGAAAAGCAAGCCTCCCAAAGTCATTCCTGGAAACTGAGCTCTTTTAGAAATGGATTTTTCTACAGGTCCTGTGTTGCATTGACTCTAGGATACTTTACCCCTATTTTAAATACATTGCCAAAAACATCTAAAAAGGTGAAACAGAACCACAAAGGACTGCATTTTTAGTATAAATTTATAATTTCCATTCCAGTGTAAATAGTTTGCAATTTCAACTTCAATGAATCTCCAACAAGTATGTCCAAACATTTGCCTGTTGACATCTCAATGAAAATTTAAAAAGTTAAAATTGTGATTTAAAATCTTGTTGTCCGTAATAGCATCAGGAAGTATGAAATAATTAGGAATACTCTGTCCACTGATTCTCAGTTCCTGTACACCGAAGACTAATATGCTCTCCTTTTAGAGGAAGAAGAGGACAAAATGTAGCCAATCAAGATGTTGTAAATGACAGATTGGAGTCCCAAAATGATGGAGTGGTGACTGCCAGCAACTCAGCTACTCTAGGACAAAGTGTCTAGAGTCTGCAAAACAATAACTTACAGAGGAACTGAAGAGAGTGGAAATTACCCACAGACCACAAGGGAACAGTGAGAGGAGAAGGAAACAGGATGAAGTTCCACAGAAGAAATAGATCACACCTTGGAGAAGAGACTGCACAGCACCTCTGACAGTGGTTAGCTAGCTGCCACCCTGGAGGCAAAGTGAAACTAAAAAAATTTTTTTCACAGAGAACTGGGAGAGCTGCATTGGAACTGAAAGAATCATCTACAGTTTGAACCAGTAAGGAAAATCTGAGACTTTGCTTCCAGAGCGGCGTTCCACAATCAATAGCTGGTGAATGACCTCAGTACAAGCACAACTAAGTGCAAGTGCAGAGCAAGACCTGATGGGAACACCATTGCAGAGAAAGGCTGAGTGCTTGAACCTGGGTCTCAGATCAGCACCGTGGCTGCTTCACATTGCCAAGTTCCCAGAATGGATGAGGGAGGTATACAGTCAAGTGAGACTGGTAGCAGATGGAGAACAGACTGGGAAGAGTCCTGCTGAGAGGCAGGAGCTGGTGAACACAAATCAGCTACTTCAGTAAAAGTCTAGGTTCAGCTTGAATTACAGAGGATTTGAAGGTTATGCTGGTTCTGTGTTCTCACTATAAGAAGATCTCCAAACCCAGAAAAATTGTGGGGATAGACTGACACCTTAGACTTTCAGCATGAACAGAGATACATCCTGGCTTGAACTCTGCTCTTTAACTCTAATGTGAAGCAAAAAGTCACACATCCAAAACTACAGAAACCTTTCTTTTATTATTCTTTATTTGATTGTATTATTTCTTCATTTTTTTACTTTTTAATTTTTTATTCTCTTCTGTTTTTCTCCTTTTGTACATTTCTCCCCACACTTTTATTCCTTTATTTTACCTTCATAAAAAATTTTATGAGAGTGTCTGTGTATATTTGCTTCTCTTCATCTTGCCTTTTTTTCTCAGTACAGTTTAGAGAGGGTAAGAGAATTTCTCTTGTCCATTTATATTCCTCCTACTTTTATCCATATCTCATCACCTGACTTCTTTCTCCTGCGTCTTCTTCATTCTCAATTTTTCTTTTCTTCTCATCCATCTCATTTCTTTCCTTTTAACTTTTTCTCTAACATTTTTATCAGTCATAGACTCTTTTCCCATCCCAATTTCTCACTATCAATTTTGTACCCATTTTTCCCCTTCTAAATTGATACTATACACTCACCATCATGAGAATCATTTGCCCTCCTCCTGCTTCCAACTTCTCATACCACAGAGCAGAGGACTTTAAAAAGAAAACATTTTTCTTCCCTTTTTTCTTTTCTCTTTCCCACTCTGGCATTAACTGCTCCCCAATACACTGGGCTTTTTATAACTGATTTTTTTGTTTTTGTTTTTGTTTTTTTGTTTTTTCTCCGGTACCAGGAACCGAACTCACGACCTTGCGCTTGCCAGGCAGGCGCTTTTGCCACTGAGCTAAATCCCCAGCCCCTTAACTGATTTTATTACATTAGTGGTGAATGCTATTTTTCACCATTAGAGGCGACACAGCCATCACATTTAGTGGACATCAACTGTGAGTCAAAATGGAGGTTGTTAAGATACTTACACTGTAACTGTGGATTTCTTCTCTAGGCTAAATGGTGACCCCAACCAGATGTAGGCATGTAAGATTGATCAAACAATTAAATATTAACTGTTCCTTTCAATAAATCAATAGAAATTGTAGTACCATTGTCTTAGCTATCTTTTATGCATGTATATATATTTTTTCCCTTCCTTCTTTCTTTCTCTTCTCTTTTCCCTCATCCAAGTTCTTTCTTTTTGAACAGTTTCTTTCCCTTTTGCAATATCTATTGTACCTTTCAGATTTTATTTGCTCTTTCAGTTTCTCACACCAGGGAGACAATACAAAGTTTACACATCTGTGTCTGATTTATTTCACTTATGAGTATGGTCTCAAATTGCATCTATTTACCTACAAATATCTAAATTTTATCCTTCTTTAAAGCTGGGCAGTACTCCATTGTATAAAAATACCATATCTTCTTTACCCATTCCTCAGTTTATGGGCATTTGGGTTGGTTTCAAGATTTAACTATTACAAATTGCGCTGCTATAAGTGTGGGGGCACATATATGGCTGTGGTATGATGTTTTAAGTACTTCTGAAAAAATACTCAAAAAGGAAGTAGCTGGGTTGAATGGGACCTCTAATCCTAGTTTACTGAGGAGTCTCCAGACTGATTTCCACAGTGGTTGCAACAGTCTACACTCCCACCAGCAGCGAAGAAAAGTTCCTTTTTCCCCACCACCCTGCAAGCATTGGGTTTTGGTCGATTTCTTGATGATAGACATTCTTTCTGGTGTGAAATGAAATCTCAGTGTTGTTTTAATTTGCATTTCTTGAATGACCAATAATGTTGAACATTTTTTTACGTATTTATTTGCATTTGTATTTCCTCATCTGAGAAGTGCATATTCATCTCAGATGCCAGTTTTGGACTGGGTCTTTGAATTTTGGGGACCTGATTTTTTTTAATTCTTTATATGTTTTAGACAGAGGCCCTTTGTCTGAGGGACAGTTGGCTAAAACTTTTTTGCAATTCATGGGTTTTCTTTTTATTCTGTTGGTGATTTCTTTTGATGGGCAAAAACTTTTCAATAAGATGAGATCCCAGTTGTTGATTCTTTGAAGTATTTCCTGCGCAGTTTGGTTTTTGATCATAAACTCACTGCTTAACCCTATGTCTTCAAGATTTTTACCTACTTTCTCTTCCAGTACATTTAGTCTTTCTGTTTTAATATTTAGATCTTCAACCCATTTTGACTTTAGTTTAGTGCATGGTAATAGACAAGGGTCTAGTTTTAGTCTTTGGAATGTGGAGAGCCGGTTTTTCCAGCACCATTTATGAAAGAGGCCATTTTTCCTCCAGTGAACATGTTTGGCCCCTTTGTCAAAAATAAGGTGGTTGAGTGTATTTGTGGTTGTGTCTGCATCTTCTAGTAAGTTCTATTGATCCTTAGATCTGTTTCTTTGCTAATGCTATGGTGATTTTATAACAGTAGCTTTGTAGTATAATTTCAAATCAGGGGTTGTGATTCCACCCGCCTTTCCTTTGTTACCCAGGATTGCTTTTGCTATTTTGCATCTCTTCTTCTACCAAACGAGTGTTAGGAAGGTTTTCTCTAGATCTATGAGGTATACTAATGGTATACTCATTGAGATTGCATTGAATCTGTACAACAATTTTAGGAGTATGGTCATTTTCACAATGTTGTTTCCTCCTATCCATGAGCAAGAAATACCTTTCCATTTTCCGAAATCCTCTTCAATCTCTTTTTTCAGAGTACTGTAGTTTTCACTGTATAAATCTTTTACTTCTTTTGTTAGATTGATTCCTAAATATGTCAGTTTCTTGGATGTAATGGTGAAAGGTATGGTTTCCTTAATTTTTATCTCAGTGTGTTTGTTTTTTGTATATAGGAATTCTATTGATTTTTGAGAACTGATTTTGTATCCAGCTATACTATTGAATTTGCTTATTAATTCTAGGACTCTTTTGTGGAGTTTTGGGGGTCTTCCATGTAGAGAATCATGTCATCTGCAAATAATGATAATTTCACTTCTTCCTTTCCCATCCTTATTCCTTTTATTTCTTTGTCTTGTCCAATTGTTCTGGCTAATGCTTCCAGAACTATGTTGAATAGGAGTGGTGACAGTGGACATCGTTGTCTTGTTCCTTATTTTAAAGTGAAAGCTTTCATTTTTTTGGCCATTTAGTATGACGTTGGCTGTTGGTTTGTCATCAAAGATAGCTTTGATCAGATTGTGGTAAAGTCCACCTATTCCTATTTTCTGTAGGGTTTTTGGCATGAATGAGTGTTGGACTTTGTCAGAAGCTTTTTCTGCATCTATTGAGATGATCATGAGTTTTTTGTTTTTGGCTGTATTTATATGGTGTATTACATTTATTGATTTGTGTATATTGAACCATCCCTGCATCCCTAGGATGAATCCCACTTGATCATAGTATATGATTTTCTTGATGATTTGCTGCATTCTGTTTGCTAGTATTTTGTTGACTATCTTTGCATCTACGTTCATTAGGGAGATTGGTCTGTAGTTCTCATACTTGGTTGGGTCTTTCTTCTGGTTTTGGTATCGGTATAATACTTGCCTCCAGAAATGAGTTAGGGAGAATTGCTTCCTTTTCAATTTCATTGAAGAGTTTGAGAAGTATTGCCATTAAATCTTTTCTGAATTTCTTGTAGAATTCTACTGTTAATCCATCAGGACATGGGCTTTTCTTTGTTATTCTGTTTTTAATCATGTTTTCAAACTCATTGATGTGATATTGGGTTATTCTGGATTTTTATATCTTTTTGATTCAACTTTGGTAATTCATACATATCTAAGAATCTGTCCATTTCTTCTGAGTTTTTTATCCTATGGGAGTAAAGATTTTCAGAGTAGGTACTGATGATCTTCTGAATTTCTATAGGATCTGTCATGATTCCACCTTTTTCATTCATTATTACATGAATTTGAGGTTTTTCTTTCTTTTCTTGATAAGGTTGGCTAGGTGTTTATCAATTTTATTTATTCCTTTGAAAAACCAGCTCTTTGATTTGTTAATTTTTTGTATTGTTTTCTTCATCTCAGTTGCATTTATTTCTGCCTTGATCTTTACACTTCTTTAGGTTCTGGGCTTGACTTGCTCTTCTTTTTGTATAACCTTGAGGTGCAGCATTAGACTATTTATTTGTTCTTTCTGTTTTCCTGATATATGAGTTCACCACTATAAACTTCCCTCTAAGGACTTGTTTCAGTGCATCCCAAAGATTCCAGAAAGTTTTATTTATGTTTTCATTTGTTTGTAGGTATTGTTTAATTTCTTAATTTCACCGGTGACCCATTGGTTGTTTAGGAGGCTGTTATTTAATTTCCATGTGTTGATGGAGTTTTTGTGGTTCCTTCTCTCATTAACTTCCAATTTCATTGCACTATGGTCAGATAATATGCATAGGATAATTTCAATTCTTTTGCACTTAATTAAGCATGCTCTATGGACTACACTGTGGTCTATTTTAGAGAATGTCCCATGTCCAGCTGACAAGAATGTGTATTCTGATGTTGAGTGGAACACTCAGTAAACATCTACTAAGTCCATTTGTTCATAAATTTGGTTCAGATCTGTTATTTCTTTGCTGAGATTTTGTCTAGTTTACCTACCTCTTTGTGTCCACGTGGTGTTTAGGTCCCCCATTACAATAGTCTTATTAGTTACTTGGTTTTTCAAGTCTATTAAGATTTGTCTTATATAGTTGGGTGCTCCCATATGTGTTGCATACATATTTATGATTGTTATCTCTTCCTCTTGCAGTTTTCCCCTAACAAGTATGTAGTGACCGTCTTTATCTTTTTTGATTGCTTTTGGTTTGAAACTCACATTGTCTGCAAACAGAATAACTACCCCTGCTTTTTTCTGGGTTTCTGTTGCATAGGGAATTGTTTTCCATTCTTTCACTTTCAGTCTATGAATGTCCTTTTGACGTAAATGTGTTTCCTATATATAGCATATTGTTGGATTTTGTTTCTTGATCCACTGTGCCAGTCTGCTTCTTTTTATTGGTGAATTGAGGCCATTTACATTAATGATTATAACTGATGTGTGTTGGCTTATCGTTGTCATGTTATTTACTTGCTGTTGGTTTCCTACTCTTTTTCTCTGTTTAATTGCTTGCTCTGCTTGGTGGTTCCTTTCTATTGTTGTTCTTGAAATTGTGGTCATTTTTATCTCTTTCTGGAATGTCTTTTAGTACTCTCTGTAGGGTTGATTTGGCGCTCATGAAGTTCTTCAGTTGTTCTTTGTCATGGTTATATTTTATTTCTCCATTAAATTTGAAGGATAGTTTTGCAGGATACAGCAACCTGGGTTGGAAGCTATTTTGTCTCAGGACCTGGAATACTTCACTCCAAGCTCTTCAAGACTGGATGGTTTGTGTTGAGAAATCTGCCATGATTTTGATGGGTTTTTCTTTGTAGGTGATCTATTTCATTTCTCTAATGGCTTTTAATATTCTGTTCTTTTGCTGAACTTCTGGGATCTTGATTATTATATCTCTGGGTGTAGTTTTATTTTGGTTATGGCTAGTTGGAGTTCTACATGCCTCATATCCTATATGTCAGATTCTTTTTCCATTATTGGGAAATTTTCTGCTATTATTTCTGCAAATATTCTTTTTATGTCTTTTGTGCAGCCTCCTATGGTTTGTTGGCACCTATTAGTCTTACATTATTTTTCTTTGCATTGTCTTCAGCTGTTAAATTGATATTTCCTGGTTCCTTGTTCATTTTAAGAGATCCTTCCTTTCATGATCAATAGTTGCAATGCTGTCTTCAAGATCTGAAATTCTATCTTCAGCTTCATTCAAGCGATTTTGCCAGCTTTTGATGGAAGTTTTGATTTCCTAGATAACTCTTTGAATCTGTTTCATGCATTCCAGTTCATTCCTATGTTGTTCATTCAATGTTTCCATCATTTTTTCTATGCTCATCTATTTTTTATGTATGTTTTCTTTAGATGTGCTGAGCAATTCTTTCATTATTGTTGTCATTTCATTTTTTACCAGAGAGATTATTTCTGATTTAATTTCTTCTATGGCCTGATGGAGTTGTTTCTTTACTTCAGTTGCAATCATTTGAGAGATTTCAGGTGTGTGATTATCAAGTTCTCCTATGTGGATGTCTCCTGGACTTGTTCTGGGTGGGGTGGAGCTCTGAGATATCAGTTTGCTGCTTTGTCTTGTAATTTTTGAGGCTGAAGGTGGAGTGCCCAGTCTTACACTTCCCTGGCAGTTCACCAAAAGTCCCTGCCATCCCTAGTTTTCTTGGAGGTCAGATTTGCTCCACAACTGTGGCAGAGATGGGCTGTCACCAGGAAGCTGGTGGAGTGTACCCAGTTCTCCTGGGGTTCAGACACAAACTGGGATGGCAATAGAACAGAAAACACCCAGTTTGAGGTTCTCAGGCAGCTGATGGAGCCCACAGAGCCCAGACACCAACCGAGTTTGGCAGCAGAACATGGGCCACAGTGTCCAGGATCCCCAGGTAGCTGCTGGAACCCTCAAGGACCAGACACAAACCACAGTGGCAGCAGAATGTGAACTGCCTGGTCCAGTGTCCCCAGTGCACAGAGCCATTGGGTTCTTTATGTACCATGGGAAGGAATGGTGGTGAGAATGAGGAAAAATTAGACAAGAGACAAAAGGTTGGGATCAGATGGAGGTCTTCTCTCTCCTGAGTAGAGAAGGGGAATAGCCAAGAACAGTAGAAAGTTTATTCATACTCTGAAGAGACTGATTAATTTCAGCCTCACTGCCCAGCAATCAGCTACAACAGCTTGTTTATATGCTTCAAGGAGCTCCTGTGTTCTAAGGTTGGCTTCAATCTGCATGCATAATTACTTTCCAGCTTCAGCTGCTCCCAACACCCAGGCAGCTGAAGGTGCATGCAAGGCCCAGATGCAGACTGCAATAGTGATGGGAACACAGGCCACCTGGTCTATTAACCCCAGGAAGTTGATGGAGGGTATCTGTGTCTCTCTCAGGGTTCAGATGCAAAGTTTGATGGTGGCAGAATGCAGGCCACGGTGTCTGTGGTCTCCAGGCAGCTGATGGAGCAGGCAGAGCCCAGATGTGAACCCTCTCTTCACTTTAGAAGCCCTCTGTTTTTTGTTTTTAGGTTTACTAGCAAACATTAGCAGTCCATAATAATTCATTCACTGTAGAGAATTCGCACATGTGCATAACACATTTCAATGGTTTTCTTTTTCTTTTTTTTTGAAAAGGGAAGACAATATTGTTTTCCAGCCTGGAGAATGTGTCTAATAGTTTACATTGACTTAGCACAACTGTCTTAAATGTTTTATACACTCTTTGGTCTTTAGTGTGGTTTTCAATCTGTATATTGTATTTAACTTATTTACAAAATAAACAAATTAATTTCATGCTGGAAAAATAAAATGAGAGTTGAGGGAAAGGAAAACACATTTTTATGTCTTCTTGGTTTAGCTTTGGTAATTTGTATGAATGTAGAAATTTATCTACTTCAAGATTTTTCCACTGGAATGCAATTTTCCTTACTGGTTGATAAAATTTTCAGGATTTCAATGTTATCTGTAGTAGTTTGTCTTTTTCTTTTCTACTTACATCAATAGTGAATCTTTTCTTTCTTTATTTTGGTAATTTTGACCAGGGGTTTATCTGTTTTGTTTATTCTTTCAAAATAACGTTTCTTCATTTTGTTAATACTTTGTATGTTTCTTAGTCTGTATTTCATTGATTCCCACTCCAATCTTTGTGATTTCCCTCTTTATTTTAAGTTTTGGTCTAAATTGCTGTTTTTTTCTCAAGTATCTTAAGGTTCCTCATAAGGTTATTTATTTGCACTTGCTCTATTTTCCTAATGTGAGTGTTGATTGTAATGAACTTCCCTCTTAGGACAACTTTCATTTTGTCCCACACATTACTATCCCCCACTATGATTGTGATAGTACTTATCTGACCTTTTATAATCTACAGTATTTCTTTTATGTAGATGCTACAGTATTCAGTTCACAAATAATTGTGTTATATATTTTTGTTGTATTGTTCCCTTAACCAGTAAGTAGTGACATTCTTTGCATTCCATAATCAGTTTTGGCTCTAAGTTTACCTTGTCTGAGATTAAAATTACTACTCCTGCTTGTTTTCAAGGTTATAGTGTATGAGATAATGTTTTTAACATTTTGAATTTTAGTTGATGAATGTACTTTGGGATTAGGTGATTATCTTGAATACAATAGAGTGTTTGATTCTTTTTTCTGGATGTGTTACACCAATCTGTGTCTTTTAATTGCAGCGTTGAGGCCATTAGCACTGAGAGATATTACTGAGAAGTGTTTGTCCTTTGCTATCATTATCCTCTTCCTCTGTGGGTGGCTCCTTTGTTTTTCTTTTCCTGTCATTTTTGTTTTTATTATTTATGCATTGACTTTCCTTGGTGTCTTTATTCTATATGGATTTTTACCTTTAATGATTTCATTATTTCTGTCTAGGAAATTTTTGTATACTTTCTGAAGTGGTGGTTTTGTATTTATATATCATTTGAGCTGCTCTTTTTCATGAAATGTCCTTATTTCATCTACTTTGAAGAAAAGTTCTGCTGGGTTTGTTAATCTTAATTGTAAATTGTTTGCCCTGAGGGCTTTAAATACATCACTCCAAAGTCATCTGGCCTTTAAGTTTTGCGTTGAGAAGTCTGCTGTAATTCTAATAGGTGCTCTTTATGTTATTTTTGTTTTTTTCTCCAACTGCCTTTAAAATTCTGTTTTTGTTGTTATTGGACATATTGCAGCTTAATAATGATGTGCCTTGGTGAGCTTCTTTTAGAATAATTAGTGTTCTGGAGGCCTCTTTCTGTTGTATTTTGAATTTTTTTCACACATTTGGGAAATTTTCTGCTATGATTTCTGTAAACATAGTAATAATTCTGTGTTACCTTGTACTTTTTCTCTAACTCCAGTTGGCCCTAGTTTGGTCTTGTTAGTGTCATCTAGTAGCCTCTGGATGGTCATTTCTTGATATCTTATTTTTGTGGCTTCTCTGAGTACTTCATCACAATTTACCAATTTTTCCTCTATTTCAGACAGTGTGTTTTCACGCTGGTCATTTCTGCAGTTTATGAATTCCATAGTTTTTTATATCTGGTATTTCTACCTGATATCTTTTTATGGACTCTATATATTTGATATATTTCTCATTTATTTTTGAAACATTTTTGTCAGTTTTTCCATTTTTAATTTATTTCCACATTTTATTTTAGGTATTTGGAGTGACAGGTCCATTATATTTTGATTCATTTCCTTTTTGAACTCACCAAGTTTTTTCATCTCCTCTTTAATCTTTTCATAGAGTTTCATTATGTTGTATATGCTTTTCTCTCCATTTGTGCCATTTGATCTGCCTTAGGGTGTGGGGAGACCTTGTTGGTCCTCTATTATTTTGCTTTCCCAAGATCCTGTATACATGTATATCTGTTTTTTATCTTTTTTTATTCCCTTTGTTAAGTGCTATGTTTTGAAGTCTAGTAGTATGGGAATAGCTTGTAATTTATATGAAGATTCTTAGTAAGATATTGCTTTCCCGTGGTGTATTTTCAGCTTTATTTGTTTCAGTAATATTACTTACCTCTTTAGGTATGTATTTAATTTAAGTGATTTGGACTCTGTCCCTATGATTTCAAGAAGGGATTACTTCTGGTTATAACAGGATCAGCAGATCTGATCATATATCACTTATATGATAAACCTTATATTTACACTGTCAGCCTTCATCAATAATCTATGCTATGTGTATTGGTAGCAGTTGTTTGGCAATGACGTAGGAAAAGTGGAGGAAAGAAGTTAATGGGTGGGTGAAAGAAGAGTGTAAGACTTTAAAATGTAAGGTTTGTAGGGGCTCTAGTGATAGGTGAAACAAATATAAAAATAGAAAATTTATATGAGGTCAGTGCCTACTGGAGTGTTTTTCTTGTGTTCAGGGTTAGCATTAGTCCCAGTGTGTGACCATGATGTACAGAGCATGAAAGATTACTTACAGTCAACAGTCAGGTCACTGAGAGGCCAAGAGGGGTTGATTCACAGAGAATTCAGCATGAGGAAGTCTCAAGAAAACAGCCCCAAGCTGAAACCTCTGTGGCTATTTATTTCTAACTTAAGGATGTGGGAACAAAGATGCAAAACAAAAATATTTGCAAGATTTGTATAGGAGTTTTGGTCAGGGGACAGGAAAGGGAAAGAGTGGTTTGCTACCTGACACATGTTGACCTAGGTTAAGCAAGCTTATTGGGCAGAAAACTTATTGGAGGGCAGGAAGAGCACAGTGGTCAGAGTAAACACCTCTGAGAATAATTTATTGTTGATTACGCTTCACTGTTGCCTCTGAAGATCTGCTCTAATCTTTAATTGTGCATTCCATGGGACTTGGACTATTGCTGGAGATCCCTTTATTTACATTTATTTTAGGACTCCTGTAGCCAGTTTCCCCACATTTCCCCTTTTTTGTTTGATAACCCAGATTAATCAGAGCAAGGAAAGTACAGGATAGAGGGGTACTGGGCTTGGGGTGGGAAGGTCACCATGGCTTCTACACAGAGGATCTATTGGAAAAGCATACAGAGCCCTCATAAGACTGCAAGGAGGAGCAGAGAAAACATTATTACAATAGCTATAAGAATGCAAATGTGAAAGTTGAGACCAGAGAACCAGTTCTTAGGGTTGAGCCAATAATATCATTGAGATGATCCAAAGTAATGTTGTGAGCCTCCATTTGAAATTTATGAAGTTAAGCCTGAAGTTGGTCTGGGAGGTAAATATGTCCATCCAGATTTGTATGAAAGGGACTAAGTTATTGGATTTCTTCCCAAGATTCAGAATGATTGAAAGGAATAGGAGTAACGTACACCATGTGATATCCACCATCACAACTTTGCCAGCTACATGTCCATAAGGCCTGTTGGTGTTCAGCAAGCAAGTTGACAACTGCCTAAATGATATTAAGTCTTGTACACTTTCTTTATGTACAAGTCTTGTACACTTCTAGGGTAAAATTAGAGTTGTAGTTCAAAGGTAACAGTTTGGAAATGGGCATCCATAGTCTGAGGAGTTTGGATAGAGCGATATAAATCAACTGCAGCAGTCACTGCTGTAGCTGTGATAACAGTTGTAATAAAAATGCCTAGAGGGGCTGGGGATTTAGCTCAGCGGCAAAGCGCCTGCCTGGCAAGCGCAAGGTCGTGAGTTCAGTTCCCGGTACCGGAGAAAAACCAAAAAAAATAAAAAATAAAAAATAAAAAATAAAAATGCCTAGAAAGCACTCTTTGTCTGATATGTTCAAGCACTGCAGTTATTTACTCAGGAGTGGAATTCCCTATCTACTCTCTATCAGACTGGTGGGGAGTCATGATTTGGCTCATTGTCTGAGTGCCATAATATGAATAATGTTTAATTGAGAAATATTAAAAATTATTTATACACTGTTGGGGCTTTGAAAAGCAATACAATAATTACTATCAGTGTTATTGGTGACTGTGCACAATGGAAATTCTTCTGCCAGGAGATACCATGTGTGGGGTAATAGGTAACAACCACTGGAACAGCCAGAGTGGTCATAGTCCCCCTCCACAGTCCCTTAAGGGGCAAAAAGAGTGAAGTTCTGCCTGTATAGGAGGTGTCAGCAGAAGAAAGAGGTTGTTCGGGATCTCTCCATGTAACTATGTCAAAGACATGAGCACAATAAACCATAAAAATTACTTGAGGTATTTATGTCAGCAAACCCAGAAAGATAAGGGGCCTTTGTAATTTTGAGGTTGTAAGTGACTTGTGCATTACATGAAATAGGTTTTCAGAAGTGAAGGGAATGCTCAGACTTTGCAGTGTCTAGCTTGCTGCCACATGGTAGAGACACAGGGACACACAGGCTTTCCAGGAACAAAAAGTGGGCCTGTGAGTGACAAAACAGTGCATATCCCCTCCCCAAAGTGAGCAGTTTTATAGGGTTAAGGCTATGTGGTCCAGATAAGGGCTGTTAGTAAAGAACCAAAGGCTTTGGCCTGTCCTTAGTGAGAATAGTTTGTTTGTTGGTTGGTTTTTCTTCTAAACCACAATTTAAAAATTGTAAAGTAAATATCGCTTCAGACATTTGTTCTTGTGGCAGAAGTTTCTCAATTATATTTCCCTTTTTATTTTAATAATTGATTGGCATATGTATTTAATCACAAATAGCTGGGAAAAAAAGAGAAAGTCAGATATTTCAGTTTAAAAGTTTATTACCATAAATAATTTTACCCTAGACGTCACAAGTATGATAAACGTCCTTTAGTTTTGCATCTTTAAAGACTTACACTATTGGGAAACATAAATATATTTAATACTATGAAGTCAGCAATAATGAGTCTCACAAATCAGGTCAGAATTGCCTGAGGAGCAGCTTTGCCTTGTTTTTCTCATTGACTAGTCTAGGTGTCTTTGTTAGTCGTATAGAAAAACACATGTTTAGTACTAATCTCAGAAGTGAGAGTTATAGCCTTTGTCTAAAAGCATAGGTTAAACCAAAGAGGAGAGTTAGGACCTAGGAAGGAGAGAGAGATAAGAATGAGAGGTAAGATTAGGTAAGAGCCCCCTAATCTTTTTTGAGCAACAAGGACCTTTTGGAAAGAATAATTTGAGCTCAACCAAACCAACAAGAGCAAAAGTTCAAAATAACCAAATATACATATCTCCTCTTTATAAACCACGTCCTCCACAAACTCCTTTTTGGCATATTTGAACCTTCTCATTTTGTGTCTCTCTTTTTCTTTCTGGTAGGGCAATTATACAAAATCCTCTCACATCAAAAATATATCGCGGCTTTAAGTTTTGCGCAGGTGGTGGGACAGGCTTCGTTGGAACAGCCCTAACCCGGCTGCTGAAAGCTAGGGGCCACGAGGTGAAGCTGGTCTCCCGACCGCCAGGCAGGCTAGGATCATGTGGGTCTCCTGTCCTCTGCGGGGAGGGGGGCAGGAGCAGGCCTGCAGACCCTGCTTTCTCCAGCAGGAGGAGCTCGCCAAGTTGGGGCTGCCCAGCTGCGATGCCGTGGTCACCCTGGCCGGAGAGAACACCCTCAACCATCTCTGAAGGTGGAATGAAGCCTTCTAAAAAGAGGTTCTCAGCAGCCGCCCGGAGACCACCCAAATAATGTCAAAAGCCATCAGCAAAGCCCCATAACCACTCCAGGCCTGGATTGTAGTCACAGGTGTAGTGTACTACCTGCCCCTCCTGACTGCAGAGTATGATGAGGACAGCCCAGGAGATTTTGATTTTTTCTCCAACCTTGTGACCAGATGGGAAGCTGCAGCCAGGCTTCCTGGAGATGCTACATGCCAGGTGGTGGTATGATCAGGAGTTGTGCTGGTCCGTGGAGGTGGTACCATTGGCCATATGCTGCTGCCCTTCCTCTGGGCCTGGGGGGCCTCAAAGGCTCAGGCTACCAATTCTTCCCCTGAATTCACATCAGGGACCTGGCGGGAATCCTGACCCATGCCCTTGAAGCAAACCACGTGCACGGGGTCCTCAATGGGGTGGCTCCAGCCTCCACCACTACCGATGCTGTTTGCCCAAGCCTTGGGTGCTGCTCTGGGCCACCCAGCCTTCATCCTTGTCCCCAGCACTGTGGTACAAGGTGTCTTTGGGTGAGAACATGCCATCATGCTGGTGGAAGGTCAGAAGGTGGTCCCCGGTGGACATTGGCCACTGACTACTAGTATTCCTTCCCAGAGCTGGGGGCCGCCTTGAAGGAAGTTGTAGCCTAAATAGAGAAGCACACGGCAGGAGCCCAGGCCTATCCCCTGCCAGAGGGTCCCTGGTTAGACACTGTGAACAGCCTCAGGTAGTGCTCTACTTGAGATCAAAAACCGTCTAGTTCTTCAGGATTCCTCTCCTCGTTGTTCTGTTGCCCCTCCTTATTTAACTGAGAAATTCTCCAGTCTCAAGGCTGCATCTCATCAAGTTGGGACCTTGACCTCTTCAAGACCCTGTAAAAAAATTTCGAAGGTTGGTTTCTCCATGTCGCACTGTTGCCCCAGTTCTCCTTTGTGCTAGGTAGAGTACTCTGCAATTTTGGCAATAAAGATAAATTATCTAGCTAAAAAAAAAAAAAACCACCACACTTACAGCTTTTTTCATACCTTTTTGTCCTACTTATCATAATCTTTCTCTAACAAACCTGGCAATTGCTACTTGGATTTTATTTATTTATTTATTTATTTATTTATTTATTTATTTATTTATTTATCTTTTTGAGACAGGGTCTCACTATGCAGTTCACGCTGGCCTTGAGCTCACTTTGTAGCCCAGGCTTGTCTTGAACTCACAACGATCCTCCTGCCTCAGCCTCCCAAGCTGGGATTACAGGCATGCGCCACCACACCCGGTCTTTACTACTTGGATTTTAAAGTGCCATTTTCTTTCTCCCTTTTTGGTCTCAGATTGTTGCATTTTAAATTTGGTTAACTGCCAATAAACCTTCCAGTAGCCTGGAATAGTTTTTATCTTTACTGAAGAGCAATTTAACCCTGTAATTGTAGTCTAAGAATTTATAATGTACAAGAAATGTTCTAAACATATCAATTAAACAAAAATACCAACTCAAACTGGAAGCCAAAAGTAAATTTATCAATTAGTTAGGATTTCTAACAACAGGCTTGTTTAAATTTAGGAAATAGCATTTATGCCCAGCAGACCATCTGGGGTAATGTTGCAGGGAGAAATTCTTTTCCTTATCTTTATTTTGTAGGCCTAGAACTTTTATTTTTTAATTTTCAGTTTGTCCTCTTGAGCTTCTCCTCATCATTAAAATTAAAGTAAAAGAGCAAAAAGAAAATAAAGTAAACTGCTCCCACTCACTTAGCAGTTAGACAGCTAAGACCTCTGGGTCAAAAAGACCTACCTTAGACCATGCAATAGAATTGTCAACTATTCTGTGGCTGTTTAGGTCCCCTTACTGGGATTAAAATAAAGAGTTAGATGTCCTTGTTCAATTTCAGGCCTTGGGAGGCCAGTCCTTCATGCTAATTAGTAACCGCAAATTGCCTTACAGCTTTGTACCTCACAGCTTTTCCTCACTGTTCTGTTTGCCTCACACAGTGGGTTTCAAAGGTGCCTCACATGGGGGAGCACTTCTCACAGTGTTCAGCTGGCAGTGCAGAAGATGAAAGATATCATGGATGACACTTGGTCTGAATACTGACAGACCAAACGGGGCTGATTCAGAGATAACTTATTGTGAGTCTCAAGAAAACAGCCCCAAGCTGAAACCTCTGTGGGTATTTATTTCTATCTCAAAGATGTAAGAACAAAGATACAGAACAAAAACATTTGAAACATTTATATAAGAGTTTTGATCAGGAGACAGAGAAGGAACAGAATGGTTTACTACATGACAAATGTCAACCTAGTTTAAGCAAGCTTATCAGGTGGGAAGCTTATTGGAGGACAGGAGGAACACAAGGGCCAGAGCAAACATTTCTGTGAATAACTTATTGTTAATTTGGCCTGGGTGTTTCCTCTACAGATCTGCTGTAATCTTTAACCATATGTTCCTGGAGCCTTAGACTATTGCCAAGGAATCCCTCCATCTTAACCTTCATTTCAAGCACTCTTCTGTCCACAATTTCCAAGTGTTGAGGGCTTTACAAAGATATATGTGAGGGCAAGGATGAGATATAGGAGGAGGGAGACTTACTTTGTGATTGAGGAAACCTATGTGGTTGTCAAAACCTGCTGATGGGTTTGTGTACCTGTAATGTAGAAAAGAGGTTTGGGAGGACAGGGCCTTATGTAGGATACAGAAGAGCCTAAGGAATAAGATGAGATGGATAGAGGGTTAATACTGGAGAAGGTGGGAGTGACTGCAAGAGAGCAGACTATAGCAAACTGAAAACTTGAGAGGAGTAGGCTATATACTGGGAAAAGGAATTAAGAAATAAGGTAATAGTATTGCTGTGTGGGTTTGAGGTGAAGAAACTAGATAGGGACTAGATAGGGACGTGAGAAGAGGGAAATACCCTAGATATCAACTAAGTCAAAGCAAATACAAACAAAAATAAAAAATCAAACAACAAAAACTACATAAATACTAAACCCATAAAAAACCATAACTATACAGTGCAAACAAAAAAATCCTAGAAGATACATCTGATGGGAAATCAGTTTAAACACTCCAACAAGGCAATGTACATATGATTCACATGTAACCTTTTCTTAATAGAAAGCCTGGGTGTTCACACCCTAATATCTCCTCTGAGTTTTCCACCACAAAACTGAAGATAACTCAGTCTCAAGACTTCACTCTGCCAGCTTTCAGGCATCCAGACAGAGTCTGATGCAGACATAGTTCTTGGGTTAGTAACACTTCTCATCCCCCCATCTGGGTGTGGTGCTGGAATTGGTAGGCAGATTCACCGGCAAGTAAACGTCCAACAAATCGGGGGTGTAGTTATGTACTCTCTCTAGTAGATTTCATCAGGAGATTGCAATCGGTCTCATGCATTGGCTATGGGTTCTCAGGATATGTCAGTGACTGCTGTGGAACTGCTCAGCTCCTCACTCTCCACATTCCTTGGTGATGTGCTTCCCACAACTAAGCTGACCTTTTTGTCAGAGCATCTTTTCTGAGCTCCTATGATGTGACTCCATCTGTAGTCAGACATGCTGAATTCCAAATCTTATGCTTTATAAAGATGATATTGGAGAATATGACTTAGTTTTGTTGGCACAGACTTCTTAGTAATGAATGCCAGAATTAGACATAATCATCTAGCAGTGCCATGTTGGAACAGTCACAAAGGCAGAGGACCTTAAAGTGTACTATCTGATGAAGCATCCTTGTCTATATTTGCAAAGGAAAAGTGACTTTCCTGCTGAAAGCTAATCTTGTTGTAGTGTTTCAGGTCACCTTCTTTGAGAAACACTTCTCAAATGATCAAATCCCCCATGTCCTGACTGAATATAGATGAAGCAACCTACTGAGGACATGGGCTTCCAAATGGCTCTGGGAGCAGTTTGTAATAAAAGCTTCCTAATTCTTTAACACAAGTTACTGCAGTGAAGGCTCAGCTTATAGATTAAGATTTGAATTAGGCCTTTAATTCTAAGAGTGGATTGAAAGCCACATACAGAGAAACCATTCCTTAGAAATTCTACCCAGGAGGATTTGACAAAATGTTCAGAAATTTATACTCATACTAAAACCCACCAAAGACTATAGCCAAAATTATTTTAAAGTCCTACTAAGGCTCCCAGGGTAAGAGAATCCCCACATTTTAATAATAACAGCACATGGAAAGAGAGAAAGTTAACCATATATATGTTTTAGTATCTATTTCTTTTTGACATATTGACCCCAAACAGTAGTTATCATCTCTCAGGATTCTGTGTTTTGACTCAGCTCAGCCGAATTATTTCTGATCTCTGTGCTGTCTTCTGACAAACATAGCCTGGCACATCTATTGTGAGTCCTCTTTCACACATTATCAATAGATGACAGAGAGAAGCTAAGAAAGTATTCCAGTATCAAGTAAGAATCAGGAATGGGCTTTCACCTTTTGCTTTCATGAAAATATTCCAAGTATTCTTAACAGAGGCAATCCTGCCTCTAAAGAGTTCAAAGTGGTTCTTGATGGCAGGGTTTGAATGATTTGTGGCAGTACATACATAGTTAACCCTACTTTTGTGGTATTAATATTTCATGCTCCAGGAAGGAGTTAATTAATAAGAAAACCAAACGTCTAAAAGTCTCTTTGAAAAGTGGTAATAAAGACAGTTTAAGAAACATATACTGTCACCTCTTAGGTAGATGGTGGGGTGCCACCAAGACATAGGACTTCTCATTTTATAGTTCTCATGCTCACTCAATAATCCCTCTTGATGATGACGATGACGATGATGACGATGATGGTGGTGATGATAATGGAAACAAAATCTTCCCCCTGGGTCCTAGACACCTAGGTGTCATGTGAACTGACTGGCTTTTTAAGGTGCCAGACAGATAGGGACTTAGAACAACAGATGTTTCCTCTTTCCATTTGTTTAACTAATGTAACCAAACTGGTATTTTCAATTATTTCCCTTTTCATCTTAACCTTTACTTAACTATTATTAAATCCACAGTTTAAAGGTGGTAGAGCATTTAGGAGAGCTTTAGTACATATGGAAATCTATGTTAATACCTACTCAGTAGTGAAGCCTGGAATTTCACTAGAGTCTTGTGTCCTAAAGCTGCCAGACATCTGAATACTCTAATCTTTCTGGAGTCTCATGCTCCAGACTGAAGCACAGAAATCAAGATGTTGGAGTTTTCCTCAAAATGAAATAACACAACCTACATTAAGTATACATTAATCTATACTGATATAAATACATGTTTTAATTAATAGATAAAAGAAAATTAATTATCCTTATTAAGTAATAATATGTAGCTTCCATTCCTCCACGATATGAGACTTAATTCTGCCCTTTCCAGGGAGCAGGGCTCACTTAGTGACTCATTTCTAAAGAAAAAAGTAGGTGAATAAAACAGTTACTGTATACTGAAAAAACATGGCAGAACCCATAGCCCTAATCTAATCACTGTCAGGATCATAGACATTGTTTGGCAGTTCCTCAAATGCATAAGAAATGTTTACAACATAACCCAGCAGTCCACTCCTAGGCGTATACCTGATATTAAATGATACATCTACATTTTAAAATTATATACATATTATATAGCATCATTATTCATAGTAGCTAAAATAAATCAAACACCCATGCACCTACCAATTGATAAATGGAAAATTTAAATGTGATATATTATTCAGAAATAAAAATGAAGTATACTGATAAGCTACATCAATTAACCTTGAAAACATTACTAGTGAAAGGAATGAGATAAAATGGGCAAGAATTTGTGTGGTTCCATTTATATGAAACTAGAATAGGTTTACCAGAATAGGTAAATCCACAGAGGCAGAAGTCATATCTTTAGACTGGGGCATGGGATGGGGTTTAACTGTATTCAAATACTAGCAGAGTTTGGTTTGATGGAAAAGTCTAGTATTTATTGTGGTAAATGTTGTACAACTGTAGACATTTATTAAAAATAGTAGAATTATATCCTTAAATATGTGAATTGTATTGACTATGTGGTAAGAAAATTACTTTAAAATACTGTGGTCATTCCGTATGACCATAGGAATGACCCAAATTTCCCACACAAAGTCCTTGAAGCATATATTTTACATAAACATGGATGTGGTGAATTGACAACTGGTGGTCAACTTGTAACACCTGGCTGAACTGAACCACCTGAGAATTGTTGCTGGCAGCATAAGGGCAGAAATGGGGAAGTTGAGAGGCCATTAGAAGCTATGGGAAGCTGTAGGGAAGTTGTTAGGGAGCTGCTGGTTCTCTTGGGCTATTCTGCTGAAGGACCTGGTCATGCTGGCTTTCCTGATGAACTTGGCTGTTCTCATCAGAGGAGCTCGGGACCTTGTTGGCACTGAGAATAGCTTTGATTCGCTTTGGGGGAGCTCTGCATATATATGAGCAAGATATTAAGTATACTTTTGTTTATAAAAGAAAAGCTGGAAAAGAACTAAACATCAGCCACTAGGGTACTGACTAAATATAGGGACATCCTCATGATGAAACATTTTGACATGAGAAAGAAGCAATGAAATCTATATTTTGGTGTAACTTAAAATGTTATCATAAAAGTGTTTGTACATGGAAATATGTTCATAATGAAGGTAAAGACAGATTACAATGATCATAAATGACCTGATGCTATATTTTCTTATATAAATCTCTAGCTATTTGTCTAAAGATTTCAAAACACGAAAATTAAAATGATCTTGTAGTTTTTCTCATATGTAGCTCTCCCTAACATAGTAAGATATACTTTCAATCTGGAGGCCATCGGTATCCTTACACACTGGGACTGTCCCTTTCCACTCAGACTTCTATAAAGCTCTATGATATGGCTTGGGCCACAGCCTCTCCCTCCTCCATTCCTGCTCAGTGGGGTTCAAGCTTCTATCACAAAGTGGCAGCTAGGTACCTCTATCATTAAACTTCTCTACAAAGAAGTGGATTCTGGAGTAAAAATTGCAATAATCTCTCTGAACTCCCAGCTTATGAACCTATGTGGAAGCTTTACACTGATTCTAATTATATATTTAAAACATGTAAGTGCAAGGAATCCATGTGGTGAAATACTAGGTAGCTCCAGCACGTCTTAGCAGTAACAGGTGAGTGGGCGCAGAGTAGGAGGCAGGTGACCTAGAGAAGGATCAGCAGATTGGGGTCTCGGCAGCTGTGTTCAAGGTGTCGGGCAGACAGAAAGACTATGGTTTGGGGTAGGAGATCTGAGAAGCCTTGCAGGAGTGGGGCACTAGAGGATGAATGTGCTTCTCTCTAGAAGGGACTCATCTCCACTATGGAAATATTAACCTGCACTGAAGAAGGAAGAGATAAATCAGGGAACACAATGTAGATTTCAAGACAACACAAAATACAACTGCTTTAATACATATGTACATTTTCTAAACAGAGGGGACCCAGTTCAATCCTCTACACTGAGGTAATAACATTATACAATGAAATGTAAAGTAAGTTACCTTTCATCTACATGCATAAAAATATAAATGCCTGATTAGAAAAACTTCTAAAAAGTTATAATACATATGAAAGTGTTAGAGTGGTTTCTTGCTAGGTGTTAGGCTTTAGAGTATGCTTTATAAATTTATTTTCTATATCACTTATTTTTGCCCATGGTTAATATCTATTTTTCTTGCAATTATACAAAATACTAAAATACCTGAGAAACTGAATTATCCTCTGT
Organism: Chinchilla lanigera; assembly: GCF_000276665.1. Taxonomy (NCBI): domain Eukaryota; kingdom Metazoa; phylum Chordata; class Mammalia; order Rodentia; family Chinchillidae; genus Chinchilla; species Chinchilla lanigera. Next base: position 318,637 of record NW_004955548.1, on the reverse strand, counting down.
CTCAACCAAAGAAAACTCATTTACCATAGATTGGGAGCATCTCTGAGGTACAGGAAGGTAGGCAAACTTGGGGGAGCACTTTCCACAGTATTACTTGATATGCATACTCCAAATTCAAAGCCACACAGACTGCCATTGGTATTTCACATTTGGACAAAGTTACCTGGGGAAAACATAAAGCCTTAATTTTCTTTACTGTGCTGTGCCCTGTTTAGCAGTAAGGAGGATCTTTTTCCCATAAGAGGCAGTAGCACACACAGGTCAGATACATTTACCTGGAAGTTGTATTCAAGTCTAAACTCATCACACTATTTGATAGCCCTGTCCTTGTGCCTCAGTTTGCTGCTGTTCATAGGCAATAGGTTGTGGTGAAGATTAAGTGAGAATGTGTAGGTCATTACTCACAAAAGCACTGGGCACTAGGAAAATCAGCAATAAATATTATCATTTGTATTATTACCATACCTATCTTGGTTACTTTCTTCTTGCTCGGACAAAATACCTGACACCCACAAGCCAAAGGAGGGAGGTTTATTTTTAGTTCACAGAGGTCTTAGTCTATAACCTTGCTCCAAGGCAGAGTGGCATGCAGAGGGACATGCCAGAAGAGAAACAGTTGATGGCATGGCTGGCAGGAACCAGGAAACAGCCAGCCTTCCTTCCCCACTTGTTCCATTCAGGCTACAAGCCTACTGGTTGGTGCCACTCGCACCAACCTTTTGTCTTCAGTAAATTCATTCATTCATACCCAGAAGTATGTTAATCCAATCATTGGGCTAATCCAGTTACCACACACCCATAATCTACGGTCACACACACTAGATCCAGTATCACACACCCATGATTGTGCCAGCTCTCAAAAGCCCCATCTATGAGCACATGAGGCTTTAGGTGGACATCTAGATATAAGCCATAACTATACCTAAATTGATCCTTAACGTTTTTCATCAGCTTTATTATTACATGGATTTACATAAATTAGCATGGATTAACCTTCATATATTATATATATTAAAAAGTTTGTGAATCTTTAAATAAGAAGTCATTTCATTGGTATTTTTAAATATACATGGTTGTATCTGCATAGGATTTCTGCTTAACAATGTTTATTCAAGAGTATAAAGTCTTATTTCCTTTTTTATATTTTTCTCCCTTTTCCATGTTTATTTACAATTAACCTGTTTGACTTGGAAGTAAAAAATGATGTCAATAAAAAATACCTCCAATACTTAGAAGAATGTAGCTCACTATCACAATGACTAACATCCCTAAGCCAGGAAACTATGGTACTAGAGTGGTCTCAGAACTAACATATGAATCTGCACACATGCATGTCTAATGGGCACCTGTAGGGAAATATTAAATGCTCAGGAAAACAAGCATGTCCTTCAAATGAACTTTATGTGCACAATTCAGACCACTTCCCCGGGTCTTAGTGAAGGCAAAGTCCATGATATGAATGGTGTTTCACAATATGTTTTTCTCTGAGCTCTCCCAAATAGATCCCCTTAGGTTGAAAACAGGCTGCTCTTGTTTGCTCACCTAGTTATTTAAGCCACAGAAAAAGAAAAGTCAGGGACACCATGCAATTGCCGAGCACTTAGCACCACAGTTTCCTGAGGAGGAAAATTCTGACAAATCCAAGTAAAAGTTGAGTTTTATTCAGTACAGGGCACAAGGAGCAATCATTATATGGGACTAAAAACACTTTTGCAGGACATTCTTTGTGTGATTAAAAATAATAAAAGGAAAGGAAAATACACACATGCCCAACAGTCATAACACAAATTTAGATCAACTTCTACATAAACTGTACTCCTAATCAGACCAAGATTGGGGCATCGTCTACATATATGGAAGCCAATTCCAGAAAATTACTGTCTTCTTTCACCAGATGGTCCATATTAGGGCTCAAATATACTGAGTAAGCCTAAATGAGTTAATAGTTTGGATAAAGACAACAAATGAATCTTGAACAAAGGGAAGGTATTTCACATTCAGGATACACTAAGACATTGTTTTAGGCTATTTGACTGTTGGAAAAACTTTAGGAGGTTAAGAACACCTGGAAAAAAGAGTTTGAGAATATTATCTGCATATTCTGTCAGTACTAACTAAGACATATAAACTATGAAAATGGGTGTGTCTGTTTTAGTAAGTCTAAAAGAGGACACATGACAAGGAGGCACACATGGCAGATGTGAGATGTGAATGTGCATCTGTTCTCATGTTTCTTCTTTTTCCATGAGGTGCTCAGAAATCTGTATATAAATTCATGCCACAAAAGAATATCATATTTCACTTTTAGTTGTAGACATACATAATGGATGTATAAAGAAATGTCTGATAAATGAAACACTTAAAACTTTGCAGAGTAGTTACCTCTGGGGAAGGAAGAGGTTAATGCAATGACAAGAGACTTCACAAGGAATTTTAATTACATATGCAATAACTTATACAGAAACATGACTATGTAGAAGTTTATTATGTTTAATTTTTGCATTTTTGAAGTATTTCATAAAAATAGTTTTAATGAACTTCAATTCTTTCAAAATCATTCAGTGATTTAGAAATTGTGGGAAGTATAATCAAATCTAGAGATAATCAGTAACACATCACTTATTAATTTTGAAAAGTGACTTAGTTTTGTGTGTTTCCTTCCATTTTTTCTGCACAGTGGTTACTTCTGGTGGAGGAAGAAAGTACTGCAATAAGAGAAAACTTCAATGTGAGTTTCAGTTGCACAGGAAATGTTTTATAGAGATTGGGGCATAGTCTGTACACATGAAAAGCAAGTCCAGGAAATTACTGTCTTCTCTCTCCAGATGGTCCATATTAAGGCCCAATCTCTAGTGAATAATATTTGATATTCAATAATTATTTGTATATCAGGAACATTCTATGAAAAGCAGTTATTTGGAACCTAGAACTCCTGATTTTAATCCACTGTATAGTAGAATTATGTTCATGCTTTGTTCTGTATTTTTCTTTTTGGAAGCACAATGGGAAGTTGTCATTCTAATGTCCAAATAGAAAATGAAAGAGAATGTCAAGAATGGACATCAAATAACAAGTAATTAAGAGATGAGCTGCTTTTTCCTCTACTACATGATCAAGTAACTTGTTCTATAAAGAAGTGACAGCAGAATTTTTCAATCATAAACCATTTCTTGCTGCTTTAAATCTAACTGATCTCTAATAAATGGGCACTTTAAAATAATGTTTGTTGTATATATATATATATATATATATATATATGTGCTGCAGTATTACGTGTTAGACAGTTTCCATAGCTTTTCTCACTCCCCCCATTTTCTCTGCAAGTATCAATGTGTGCATTTTACAGATGACCCATAGAGTCATCACAAAGGATAACTCATTCTAGAATCACAGACAGGTAAGTAGAGCCAGTAATAATGACCTACCAATTATGATCTAAAATTGAGATCACATTTTAAGTACTTCCCTTTCAATTCAGCATAATCAACTAAGGTAAATTTATAGATCTTAATATAAATTTATCTTAATATTAAAATTAATGCATTTTTCCATTTACCTCTACATTAACAAAATACCTATGTCAAGACACTTATTTAGCTCACAGTTTCAGAGGTGGACAGTGTGAACAGCATGACATAGGTTCTGGTGAGGGTCTCAGGTAGCAGGAACATGTACCAGAGGAAGATACTACACTGCAAACAGAAAGCTACAGAAGGCATTATACTGCAAACAGGAAGCAACCTGTGGGCTAGGTAAAGGCTTTTATAGTAAGTCCCACTGACAAGAACTCACTCCAGGAGATCAGTATTTCCATCCTAGAGAAGTGCCCTCTTTGACCTAAGGACACTTCTCAATACTACCAGTATTCAGAAAACGAAGATCCTAAATATACAAATTTTTGTTGGGACATCCTTAAATCATATAAAATACATAGCAGTCATGTTTTTTGAAAGTCTAATACATACGCATACTACGCATTCCTTTGTACTCATATATGAATTATTTGTTGACAGTTTTTGCAGTCTTTGTATTTATTACTAATGGATAAACATGTAGCTCACATCAAAAACACAAATGCATATATAGTATCTTATTATATTTATTTTCAGATTTCTTATTCAAGTAAAATTTAAAATTATTTATTTTCAGGAGAAATTCCTAAAACAAAGACATTCAGTTATGTTTAAAATTTTAAATAAACATGTAACAGGTGATTAGAAATTAAAACAAATCAGGGATTATATTGGCATTTGAGAGGGGAGAATTTATAGACAAATGGTTTTAAATGCACAAAAATATACTTCATACTGTTAAAACCTAAAATTAACTAGGGAGATACTGTTTATATTTGAATATTCAGTCACACAACAAAGAGAAACATGAAAAAGTATACTAATTGTTATCAGATTCTAACATGCTTCCTCTATCCATAATGTGGGAAATAATTAGTAGGTATAGAGAGAGTCTAAGTGACACAGCATCAAGGATAGATTTTACAGAGAAATATATCAAATTTTGATGCCTAATATTAGATAACACATGCACTTTTTAGATGACTATGGAAAGTTTATGAACTTTGGCTGTATCTGAGGCTGTTAATGTAAGACATGAAAGCATACCTAGAAGAAAACATGGTGTTAGCAATGAGTTTTGGAAATGACAACAAAAATTCAGCCAACAAAAGCAAAACTAAAAGGAACTACATCAAACTAAAAAGCTTCTGCATAGGAAAGGAAAAAGTCAAAATGAAGAGGGGAAATATATTTGCAAAGAATATATACGATTAATACTTAATATCCAAAATACATATAGAACTCACACAACAAAATATCAAAATAAAAAGAACTTTATTAAAAATAGATAAAGAAACTAAACAGATATTTCTTTCAAAAATATAACAGTGGTCCAGAAGAATATGAAAAGTTGGTAAACATCACTAATCTTCAAGGAAATGCAAATCAAAAACACAAAGAGGTATCACCTCACACCTGTTAGGATGGCTATTAATAAAAATGAAAAGGTAACACATTTTGGCAAGGATATGGAGAAAAGAGAACATTGACACACTGACAGCTGGAATGTTAATTAGTACAGACATTATGTAAAACACTGTGGTGATTTCTCAAAAAATTAAAAATAGAACTACCATTATGATCCAACAATCCAGTTCCTCTTCTGAGTATATACTGAAAGGATATAACATCAGTATGTTGAACATATATCTGAACTCCCATTTTCACTGCAACACTATTCACAATATTCAAGATAACCAGGTGTCTGTTTATAGTATGCATAAGTAACTTTTGTTGTGTGTGTATATACAATGAAATATTATTTAACTCTAAAAAAGTAGATGCTGGCATTTGTGATTACATGGATAGAACTGTAAGACATTGTGCTAAGTGACATAAACCATATACAGATAGAAGAATGCTGCATGATTCCACTTACATATGGAATCTAAAATATTGAAGCTCATTGAACGAGATTATAGAATAGTCATTGCCAAGGGTTGGGTAGGTTGGGGAAAGTGACAGATTTTTAACAAAGATTATAAAATTACAATTATGCAGGATGACTAAGTCTAGAGATTTAATGTACAGCATAATGACCACAGTTAATAATAATTAATATACGCTAAAAATTAGATGAAAGTAGAATTCAGGGGCTTTCATTTAAAAGAGAAATATGTGAGGAGATAAATATGTAAATTTGTTTCATGTAGTAATTACTTCTGTTTGCACACACATATACACATATGTACAAACATGATATATAACAAATATATACAACTTTTATTAAAACTATGTATGTATAGAAATGTTTATGAAATGACAAAATCACAAGGACTAATGAAATACAAACCATAAGGAAGACAAATAATATTAATAAAATGATATAACAAAATATTATTTTTATGCCCAGACAGGATGTAGGAGAGAAAGGCAATTTGAGAGATTATATGAGGGGACAGAAAGAAAAAGGAAAAGAGAAGGAAATACAAGTGAAAATACAAGTGAAAATGTGTTCATGGGGGGTAACCTTCCAGATTGTGCCCCCAGGGACCTGCTTCCAACCAGGCCCTGCCCCTTAACAGCAAGTCAGTTATAGCATCTTTATGATGCAATCACCTCCCAAAAGCCCCACCTCTGAAAACATGAGACTTTGGGAGGACAGTGCACATCTAAGCCCTAACATATACTTGTGCCCCACACCCACATTTTAGGAGCGAGAGAATCTAAGAGTATAAACAGACTGCAACTTCTCACAGGCTGCATGCAGACAGGTCTGAGGAAAGATCCAACCTCTGCCCAATTCCAGTCCTGCTGTCTTTATCCACCAAATTCTGGAGCCTCTATTTTCCTCCTTAGTGGGACATTTACTCTGCTCCTTCTAGTGAGATTCAGCTCAAGGTCCTCTGTCAACCATGAAATTTCAGACCCCTTCCCCGTGTCCTTCCACTGTCCCTGGAGCTCCTAGTTTCCTTTTCTCACTTTGCTCAATTCTCTGTGATTTCAGAAGCCTCTGAGGGGTAGAAAGGAGGTTTGCTCAATTGGTGCAGGCTGTTTCTCTCCTTTCCCCTCTCCTCTTCCTTCCCCTCCCCATTCTCAGAACCTGTACCTGAGAATTGTAATTGCCACAGGATTCTGAATTTATCTCTTATAGTGGTAGCTGACCTGTCTATACTGTAAACGTCCCTTCCCAGAGATCAGGCCATCAAGACTTCAAGACCCCATGCCTGTACAAGCAGCCTACACTTTCTCCCCACCCCCTGTCATTTTTGTCACCAGGACTCTATGGAGACAGCTGCCCAGACACATTTTTTAAATCATTCTGTGAGCTCAGAGGGAGGCAGTTGCATAGCAACAGAGGCTCAGACCCAAATATAGACTCTGGAAGAAAGAGCAGGCCAGGTAATGCTGAAGCTATTTGGAAAACGGATAAAAATTATATTTCCAAAACTCTCTCAAAAACAGCCCTCCTCCTCATCCTCCTCCCTCCCCCTCCTCCTCAAGTCAAGCCCATCTTATCCTTGCCCTATGGACCCAGTCCTATGTGCAGAGTACTCTGCTCTGGGCAAAATCACCACTGCTTTATCCCTCCATTTTCAAGCACCCCAGGGTTTTATTAACATGACAGGCTTCTATTTGTTTAGGGCTTGATTTTCACACAACAGGTGGTGGTCCATCCTCCGGAGGACCCTGCAACATAGTGCTGTTAGTCCCCTCCCATAACATGAGGAAACTGTTTCACCAAAATAGCAAGAACAAATCTTGCCTCTCCTCCAAAGCACCTTGCACTAATTCATGAGATCACAGAGCTGGGATTCAGCAAGCCTGAATTCTAATTACAGTTTATGAAATCATGTCAAAATCCTCTAAACCAAGGGCAGTATCTCACTTAGCCAGAGTTACTGATCCAGATCCTTAGAATCCAGTGTGTGATCTTTGCTTTAAGAGACAAGAGCCACCCACCTACCTGTCTCTCTTGCCCTTTGCTCAACTGGAAGACACTGTTCTGTTACCCATCAGTGGAGTATAATCTCATTTAGGACCACAGTTTCGTTTCTTCCATCAAGGACACCTTCTTTCAGGGGCTCCCCATAAGCTGACACTTTCTTAGCACCCCCCTCCACTTAATTTCCAGAAAGCACACATCCTTAGTCACAGTTGAAACACATTTTAATCCACAGAAAATGATTCAGAGTGAGGTAGGGGTAGTTCCAGGGCTGCCTTTTTAGTTGGTGCCTTATTAAAACAGGGTATCATTAATCATTTACCATATTATCACTTGACTCATATATTTTGGTGTCAGTAACAGAAATAAGCAACCCAAGTCCAAAGCCATTTAATAAGCTATTTTGCATACTTTTAGTATGCCTTCAAGGTACTCATAGAAGTATGCTTTTCTTTTAAGCTCTTAAAATGAAAAGTCTTCTAGAGCAATAAGAGCTGTGAGTCTGCAAGTTTACTGACTATGTAAAGCACTCTTCCAAAGGAAATGACTGGGGAAAACAAGTGGTCAGATTGTCAACAAAGACAAAAGCTGTTAATACCATACCTACTGCTATAATGAAGGGAAACAGGCTTTTTTACATATGCTGTTAGTGCCAGATAGGTATATGTGTTTTTCAAGACCCAAATAAGAACTTAATAATTTGAATGGCCTTCAATACAGAAGCCCTGTTTTCACCCTCAAGTGAGTTTCAACTGAAGTTTTAGCAGGGATTCTGAAGATGATTCTGATCTACATCCAGGTGAAAGAACCCTTGCTGAGAGATCATGTCAAAGAGCCACATGAGTTCCTTGTTCTAGAGAAGAAACACAAGAAAATTTATGGCACCATTTGTTTAGAGGGTCCAGATCCAATTTCATCACTTTAAAGGCTGAATTAACACTCATAGGAACACTATTGTTATGCCCTATTCATTGATACATGTGGCTACAAAGCATGTACTCCTAACCATAGAGATAAATAGCATAGAGGATGCTCACCAGCCCCACTACCAGCAGCAAGGAGAGAGCTCACCAACCAAAGCATCTTGAATTGCTGGTGGAAGATCTGTAGCAAATGTGTCAGGAGTCATACTGTTAAGGTGGTTTAACTCTGTTCTTATGTTTACCTTTACTGCTGTAGGGACCCAGGCTTCCCCTTTCCTCAGGGAAGGCTTATGGTAGAGCTATAGCCAGAAGCTCTCCAAAGTTAATGTTTACTCTATCTTTTATGAAAAGTTAAGTTTAAGGAAAAACTAGGACTGTTGGTATGCTGTAGAGAAGAGTGGCCCCTGAGGATACAAAGAAAGGAAAGAGGTGATTTGTCCAAGACATGTATGAGGAACAAGGTCTACAGGTATTTCCAGGGGTAGGGACCTAACCACTGCTCCAATACTAATGCTTGGGGAGGCTTCTTGGTGGCCCATGTAAGGCAGCTGTACAGATAGGAGACAGATTTTACTATTTAGATGGAAAGACAGAGCACGACCAAGTGTCCTGAACACTCCAAGCCAGCTAGTAAAATGGTCACCTCAGCCTTGAGCTGTGTAGACATAGGGATGATGGTTGAGGAGGCCCTCCTAGAGTAAATCTGGAGGATAATTTCCCATGAATGGGACTATCAAAGAGCATGATATTAAGCATTTGACTAAGGAACTTTAAAATAATTTCACCAATGTGTCCACAAAAATATGTGAAGAGCACTTGGTTTTCAATATTTGTACAAATAAAGAATTTTAAAAATATTAATATTTGCTTATGTGATATAGTGACGTTGGAAAGTTAGATTATTTTTCATTTTCTGTCTCTTATTATAAAAGTGTATTTCACATGTGAATTTCTAAATCCAAATACGATTCCACATAATGCCTCATATTATGTCCTCGAATGATTCTAGTGTTTAAAAAGAAAACTCGGCCAGGGATTTAGCTCAGTAGCAAAAGCGCTTGCCTGGCAAGCGCAAGGTCATGAGTTCAGTTCCCAGTACCGGAGAAAAACCAAAAAAAATAAAATAAAATAAAAGAACGGGTCGTCCAAGCTTAGGGAAGATAGGCCAACTTGCAAAGGTAAGTGTGAGTCTCAGTTAAAAAGAAAACTCAGTTAATAAATTTATGTTTATGCTGTATCCTCTTTAAATGAAAAATGTAGGGTCAAGAGAACTCTACACAATGTTGTAAGAGGAAAAAAATCATACAATTTCTTTGCAGAGATATTCTGAAAAATGTCATGAAAATGAAGAACTTTTCACCCTCCACACTCTTAGATCTTTACTACATAGAATCACAGGCATATGTGTCAGCATGGTGTTATGGCTTATGTCTCTATTCTCCCCAAAGCCTCATGCATTCATTGGTGGGACTTTTTAGCAGTGGCTGGATCTAGGATGTATGAATATGGACCAAGGGTGTGTGATAAATAAATTAGTCAACTGATTAGTTTATCATAGTCCTGGATGTGGATAATGGGAAGGCCCAGCCTAGGTGTGGGAGGCACCATCCAATACACTTTTAGCCTGGATGAAATAAAAGTCCAGAAGGCTCACTGCTTGCTCCCTCCTGGTATGGATTGTTTCTTCTTTACCATGACTCTCTGCCATGCTGCCCTGCTTTGGAGCCAATGGACTATGGACTGAAACTTCTTCAACCTGTGAGCTAAAACAAGTCTTTCCTCCTTTAACTTATAGGTGTCAGGTATTTTGTCACAGCAATGAGGAAGTAACTAGGATAGATTTTGGTACCACAGAAAAGGGGTACCTGATGATGGTACTTGATCATGTGGTTCAGAAGCATTTGAAAAGTGCTCCTGGGAAGGATTTGGAAAAGTTTGGAGATGTCAGCTGAAGAAGCAGCACCAGAATGGTGTGAGTCAAACTTGATGGGAAATTTTGGTCAGAGCTCGGAAGAACAGAATGCGGATAGAAATGTAGCCAGAGAAGACAAGGCTCAAGAGGTTTTAGTTGGGAACAAGGATAGCATTGACAGTTGGACTCCAGATGATACATGTATTGCTATGGCAGAACATTTGTCTGCATTTTGCTCATGCATACAGACTTTTCAGGGGGCAGAGATTAAGTATGGCTGACTAATTAATCTGGCAGGAGAAATTTCAAGGCAGTCTGACGTTTAGGCAGTGGTATGGCTACTGTTGGGGGCTTTTATTTTCCTTTATTTGATTATACAATTTTTTCATTTTTATTTTACTTTTTAAATTTATTTTTATACTTTGCTGTTTTTCTCCTCCTGTATGTATTTCTCCACACTTTTATTCCACTAAGTTACCTTTTTCTCTTTTATGAGCATATCTACATATGTGAGCTTCTCTTCCTCTTGCTTTTTTTCTCCCAATATAACTTATAGAGGGTGAGGGAATTCTTCCTTGTCTCCTTATCTCTCTCCTACTTTTATCTGTACCACTTTACCTGGCCTCTTTGTCTTGTATCTTATTCATTCTCAATTATTTTATTTCCTCTCTTCCTTTTTGTCTTCTTTAACCTTTTCTCTAATATTTATGTCAGTCATAGAATTGTTTCCCATCCCATCTCTTGCTACCAATTTTTTTTTTATTTTGTTTTGGTTTTTTCTGGTACCAGGAATCGAACTCATGACCTCACACTTGCCAGGCAGGTGCTGTGCCGCTGAGCTAAATCCCCAGCCCCTCTTGCTACCAATTTTGTATCCAAGTTTTCTTGTTATCTGATTCTAAATATATAACATATTTTTCCATTATTAGGATCTTTTGTCTCTCTCCTATTTCCTCCTTTCCCCAGTTCATAGCAGAAGACTTTGAAAAAAAACCTTTTTTTTTCTTTTCCCACCTCTTGTATATTACCAGGTCCCTAAAACCCTAGGCTTTGGCTAACTGATTCTACACAATTACCTTTGGATGCTGTTTTTCACCATTAAAGGAGACATAGACATCACATTTAACGTACATTAACTGTGGGTCAAGACTTACGTTTTTAATATGCTTACACCATAATCATGGATTTCTTCTTTAGGCTAAGTGGAGATGCAAAACAAGGTCTTGTGGTATGTTATTTCTCAAACAGCCCTGACAGATGCAACTGTGATGGATTAGTCGATAAATCTTGTAGCTGATTTGAGTGCACAGGAATAATCCTGACTCAGTGGACAATTTTGTGCCAGTGAATCTGTCTGCCAAATCCACCATCACGTCCAGGTAGAGGGACAGCAGGAGTTCCTAACCCAGGAATTCAGACTGTATCAGACAGCAAGAATGTCTACAACCCAGTAGAAGTTCGGAGTCTGAGTTAGCTTCATCGTAGTGGTAGAGGGATCAGAAAAGTTGTTGTAGTGTGAGCACACAAACTCTCTGGCAAAGAACCTATTGGGAATCACATATGCAGTGGCTCATTGGAATGTTTAATGTATGTTCCCATCAGACATCTTATAGGTATTTGTATGTTTTTATTTATTTAGAAATGTAGGGTTATATCATACACTTCTATGGTTTCGTGCCTTAGGTTGTTACTTTTGTATATTTGTTCTTTTATGGGCTCTGATTTATTTATTTATTTATTTATTTATTTTTTTATTTTAAAGATAAAAGGAGGGAAACATTAACAGACATACAACATTTTACAACATATCACAAGCACAATACAGACAATATAGAGTTACAAACAAAGTGGTAGGGAATTAACAATGGTGGTTGTATTACATATTGATATCTTCAAAGTGGCTTCTCATGAAAACAGATATAGACATGCAATACTGGTCAACCAAAGGCTCATTGACAGTTTCTTTCAGCATAGAAATAGAAGACAGAAGAACAACCATGTTATCTATCCTGTATATACATGCATACAAAATTTCTCCTTCTTTCCCTTCTCTTTTCCCACATCCCAGAAGCCCTTTATATGGGCTCTGATTTAATATGTGCCTAGGTCCTCTCCTTCATCTTAGCCCGCTATTTAATTTCTTCATGGAAAACCCGAGACAATATTAGTAACATATTTCTTTATTCTTTTTCCAAGCATTTAAACTCTTCCCCCAAATTTTTAAATTCCCCATACTGAGCTCCCTTGTTGGAGACAGGACTGTACAGGGTTAAGTTGCTGGATACAGGGATCTCTGACTGTTTTGGAAAAGAGCACATGCATGATGGTCTGAGGTCAAGATAACTACAGCTGAGGCAACTAAGGACATGGGCTGCTGAAACCCCCTATTCCAGAATAATAAAGCTATCAACCTTAGGGATAAGATAGTTCTCGTAACTGGCAAAATTTACTACTTGAAGTCTTTGAGCTGACTTCCAAGGTCCTGCTTAGCTCCTGGGCTTGCCTCAGTATTTCTTTCATTTGTTTGAAAACCAAATAAATATGAGCACCCACACTCCCTGTCCCAACCTCCAGGGAATCTCAAATTCTGTTAGAGGGTTTTAACAATCCAGGAGCCCTAAAATCATACCAATTGTCTCTTTTATTTAAGCTGTTCACCATCCATTCACTTAGGAGACGAGCTGGACCAAGATTCCAATACTCCCTCATTCACTTCTATTTTCTCTATTATTTCTTGATCCAACCCATCTTAAGCCTTTGGCTCTTTCATAAATAATCTAGCATATTGTCTTCCCTATCAGCAAGTTCTGGCAACCACATACCTTTCCTCAGTCACAAAGTAAACCCCATATCTTTCTCTTGTCCACACAAAATATCTTCTAAAATTTCTCAATACATACTCTTCAACTCAACTAAAAGTACTCCAATAAAATCAGACTCTAAAATCTAAATTTTCTTCTTATCTACAATTTATCCCCCTTCAAACCTCCCTCTTAATGCCTAATAATCCTCAGCCAACCACCTCCCATTCTCCCCAACCCCCTCACCTACTTCATTGCAACACAACCACAAATAAGTCATAGTGTGCATAGATAACAGACAAAGCGGGAAAGTGTAACTGCAAAGACTATCATGTAGAAGCTTTGTAAGGTTTAATAGGTAGATGCTCTTATAGCCAGAATAATTCTTTGGCAAAATATAGGGACAGAATACAAATCATTTAAAATAAATAATAGAAAGAATAAATAGTAGCACTGGACATACAAAACTGAAAATTATTGACAGGGAGGCAAGCCAAAAATTCTCCTCACTTCTTTAGTCTCAGAACAGATGGGTTTCTATTCTTTGGAGGAGCTCCAGCATTCTCCTTCAGCTTAGATGTAATCTCTTGGTTTCTAGACAGACTCTTTCACTTCTGCCTTGGACCCTTCAGCCTTCCAGTGTAGACTCATCAGCCTTTTGTCGCAAACCAATCAGCCTCGAGTTACAGATTTGAACAGAACACTGCAGTAAACTCCAGACCTTGGACTGAATCCTTTAGTCTCCAGCATGCACTCTTCCTCATCCAACTCTGTGGCTGACCATTATAAGCCAATCTAATAACTTCTTATACATTTATATATCTTGTGTTATATCTATTTCTCTACTAAAGCCCTAACTGATACAGCACAGATTCACTAACATGATAACAAAAATGATGGAAAAAATTTGTCAAATATAAGAAGAGTTTAAAATACAAGTAACTCTTCTAGAATAACAAATAATTATAATGAAAAAAGATCACAAAGTCATATCTGTATTAAATTCTCAGATATCCAGCAAAAATACCCCAGCAGTTTTAAAGACCCAGACATCACATAAGAAATTATACTAAGTAGAATCAAAGCCAACTTTTCAACACAAACCATAAAAGCCAGAACAGCTGGGAGTGAAGCATTTCATGCCCTAAGAACAAATAACTTCCATGCCCAGTTAATTTACCAAGCAAAGCTATTCTTCAGAATAGATTGATAAATAAGGTATTTGCATGAAAAAGACCAGCTCAGAAGGTAGATGAATGCTAAATCAGCTCTAGAGAAAATACTTAAGAATGTTCTTGACAGAAACAATGAATCAAAAACAGCTAAAAACACAGTGGAATCTAGTGAGGTCAACAGCAATAAAAAGCATCAGGAAAACAAAAACAAAGGATGCATAAATAGATAAAGAAGCCACTGAGAGTAAATAATCAACACATCTTGAAGGCTTTAAATCTTCAATTAAAAGACACAGATTTGCAGACTGTATAAAAAAACAGAATCCAATAATCTGTTCCATTTCAGAAACCAATCTCATGTACAAAGATGGCCATAGACTAAAAATTAAAGGATAAAAAAGCAATGTTTCATGCACCAGAACTCCGAAAAGCAGCAGAAATAGCAATTCTAATATCAGGCATGGTAAACTTCAAACTAAAACTGATTAAGAGAGACAAAAAAGGTCACAACATTGTTAAAGCAACAATCCAACAAGAAGAGATATCATTGATAAGCAATATATGCACTGAATGCTAGAGTGGCTATCTTCATAAAACAAGAACTTCGGAAACTAAAAGCTCAAATGTACACTAACAAAATCATAGTAGAGAATTTTAAAACTGCACTTTTGCAAAGGGACAGACCAACTAAACATAAAATCAATAAATTTCAGAGCTCAACCACACCCTTGAATATACGGAGTTAATACACATTTACAGAGTATTCCACCCCTCTCCAACAGAGTACACATTCTTTTCAGCAGCACATGATACTCCTTCCAAAACAGATGACACATTGATCCACAAAGCCTACTTAAGTAAATACAGAAGCAGTAAAATCACCCCATCTGTGCAATGAAAACTGAAATCAGTGACAGAAGAAATTTCAGAAAAGGTAGATGCTCCTAGACAATTAACAATGTACTCCTAAATAACAAATGGGTTACAGAAGAAATCAAAGAAATTTAAAATTTTCTAGAAGTTAATTACAATAATGGTATAACTCATTGGCACTCTGAAAACAGTTATAAGAGGAAAATTCATTGCAGAAATTCTCACATTAGGAAAACAGAGCAAGCTCAAACAGACAACCTTATGAGAAATTTTTTCTTTTTTGGTACTGGGAATCAAACTCAGGACCTTGTGCTTGCCAGGCAGGCATTTGTGCCATTGAGCTATATCCCTGGCCCGAGAAATTTTTAGAAACTTGAATAACAACAATAAACCAACCTCAAACTGAAATTAAAAAGGGAAATTATCAAGATGAGAACGGAAATAAAAGAAAGACTCACACCAATGCAATTAGAAATTAAAAAGGTGAAATTACAACAGACACTTTGGAAATCCAAAACATAGCAACTACTATAAAAAATTATATTCCAACACAATAGCAAATTTTGAAGAAATGGGCAAATTTCTAGACATGTATAAACTACCAAAACTAACTGAAGAAGACATAAATATGCTCAACAACTTGGTAATAAGCAATGAAATTGATACAATAATAAAGAATCTACCAACTAAAAAAAACCCAGGACCTGACAGACTCACTGCTGAATTCTACAAAACCTTTAAGGATGCTATATCACAAATATTCCTCAAGATCCTCAAAGAAATTGAAAAGGATTGTGTACTCCAAAATTCATTTACGGCAGCCAGTAGTACCCTTTTCCCAAAACCAAATAAAGACTGAGGAAAAAAGAAATGTATAGGCTGATCTTCCTAATAAACATAAATACAAATATGTTCACCAAGATCTCTGAAAACAGAATGCAGCATATGATCAAAAAGATTATACGTCATGATCAAGTAGGTTTCATCCCATAGATGCCAGGATGTTTCAACTTATATAAGTCAATAAATATAATACATCACATAAACAGATTTAATCTCAAAAACCATATGTTCATTTGAACAGATGGAGAAAAGGGTTTCCACAAAAGCCAATATCCCTTCATGATAAAATCCCTGAAGAAAACGAGTACAGAATAACCATGCCTAAGCATGGTAAAAGCTATATATGACAAATAATTAGTATCATACTAAATGGGGAAAATTTTAAAGCATTCCCCCTAAAATCAGAAAGAAGACAAGGATGTCCACGATTACCTCTTCTATTCAATGTACTTGAAACATTAGCCAGAGGAATTAAGCAAAAGAATGAAATAAAAGATATATATTTAAGAAAGAATGAACTCCAAATGTATGTAGATGACATGACACTCTACATAGAGGACTCAAGGAACTCCACCAAAAACTCTTAGAATTAATAACCAATAACATCAGCAATGAAGCAGGATACAAGATCAACACACAAAATTAGCATTTCAATATACTAATAGTGAACTCAATGAGAAGGAAATTATGAGGACAATACCATTCACAGTAGCTTCAAGACAAAAAGGAAAACCTAGAAATTATCCTAACCAAAGGACTGAAAGACCTCTACAATGGAAACTACAGGACTCTGAAAAAGAGGTTGAAAAAGACATCAGAAAATGGAAAAATGTCTCCTACTCCTGGATAGGCAAAATCACTATTGTCAAAATGGTCATACTGCCAAAACTATTATACTGATTCAATGCAGTCCCAATCAAAATACCAATACCATAGTTTACAGATCTAGGAAAAATAATCATAACAATTATAGAGAAACACATGTGAACCAGAAGAGTAAAAATGATTATGGGCAACAAGAGCAAAACAGGAGGCATAGCAATAACTCACTTCAAACTATACTATAAAGCAATAGTGATAAAAATGTGATGGTACTGAAACAAAAACATACATGGACCAATGTAACAGAACTGAGGATACAGAAACTTCCTGAGACACATTCAGCTATTTGACCATCAACAAAGTGTCCAAAAACATATATTGGAAGAAAGTTAACATATTGGACAAGTGGTGCTTGAAAAACTGGTTATCTGCGTGGAGAAGATTAAAACTTGACCTTATCTCTCACAATGTACTAAATTAAAATCAAAATGGATCAAAGATTTAAACATTAAAACAGAAAAATTAAACCTACTGGAAGATAAAATAGGTAAAACACTTGAAGACATAGGTGTAGAAAAGGATACTTTGAACAGAACCTCAACTGCACAAGAAATAACAGCAAGAATCAACAAATAGGATTATATCAGGCTAAAAATTTCTGTACAGCAAAAGAAACAATCTGTAGAGTGAAGATATGACCTATACAATGGAGAAAAATTTGCCAGCTACTCCATAGACAGAGGACTAATAGCTAGAATATACAAAGAGCTGAAAAAATATTAAAGCATCTAAAATTAAAGACCCAGTAAAGAAATGGGCAAGAAAAATAGACACTTCACAGAGGAAAAAATACAAATGGTCAACAAATGTATAAAAAGTGTTCAATATCTCTGGCCATACGAGAAATACAGTTTAAAACAATGCTAAGATTTCACCTTATACCATCAAGAATGTTGATCATTAAGAAATCAAAAGGGCAAATGCTGGCAAGGCTGAAGTGCAAAAGGAACACTTCTGTATTGTTAGTGAGAATGTGAACTAGAACAACGATTATGGAAAATACTATGGACATTTCTCAAAGAACTAACATTAGAAATTCCGTATTACCCATGTATCTCCCTGGTAACTATTTTTCCTAAAGAGTTTAAAACACCATACTACTTCCATACATGCATACAAATGATGGAGACCACTATGAAGCAGACCTGAGCAGGACTTAAATTAATCAATTGGCTTTTCATGTTGACTTGTGAATCTGTCCAAGGCCTAAGGTCCTTATCTGGAAATGGCAGACTCATAGTAAGTGAACCTCTGTGAGTCACAAATCCCTACTAAAACCTGTAGTGGTGGATGAAGCTGGAAAGCCTCAAAGGATAGGACAAGATCATAGCCAAGGACACCTGGATCCAATCTCAACTAGATAAAGACTACAGCTGCAGGCATCTCCTGAATGGATTAATTTAATACCTTAGTTATAGAAGTTATTGAGTGATTCCACCCCTCTTGAGTACTTCCCTCCCTTCTTCTGATGACCAAATAAATATGGGCCATGCAGAGAAGGTCTTGGTCTAAGTCTTGAGAAAATATTGAATTCTGTGAGAGGGCTTTGATCCTCCTGGGGCCCTAAAATCATTCCATTTGCCTCTTTTTATTTAGCCTTCACTGTACACTCATTCAGGAGATTGCAGACCTGATCAGCCTGCAATAACTAAGGGATATTATTAACCTGATATACAAATGTTTATAGTAGCACAATTTGTAAAAGGAGATAGCAGCGTGCATACCCATGGAAAGATGACTGGATTTGGATAAAATCCAGTCTACATATCATTACATACCATTACAATATGTCATTAAATATTACTTGGCTATAAATAATGATAAATTTGTGACATTTGTAGCAAAATGAATGCACCTAGAAAATATGTTGAGTGAAATAAACCAGATACACAAGCTTAAATATTACATGTTCTTTCCCAACTGAGTGAGGCAAAGTAGAAACAAAGAAAATGATAAATGATGGATAGAAATGGAAAAGGGGTGGATCTCCTGCAATAGGAAAGTGGTCCAAGTAATAAGGGTGACAGGTGAGGAGGAGAGGAAGAGGACAAAAAAGATGTGCCATTTACAGGACCCTAATAATTACTCTAATTAATGTAAACATTGTATGCCATAACAGACTTTTCTTAGAGAGGCCTTGACACTAGTGATATAGCTACCTACTCTCAATATTCACAAGGAGTACCACAGAAAACAAAATAAAAATTTATTTTCAAAATAGAAAATGTCAAGATGAAGCAGCAAAATACAATCTCAGACCTTCAGCAAACCCAGAAAAAGTCCAGGAAACAAAAATATAGAAGAAATTTGAAGTCACACACCTGAAATTTCTGAAATGATAGCAACTGAAGCAAAGAAACAACTCCAGAAGACTACATAGGAAATCAGATCAGAAATAACTTCTCAGGTTAAAAAAAAAAAAAGAAATGACAACCATAATGAAAGAATTGCTCAGCATAGCTAAAGAAGACAAAGCTAAAAAACAGAGGAGCATAGAAAAATGATGGAAACCTTCAAAGAACAATATAGGAAATAATTAGACTGCATGAAACAGATTCAAAGAGATATCCAGGAAATTAAAAATTCAATTGAAAGCTGGCAAAACCACTTGAATGAAACTGAACATAGACTTCAGACCTGGAAGACAACGTTGCAGCTAGTGACCATGAAAGGAAAGATCTCTTAAAAATAACAAAGAAACAGGAAATAACAATTCAACAGCTGCAAGATGAGGCAAAGAAGAACAATATAAGACTGACAGGTGTCAATGAAATAGCAGGAGTCAACACAAGTAAAATAAAAAGTTACACAAATAGTTTTGGGGAAGTAAGACAAGAAAATTTACCAAGCACAGGAAAAGAATCTGACATACAAATAAGTGAGACATACAGAAGTCCAATTAGCCATAACAAACATAAATCTACACCCAGACATATAATAATCAAGATCCCAGAAGTACAACAAAAGTACAGAATATTAAAAGCTGTTAGAGAAGAGAAACAGATCACCTATAAAAGAAAGCCCATCAGAATCATAGCACACTTATCAACACAAACCATCAAGTCAAGAAGAGCTTGGAGCGAAGTATTTCAAGTCCTGAAAGAAAACAACTTCCAACCTAGACCGATGTATCTTGCAAAACTATCTTTCAAAATTAATAAAGGAATAAGATAATTCCATGACAAAGAACAACTACAGAAATTCATGAACAAACCAACTCTATAAAGAGTACTGAAAGATATTCTAGAAAGAGATAAAAATTACCACAATTCTAAGAATAACAACAGAAAGAAACAACCAAGAAGGGTAAGCAATTAAACAGAAGGGATAAGTCGGGAACCAAGAGCAGCTAAACAACATGACAGATAAGCCAATACAAATCAATTACAACCATCAGTATAAATGGCCTCAACAAACAAACAAAAAAAAAACTGACTTGAAGATGGGATCAAGAAACACATTGCAACAATACACTGTATATAAGAAACACAATTAACTCAAAAGGAGATTCATGGACTGAAAATCAAAGGATGGAAAACAATGCGCCCTATGACAGGAACCCAGAAAAAAGAAGGGGTAGCTATTCTGTTTGCAGATAATGTGAACTTCAAACCAAGAACAATCAAAAGAAATGAAGAAGGTCACTACATACTTGTTAGGGGAAAGCTTCAACTGGAAGAGATAACAATCATAAACATATATGCAGCAAATATGGAAGCACCCAACTATACAAGAAAAATATTAATAGACATGAAAAATCAAAAACAATTGTAATGGGGGTACTTATCACTCCATTGTCACAAAGAGATAGATCAACTAGACAAAAAAAATCAGCAAAGAAATAACAGAACTAAACCAAACTTCTGAACAAGTGGACTTACGAGATGTTTATAGTGTTCCACCCAACAACATCAGAATACACATTCTTCTTAGCTGTGCATGGGACATTCTCTAAAATAGACAATATACTAGTACATGGAATATGATGAAGTAAAAAGGAACTGAAATTATCCCATGCATATTATCTGACCATAGTACAATTAAATTGGAAATTAATGACAAAAGAAACTGTAAAAACTCCATAAACAAGTGTAAATTAAATAACACCCTCCTGAATAACCAATGGGTCACAGATGAAATTAAAGATGAAATTAAAAAATATCTGCAATCAAGTGAAAACGCAAATACAACTTAGCAGAATTTGTGGGATGCAATGAAAGCAGTCCTCAGAGGGAAATTTAGAGTGGTAGATTCTCACATCAGGGAAACAGAACAAGAACAAATAAATAACCTAATGTCACACCTCAAGCTTCTAGAAAAAGAAGAGCAAGTCAAGCCAAAAGCCCAGAGAAGGGAGGAAATTATAAAGATCAGAGCAGAAATTAATGCAATTGAGATGAAGAAAACAATAAAAGAATTAATGAATCTAAGAGTTGGATCTTTGAAAGAATAAATAAAATCGATAAACCCCTAGACAACTTTATCAAAAAAAGAAAAAACTCAAATTCATGCACTAAGGAATGAAAAGAGTAGAAAAGAATCACTACAGATCCCTTTGAAATTCAGAATATCATCAATACCCACTTTGAAAATTTTTACTCACATAGGATGGAAAACACAGAAGGAATGGACCGATTCCTAGATATGTATGAATTACCAAAATTGAATCAAGAAGACATACAAATTCTGAATAACCCAATATCAATTAATGAAATTGAAAACATAACTAAAAACTTACTAAAGAAGAAATGCCCAGGTCCTGATGGATTCACAGCTGAATTCTACAAGAAATTTAGAGAAGATTTAAGGCAAATACTCATCAAACTCTTCAGTGAAATTGAAAGGGAAGCAATTCTCCCTAACTCATATCTGGAGGTAAGTATGACCCTGATAGTGAAACCAGAGAAAGACCCAACAAAAAAGGGAACCACCAGCAAATCTCCCTAATGAATATAGATGCAAAATTCCTCAATAAAACACTAGCAAACAGAATACAGGAAATCATCAAGAAGATTATACACCATGACCAAGTGGGATTCATCCCAGGGATGCAGGAATGATTGAATATACATAAATCAATAAATATAACACACCATATGAACAGAGCCAAAGACAAAAGCCACATGATCATCTCAATAGATGCAGAAAAAGCTTTTGATAAAGGCCAATACTCATTCATGATAAAAA
>NW_004955548.1:263268-289993 GCF_000276665.1 Chinchilla lanigera | reverse complement strand
GATTTAGCTCAGCGGCAAAAAGTGCCTGCCTGGCAAGCGCAAGGTCATGAGTTCGGTTCCCGGTACCAGAGAAAAACAAAAACAAAAACAAAACAAAACAAAACAAAATTACAATACTCTGAAAAAATAGATTGAAGAGGATTTCGGAAAATGGAAAGATATTTTTTGTTCATGGATAGGGAGAACTAAAACTGCCATACTCCCAAAACAGTTATACAGATTTAATACAATTGCGATCAAAATACCATTAGCATATGTCACAGAAGTAGAAAAAAACATTACTAAAACTCATTTGGTACCAAAAGAGACCTAGAATAGCAAAGACAATCCTGTGTAACAAAGGCAAGGTAGGAGACATCACAATCCCTAACTTGAAATTATACTACAATGCTACTGTGATAAAATCAGCATGGTACCGGCAAAAAAACAGACCCAAGCACTGATGTAGCAGATTAGACGATGCAGACACAACTAGAAACACACTCAGCCAGTTTATCTTTCGCAAAGGAGCCAAACATCTTCACTGGAAGAAAGACAGCCTCTTTAATATATGGTGCCAGAAAAACTGGCTCTTTACATACTGATAACTAAAACTAGATCTATGTCTATCACCATGCACTAAAGTAAAAAAGGATTAAAGATCTAAATACTAAAACAGAAATACTAAATCTTGACGAGAAAGTAGGTAGAAATTTTGAAGACATAAGGGTAGGCAGAGAGTTTATGAACAGAAATCAAACTGCACAGGAAATACTTCAAAGAATCAACAACTGGTATGTCACCTTATTGAAATGTTTTACACATCAAAAGAAATCGCCAACAGAGTAAAAAGAAAACCCACGAATTTTGAAAAGCTTTTAGGCAACTATCCCTTGGGCAAAGGACTTCTATCTAGAACATATAAAGAATTTTAAAAAATCACATCCCCCAAATTCAAAGACCTAATAAAAAAATGGGCATGTGAGATGAATACACACTTGTCAGATGAAAAAATACAAATGGTAAATAAATATATGAGAAAATGTTCAACATGATTGGTCATTCGAGAAATGCAAATTAAAACAACAATGAGATTCCATTTCACACCAGAAAGAATGGCTGTCATCAAGAAATCAACCAATAGCAAATGTTGGAGGAGCTGTGGAGAAAAAGGAAACATTCTCCACTGTTATGGGAATGTAGACTGACATAGCCACTATGGAAATCAGTGTGGAAATTCCTCAAAAAACTAGGATTAGAGGTCCAATTCAACCCAGCTATTCCCCTTCTGGGTATTTTTCCAGAAGAATAGAAAATATCATACCACAGCAATATATGTGCACCCATGTTTATAGCAGCACAATTTATAATAGCTAAATCTTGGAAACAACCCAAATGCTCATCAGCTGAGGAACTGATAAAAAAAGATGTGGTATTTTTATACAACGGAGTACTACTCAGCTATAAAGAAACATAAACTCAAGCCTTTTATAGGTAAATGGATGCAACTAGAGACAATCTTCGTAAGTGAAATAAAACAGACTCACATTTGTAAACATCATATTGTCTCCCTAACATAAGAAACTGAAAGAGTAAATAAGTCCAAAAGGCACAATTGATATCATGAAAAGGAAAGAAACTGCTCAAAAGGAAAGAACAACTGAGATGGAAGAAAAGAGATAAACATGAAGAAAAAAAGATATGTATATACACACAAGAGAGCTAAGACAATTGTATTGATTCAACCATACTAATTTTTATTAGTTCACTGAAAGGAACTGTTAGTGCTTATATTCTTTGATCAATTTTGCATGCCTGTATCTGCTAGTCTGAGAAATTACTTTGAAGATAACAATATGCAATATAAGAACCATTTTTAATTTCATATCATCTTGTTTTGAAATTCTGTATCATTTTTATTTTTTTGTCTCTTTAAAATAAAATACATGCATTAAGGCCATACATCGTGGCACAGGGCTGTACCTCAGCTGTTGGGAGGCTGAGGCAGGAGGATAGCCATGAGTTTGGAGCAAGCTTGAACTACATAATGAGTTCGAGGATAGCCTGAACAACATATCAAGATCTTGTCTCAAAAAACAATCAATAAATATTATTACATGCATTCATAAGAGCATCAAGAATTCAAAGTACTTAGATAGTCCAGCCATATAGTACAAGGCTCATATATTAAACATTACAAAACATTGCTAAGAGAATGTAAAGAATATCTAAGTAAGTAGAGACATACTATATCCATGGTTTGGAAGATTCAGTATTATTTGGATTTTCTTCAAATTGATCTATATATTAAATGCAAACCCAAGAAACTGACGTACTGATTCTAAAATTCATGTGGAAATACAACGGACCTAGGCTATGAAAACAACTTTGAAAAAGAATAAAATTGTAGCCCAAACACTATCTAATTTCAATTTTTTATGAAGCTGAAGTAGTCATGACCATGTACACTGACATCAAGTTAGATAGTAGATCAAATTAATGGAGTAGGCAGTATAATAATTGACCCACAAATCCTGGAAAACTGATTTTTTTTACAATGGTGCAATTGTAATTCATTAAAGAATATATAATATTTTCTATACACCATGCCAGCACAACTGGATATCCATATGCACAAATACAAACTGGAATCCATATATCACACCATATATAAAAGACAACTCAAACCTGATCAATATTAAACCTAAGGCTTTAGAAGTTCTGAAAAAGAGAGGGAAATGTCTGGCAGTTAGTTGAAGACTTCCTAGATGACATACAAAATCAAACTCCATCACAAAATACTTTAATAAATTTGAATGTTTCAAAGTTAAATACTTTAAGTATTCCAATATGCTTTTGAGAAAATGAACACACAAGTCTATGACTAGGAGTAAACATCTGAAGATCATATAACTAACTGATAGAACACTTTTTTTCAAATATAGAAAAAATTCACAAGGCCAAATAAAAACTTTTTTTTTTTCGTTTCTGGAGACAGGGTCTAACTATGTAGTTCAGGCTGGTGCAATCGTGCTACAGCCTTCTGAGTGCTGGAATTTGGGTGTGCACCAATATGCCTGGTTGGGGAAAATATTTTAATAGACAGTCTATTAAAAAAGATACATAAAGATCCAATAAGTACATGAAAAAAATATTCAACATCATTAACCATTAGCACAATGCAAATGAAAATTACAAAGAAAACTCTACATCTCCATGAATATGACTACAATTTAAAACACTGACCAGCCAGGCACGGTGGTGCATGCCTATAATCTCAGCACTCTGAGAGGCTGAATGAAGCAAGAGAATCACAAGTTCATGGACAGCATGGCAATTTAGCAACTTTCACTTAGAAGTAAAAGAAAGTCCTGGAGATATAGGTCAATCCAAATACTCTGAGCTTAATCCCCAGTACTGATAAGCAAACAAACCATATCACGCATTGGCAATGCTGTAAAATAGGAAACTCATACTATGCAGGTGGCAATGAAAACTGCACACATTTGAAAGAGTTTGGCAGTTTCTTACAATGTTAACCTTACATATTTGATATAACTCAGCCATTGTGCTTTCAAGTACTTACCTTAGAGAAAGAAAGCACATTTCTTGAAAAGATTTATATACAATTATTGATAGTGATAGGCAGATAGTTAGACAGTAGAATATCTATGGGTTAAGGGAGGTCCAAAATAGCATGTTTTGGCAGCTAGGGTTAAATGAACAGAGGCTTCAGCAAAAAATAATACTCTAAACATTTATTAGGTCTCAGACACAAATAGCAATCCTATAGAGCATAATGACATTTTAAGATTATGCACTCTGATAATTAGCCTCCTGGTCATAAATTTCCAAAAGAAGGTATATAGCACTCCTGGTCACCATAGCTGACAGCTCAATGATATTAGAAAGGAGAGCATTCTTTAGAGACAGCCTCACCTTGGGCTGAGACCTGATATAGATCAGAAATTATCTACTGTAAATTTGTAAGTTTCTTATATGATTAACATCCTTGAGGGAACACTGACCACTTGAAAGGAACAAAAACAACATGTTTAGATACTGACATTCCAAAGGAGCATCTAATGAAAATGTCAATAAGCACATACATGCCATGAATAAAACAGAGATAATCATCATAGCTCCCTGAAACACAGGCAAGACTCTCTTTTACATAAAAAGATATGCAAATTTATACTCAAGGCAGATTTCTTTGTAGCACTGCCCACCTCCTCACTTGAAGGTGTAGATCTCTCTATATTTACTTTATAATAAATTCTAACTACACTTCTGCCCCACCACCTATGTGTCTTGACTGAATTCACTCATGAAAGGCACAAAGAACCAAGAATAGTGAAGAGCTGGTTTCCCATGGCATTAGAACCCTTCCTAGTGACAAGAGTACCTTTACTTACAAAACTGCCAAATTGGAAACAACCTAAAGATTTATCAACTGGTAAATGAATAAAATAAAATAAAATGTGGTAGGTATATCCACATACTGTATGTAATACTACCATAAAATTTAAAGCAAATATTGAATTATTCATACATACAACAAAATGGGTAAATCTAAAAGTAACTAAGGTGAATGAAGAATCCCTTCATAATTCCATTTAACTAAATGAAACCTACCTATAGTGATATAAATGCTGCATCTGCTTGGGGTCAGAGTACAAGAAAACTGAAAATGTTATATCCTAGAAAATAATAATAATGACATTTAAGCCTCTTTGGTTATTTTAGGGGACATGGCTAGGTATTATTAAAGTAGACCAAACGTACTGAAAGATCAAAGTGTAAAGTAGGAGATATCAGCTTTCATTTCACCACAAACAAAAACAAATATAGACAGCTATTCACAATCCAAGTAGCCCTGGAAAGATGTACCTGTCTATTTAAGAATCTGTATCAGTAGGGTGAAAAAAATGCCCGAGAATATCCAGACCCTGATGAGATGAGTACATGAGACACTGGGAAATAGTAAGGATGGAGCAAAGGAAAAAGGCAGAAACTATCAGCATAAGTAATGGGTTAGGAACCAGCATGGTCCTCAGTGACCTGCTGCACAGAGGACACTGACATCTTTTGCCACTGAGGTAACTAATACCCATTCCTGCCAGGAAACCTCCAAGGAGAGAGATGCAGCATTAATTATCTACTCCCAAGAAGCAACCATTATTGTGCTGGTTCAGAAACTGCAAATCACATATTCCCTTTAACCCCAAGATAGACTGTTTTGTGGGTCTCTACACTCAAGACTAAAGCTCTGTGTCTGCACCCTGCCCACTCATCTTACATACACAAGAGCTACTACAACAGTGAGCATGTTCACACCTTGGGCTCTGGAGCCCAGCTCTCTCTTCAGGTGCCTACATTCCACATACCAGCCTAACCACCCCTGAGATCTAGTCATTGTACTGGTCTCTGGCTTTCAGGCTGTGTTGTGTGAGCCCCACAGCTCAGCCATCAGAGCTGCTACCATAACTAGCTAGCTCACACTCTAGTTCCTTGAGACAAGGATTCCTGGCTTCAGTGCAGATCCCTCAGGATACAGGCACAGATCCTTCATCCCACTGGCACAGATTTTTCTAGCTTCCACCACTGACCTTTGAGCCTTCCCAATGCAGATCCTTGATACAGACTTGTGCAGGACATTGCTGTGAGATCTAGGCCCTCAGCTGGACTGATTGGGTCTCTAGTATGTGGACAGATCTCTTGCACCCTTATGCATTTGATTTTTGTACCTGTACTAGTTTTCTGGGTAGACAAGGTATACAAAGTATGGAATCAAGGCAAAGTACAACAAAATATATTTAATCACAAAGAAAAATCAGAGAGGAAGAAAAGAGTAAGGATCTATAAAACAATTACAAAAAAGGTCAACGAAGTGTAATTAGTAAGTTTTCACTCATCAAAAATTCCTTTGAAGATAAATAAGATTCTCCAGTAGAAGACAGCAAGCCTGAACAGATTTTTAAATGAGAAACTTGCTCCCCTATCCATTCGAGGAAATAGCTCTCTACTTCCTATTTATCTATTTTACAGAGATAAAGGGAGGAGGGATGAAAGATAGAAAAAAGGAATAGGAAAAAAGAATTGAAGAAAAAAAATGAAAATAGAAGTTTTGCAAATGGGAAGGGGACCAAAAGTTGGAAGGAGCAGGGAGGTAGGGAATGAAAAAAATGTATTAAGATATACATGTAACAACTCCCCATGATAAATGTAATCATTATCTACTGAAAAATGAACTAATAAAAAATGGGACTCAACTCTATGATGCCTACAGGAAATTCATCTCTTTTAAGAACACATATAGACTATAGGTGAAAGAATGGGGAAATATTCCAAGCAAATACAAACTACAAGAGAACAGAGGTAGTTACATCAGGTAAAATATATTGCAAGTCAAAAATTTTAATTGAGCCAAGGAAAGCCACTATCTAGCAATAAAGTAGCCTATTAATCAAAAAATAATAATTATAAATATATATGCCCTCAAAATCAGAGTATCTGAATATTTGGAGCAAATATTCATCAATCAGAAGGGAGACACAGACTGCCATGTAACAAAGGTGGGGAACATCAATAACTCACTATCATGCAGAGATGAGGCCAATAGGGAAATATTGGACTTAAACTACACTTTAAAACAAATGTCCTAGCACTCGAGAGGCTGAGACGGGAGGATCACTGCAAGTTCAAGACCAGCCTGGGCTACAAAGTGAGCTCAAGACCAGCCTGAACTGCATAGTCAGACCCTGTCTCAAAAAGACAAAAAATTAAAAAAAATAAAAAAGTTAGATACACTAAATTTAAAAATAAATAAACCAAATGGACTTGAAAAACATACCTAAGAACATTCCACCCAGCAAGAACAGGTGAAACATTCTCCAGAATACATCATATATCAGGCTAAAACACAACTCTTCACACACTAAATAAGGTTAAATTATAACTTTTGCAACTACAATTGTATAAAATTAGAAATAAAAACTTTATGAATATGTGAAAATTAAAGAACATTCTCCTCAAAAACTAATATTGCAACAAAAAAATAAAAGGGAAAATTTGAAAATATATTGAGTCAAACAAAAATGGAAACACAAAATTTATGGGACGCAACCAAAGCAGTTGTTGCACAAGGGCAGATTACAGTGAAAATGCCTACATCAAAAAGGTAGGGAGAGAAGGAAGAAGGATGGGAGGTGAAAAGGTTGGAAGGAAATCAAGGAAGGAAGGAAGGAAAAAAGAAAGGAAGGAAGGGAAATTTAAAATAACTTCATGTACGGGGCATTGTTGTACATGCCTGTAATCCCAGCACTCGGGAGGCTGAGGCAGGAGGATCGTTACAAGTTTGAGACCAGCCTGGGCTACAAAGTGAGCTCAAGGCCAGCCTGAACTGCATAGTGAGACCCTGTCTCAAAAAGACAAAAAAATAAAATAAAAATAAAATAACCTAATGTTACAATTTAAGGAAGTAGAAAAAGAACAGCAATGTAAGTTCAGATTCAGTAAAATTAAGTGAATATTAAACATCAGAGCAGAAATACAGCAGAGATTATAAAAGTAGAAAAGGTCAACAAATTGGTTCTTGAAAAGTAACACTGGCAAAACTTTAGTTAAATTAAGAAAAAGAGGACATACAAAATGAGTAATGGCACAGGAGTCATTAAAACTGATACCACAGCAATACAAAAGATCATCAGAGAAAACTAGGAATAACTATGCATCAGCACATTGTATAACCTAGAAGAAATGGTAATTTCCTAGACACATACCACCTACAAAAGTGAATCATAAAGTAGAAAACCTGGATGTCAAAAACAACAAATAAATTGTAGCATTTGTCTTATCATTTTCTTAGCACCGAGGCAAAATACCTGACACAACTGAAAGAGAGAAAGATTTATTTTGGTTTCTGTTCCAGTCCATAGTTACCTGGCTCTAAGACAGAGGTGTATGGCAGAGACCTGCTCACAGCATGGCGGAGGAAGCAGTGTGTCAAGGGAGGTGCTGGGAAGGCTGCTATGACCTTCTAGACCATACCCACAGTGACCCACCTCTTCCAATCAGGCTCTACAACCTACAGCAAGAAAGCTATAATGCCCCATTATCCATAACCTTCTGAAGTTTCTACCTATGATCCCATGAAATTTTAGGGAAGCACCTAGATATAAATCACATCAGTAATGAAAACTATGCTAATAAAGAAAAATTGAGCATGCTGGGAGTGAGATCTTGTGCTCTCCTTAAATTCTATGTAAACAGCCTCATATGCTGATTGTATAAGTAAATGCACTGCAGTTTTTGAGCAGTTCCTTTTTGCCATCAGGAGAGGGGGCTCTATTTGACCTCAGCTTTCTGCATTCTGACTCTTGTCTTCATTTCTTTATCCTCCACTGTCCTCCCTCGGGAGTCTCAACTACTGCACTGGATGCAGCATCTTGGCCCCCAGACAGCAACTGAGAGGACAAGGAAACTCGTCATATAGCAGTTGAGTGGACACTTTGGTTTGTGCACACAAAAAGAGAGACGGAGATATATTGATTTTATCAGGTGTAAAACATGATGCAAAAGCAAGCTCACTAGAGTGACAGTTGCATATAGAAATGTTTAAACTTTTCCTAAAGGTTAGAGGGATGCCTATTAAGACTGCACAGCTTGCTAAATTTCTTGAGTTTGTTCATGAGACCTAGCCTTGGTTTCAAAAAGAAGGAATTATAAGTTTATGTACTTGGGAGAAGGTGA
Source organism: Chinchilla lanigera (assembly GCF_000276665.1). Classification (NCBI taxonomy): domain Eukaryota; kingdom Metazoa; phylum Chordata; class Mammalia; order Rodentia; family Chinchillidae; genus Chinchilla; species Chinchilla lanigera. The sequence goes on along the minus strand of NW_004955548.1, from coordinate 281,263 downwards.
GAAAGCAGTTTAGAGCAAGGCTAGGGAAAAACCACTTCTCACAGACCCTGCTCCTCTCACCACTTCTCACAGACCCCAGGCTGGAAAGGGAACAGGGCCAGTGGGCACAAGCCAGGCAGGAACCAAAGAGCTCCACTCAGCCTGGAACCAGGCCTGGACAAGGGAGGTGGGAGGAACCCAAAGGCCTGCTTTGTGTTATGTCAGCTGCAGCAGTGTGTGGGCTGTGTGCCCTGGCACAGGGCACCTAGTGACAACTGCACCTTTGTTTTGGAGCCAATGGACAGCCACAGCTAACTTTTTCTGAGCATCAATCAGCCCAGAGCACACCAATGCCCACCCTTTCTCTGTAAGCACATGGGGTCACTTCTTATACATCACAAATAGCTGCAGCATTGGCAGATGTCTGTGAACTGTTTAGGCATAATCATAACAACCCATGAGCAAGTGGTTAGGGCACAGACTCAGCAAATGACAAACCAAAGGCAACAACAAAGGGAATCTACATAAGTGATAATATTAATCCAAATTATATTAAGTCTTACAGAAAGAACACAGCAGAAAAGAAGGTCTGAGTATGTAACAGAGTGTATGGAGATAACTGAGCTGGAAGCTACATAAAGGAAAGGGACACAAAAGCTGCCAGTATTCTTAAGAAAAAATAAAATACAAAAAATATTAATTAGAGATAAAAGGTTTTTGTTCCTTCCAAATTCTTCTTGTAAGAGATGTTTGCTAACTGACCTACAAAAAATTCGGAGTAGTCTGCCTATAATTACAAACTTCTAAAATTGTAAGAGTTATTATAATTCAATTTGACCAAAAATATATTTGAGTGTCCTCTAATTGTGTAAGATTGTCTGTATTTGTCTGTCTGTCTAGTCTGTAAACAGCTGTTTTATTTGAGCTCAACAAGTTTTCTTTCTTTTTGCATTCTTGGATTTTTGAAGCATTTGTGTGTAATTTAATTTGGCATATAGACAAATACCATCAAAATTAAACGTACTTCCACCCAGGTTGCCAGCTGGTCAAAATTATGTTAAAATTGGTTGTATAAATGTCATGTGTGTTACTGTTTATGTATTATGATTTGAGAGGCTTTCATCGTTCCAAAGTAATGTGCTAAGTGTTATGATCTGGTTTTCATAAGGCATCAAATATTTGTTAAGTAAACAAAAATCCCTCAGGGTGAGGAGAAACTGTTGGATAGGACTCTAACTGATGAATAAGGAAGCAGCTGACTGGAGATAATTATCCAGTCCTTATTCACTGATGGCAAGCCCCAATGATCTCCACAGCCTTATGGGAGACACCCCAAAATATTGCTCAAAATATATTACTGTGGGGGCTGGGGATTTAGCTCAGCGGCAAAAGCGCCTGCCTGGCAAGCGCAAGGTCGTGAGTTCGGTTCCTGGTACCGGAGAAAAACCAAAAAAAAAAAAAAAAAAAAAAAATTACTGTGATATGTTTACATTTGTCATCATAAAAAGGTTAACTTTTTGCAAAATAAGACAATAAGGTTTCCTGATTTAAAGATGCTCTGGTACAAAACTGAATTAAGAAACAAAAGTTTTTATGTGGCTATAACAATTGATTATTATTAACCTCGTGGTGTATTAAATATATTCACACCTTCTGGAAACCACAGGTCTTCCAAAATGTAAAACTGTGTTTGTTTATGGTAAAAGACATTTTCTTTCAGATTCAGACATCTGCTTTTCTCTTGTACTCCAGGTATTTGTGATAGGAGGTTCATATCAAGACAATATGAGGTCACCAGTCAATAATAATATTTTTAATAAAAACTTTTGTGATATGTATGCTATTTATGTGCCACTACACTTAGAAATGTCTAGACACTAAGCAGTCCAGATAATGTCATACTCTTCAATGACATCCCATTAAAGGACAACAAATTAAGTGAGAGCTTCTTATGTACTATATAGAGACAACTGACTAAAAAGGCTATTCTATGTCAAAATGGAAATTTAAGTGTGTACAAACATGTCACCATGACTGCCATGCTAAATATTTTGTATGGCTTTTGATCTCAATTTTTTGGGTAAAACTATACAACTGTTGTCTGCTAACATTCTGCAGGGATTCAACTTTTGGAACATCCATGGTTGGTAGCAAATAATGGTGCTCTGGCTATGCTTTGTATTTCAAGGTATTTGATGTTCAGGTAAAAATTGTAAGGCCATTAACCTTCTCTTCTAGATGTTCAAAAACTGAGGTTTGGAGACCAAAAACTGGAAAGACAGATGAGCTAGGAGGAAAGCCAATGTTTTGGCCCTGTCCCTCTGGGGTCAGTGAAGACCCAGGACATAAGAGAACCTCTGCTGTGATATCCTCTAACTCAGTGAGTCCTCAACCTCCTGACCAAAGAGACTGCTGGACCACAGAGAAAGGAGATCAGTGGTATAATGTGTTTAAGAAAAGTCACCAGAAGAGAAAAGTCTCTCCAGCTTTCACAGAAAGCAACTTGGTTAAGCAATGGTCATGACTCATCCAGATGGCTGACACTGACAGAAGAACTGAGAGGTACTGTACATGGTTCCAAGGCAAATCCTGACGAGACTTAATTGACACTGATAGACAGCAACAGATTAATTTTAATTAATACACATCTCACTTTAACTTGGTCTTGAACATCCAGCAAAAAAATATAACCACAAGATGTATAAAACAATGCCGCAGTAATATGCTACCTATAAAAAGTAACTCATTGAAACCTTCTATCAATTTCCAGCTACACTGATAACTGACTACTGTTATGGTTTAATAGGCTGTATAGGGTTAAACTGATGAATGCAGGAACCTGAGATCCTTGGACTGGGAATTTTTAGCCTAAATGAGTAAGTCCATTCAGAGTGGAATGGGTTTGAGATGAAGAAGGCCTTCACTGGAAGAAACTGCACAGGGGACTCTTGGGGAAGAGAAGAAAAGAAAAGCCTTCCAAAAGAAAGGTCTTCTGCAGAGTCCTCCAAACACAGCTCTTCCAACTCCAACTGACCACCCATCACTTCCAACTACAAAACAGAAAATGGGGAGACATTGGGAACTGGATCTTGTGCTCTCCTTAAATTCTCTGTAAACAGACTATTATGCTGATTGTATAAGTAAATTCATTGAAGTTGTTGGGCAGTCCTTTCTCCTATCAGGAGAGGGGTTTTACCTGACATCTACCTTCTGCTGATTGTATAAATAAATGCACTGCAGTTGTTGGGCAGTTCCTTTTTCCCATAGGAGAGTGGGCTTCACCTGACACCAGCCTTCTGCATTCTGACTCTTGTCTTCATTTCTTTATCCTCCACCAACCTCCTCCTGCAGTCTCAAGAGCTGTGCTTGACATGGCACCAGAATCTAATAGCTTCACATTTGATATCTATAAAACGTTTAAAGAAGGATTAATATTTATCTTTCACAAAATCTTCCAGACAATTGAACAGGACAGAACAGTTTCAAATTCATTTTACAACATGATGATACAAAAAAACAGAAAAGAACACTATAAGAAAATTATAGGACAACATCCTGGTCATAAATGAGAAAACTTTCAATAATATACTAGAAAATTGAATTCAAGAGCATGTTAAAAGGACACTGTACCATGATAAACTGTGTGGTGTTTTAGATCTAAGATACTGTGTTGCCTGAAATTCTCATGTTCAGAGGTAGGGTCTTGTTGGAAGGAGTAGATCACTCAGGAGTGACTGGGAAGTTATATTTTTATCCCCAGTTCCTCCTTTTTCTCTCCACGTCCTGAACACCATGTGGTGATCAGCTTTCTTCTGCTATGACATGTTTCAGGCCCTTTTGGCCTTGGAGCCATATGACCATGGACTGAATCTACAGAAACTATGTACCAAAATAAACCTCTCTTTTATGTTGTAGGTGTCAGGTTTCTAGCCCCACCAATGGAAAATTGATTAATATAGAAAACTGTTACCAGGAGTTAAGTTGCTGCTGTAATTGTACCTAACTGTATGTTTCAGAAGCTTTTGGAAGTGGTTTGTGGGACGAGTTTGAAAGGTTTAGAGATGTCAGGTAGAGAAGCCTTATTTTGAATGCTGTAAGCTGAGCTTAATAGGAGACACTGGTTGGAGCTCAGAATGTCACAATGTTGAAAGGAATAAGGATGTAAAGGAAAGGCTCCTAAGGCTTCAGGAGGAAATGAAGATTCTATTGGAAATTGAATTAGAGACCATGTAAGTTTGATTTTGGCAAAAGATTTGTCCACATTTTGCTGATGTCCTAAAGACTTCATTCACTTAAAGGTGGAAGAACATTTAATATGTTAGAATAAATGTCAAGGCAACATAAGAAATTGTAGAATGGATATTGCTGCCTGCTTTTCACCATATCTACAGGAGAAGGATGAGCAAAAAATAGAACTGAATGATTTGAAAAGTTTGCAGTTTTACTAGAAAGAAAGTATCTGCAAATTTGGGGCAAAGGAGTGCATGATTGCTGAAAAGATTAGCACTAAAAAAAGCCAAGTACTTTGTGCAGGGACAAAAATAAAAATGGCTTGAGGCAATTTCAGAATTCACCAATACCCTGAACATCACAAATTCAAGGGTCCAAAAGTCTAAATCTTTTATTTGAGAAGAGAGACCTTAGGGCCTCTGCTGGAAAAATCCCACCTAGAGAAGTGCTACCCAAGCACTGAAAGGTTGCTATAGCCATGGCCCATAGGGTTCTGGAAGCTGTCCCTGGTGTCATCCATGGGGTGTGGGTTTTTCAGGCACAAATAATGTCAGAGTTAATGGTTCATTGAATCTGCCATCCAAATTTCGGAAGAAGGCTTGAAAGGCCATGCAAAAATACTGTGCAACAAGATCACAGTTACTACCAAGAGGCTATGAGAATTTAGTCCATGAAGCTGTGAGAGTGAACCTGAGAGTGCTATAGAGATCCAGGAAGCTGGAGGAGGCAGGCATATGGAAAGAATGTTGAGGAAAGCTGCGAGCAGTAAACAGAGCCAGACCAAGAGACAGATCATGTGTTTCAACTAGTGAGGCCATAGTATAGGGCATGCTAAGCCCTTTGAAGATCAAACCTCTCCACAATATTTCCTGGAGAATATGTTTACTATGTTGAGTTTTGGTCTTGCTTTGGCATGATTTTTGTGTATGCCTTATTCTTCCCTTTAGGAATGGAAATGTTTATCCTGTGTAACTGTATGTTAAAAGTACTTAACTTTATTTTCATTTTCAGAGTCTTATACCAAAGAGGTTTCCTTGAACCTCAGAGGAAATTTTGGACATGGACTTTCCAGCAGTACAGGAACTGTTCAGACTTTGGCAACTCTTAAGAGATCAACTAAATGCTTTTCTCATAATGAGATTAGTGTGAGTCTTTTGGGGCCAGGGGTGAAATGTTGTATTTTAGATATAAAATGTCTCTCAAAAGTCTCACATTCAAAGGTGAGGCCTCGTCAAGAAAGGATGAGTTGATGGGGTTTAGATTTTGAAAGGTGTATTCTCTTCCCTGGCTCTCCTCTCCTCTCTCTGTGTCCTGTTCACCTTGAGATGAAGAACTTTTCTTCATCTTGCTGCTGGTCTCTGATAGTTCTGCCTTGGAGCCAGTCAATCACGGACCAAATCTACTGAAATAGTGAGACAAAATAAACTCTCCTAATTTAAGGTGCAAGTGATAGGTATTTTTGTCTTAGCAACACGAAAGTGACTAATATAGCTAAAAGCACTTTAAAAGTATCATTTCACCATGACTGAGTGGCTTTAATCCTCGGTTGCAAGGATAGTACAGCACTTGCAAAGCAATAAACTATATACACCACATTAACAGTATGAAGGACAAAAATTTATATTCATCTCAGAATATGCTGAAAAACTATTTGACAAGTTTTAATATTCTTTTGTGGTTAAAAGTTTCAACATCTAATTTATAAGTAGAAACTCTCTATAAATATTAGAGGCCATACACAACAGTTTCATAGCTAACAACATACTCAGCAATGTAAAGTTGAAAGCTTTTCTCCTAAGATCAACAATGAGACAAAAATGCTTACTTTCAACACTTTAAGATCTTATTGGAAATTCTAGCAAGAGCAATTAGGGAGAAGAAAGGAAAAGGCATCTAAACAAAGAAGAAAAAAGTAAAATTATATCTATATAGTCCCATCACTGGGACAAAATACCCGACAGCTGGAACTTAATGGAGGAGAGGCTTATTTTGGCTCACAGTTCTAGGGGTTCTGTCTATGAGTGGCTGACTCTGAGGCAGAAACAGCAGGGTAGAAGAGCCCGGTAGAGGGAGGATGCTCAACCCATATCCCCTATTGACCTGCCAATTCTGACCAGGTCCCTCCTCTGAACATTTGAGAAATTTGGGGACATTGTAGAGCCAAACCATAACATTCTTCCTCTGGCTCCCAAAAATACTTGTGACAGTCTTATTATGTAAAATACATTTAGTCCACGTCTAAGAATTGTCCAAGTCTTAATACTTCCAACATTGCTGAAAAGGTAAATCCAAAGCCTCTTATGAGACTCAAAGTGAATTACTAGCTGTGAGGTTCTATAAAAATCAAAAAGAAAGGTAAATACTTCCAAAATACAGTATCACAATGTAAACATTCTCATTACAAAAAAAGTATAGGGGGATAGAAATTGGACCAAAGCAAGAATAAAACTACACAGGGCAAACATTAAATATTTTAGCTCCATGGTGAGTACCTGAGTAAGCTGTGTGAGATATTAGCTCTATAGAGCAGACTTGCCTCCATGGCCTTGCCAGTTGTGGTACACATGCCTTCTCTCTTGGGCTGGTTCTGCTCACTGCCTGCAGCTTTCTTCAGCACATATTCCACATTCCTGGCTTCTCCAATTTTCTGGATCTCCAGCGCACCTTCAGCTTCACTCTATCAGCTTTATGTACTGTCCTTGACTGGTTTCACAGGTCTTTTGAAATCTGAAAGGAAGTCTCCATGACCCCATAACTCTTACATGCTGCATGCATGTAAAAGCAGCGCCACACGGATGATGCCAATATTTGTCAACACCTTTTGCAGTAGCTGGGCATCCTTGGGCCATGCTCACAGTGATTTCTGAGTGCCTGTATGCTGATCATGTTTTAATGGATCCCAGGGAACCAATTCCCTAAGACACCCTTTTCCAGCAAGGGACACAGAAAGTCTCTCCTTAAGTGAATGGTATCCACTTCTGCTACCTTTGAATTGTGATTTGTGGAGTTTTATGAATTCCTTAGATACCTTCAAGCCATTTTTCCTCTTGTCTTATGCTAAACTACATTAATTTTTTTGAATGCCAATCATTTTCTGTTATCATGCACTCTTGACTCCAATTTTTGATGTGCTTTCTTTCTGGCCAAGTTGTAAATTTTTCAGTTACTTTTGCTGTGCCCTTTGCTCCCGATTTTCTCTTAAAATATGGCTAAAAATCAGTCCACAGTGTCCATGTCAAAGCTTGAACTTTGGGTTGTATTGAATCTTCCTTCACTGGATATTAATCTACCACCTTTAAACGCAGCCCCACATAAAGTCTTGGGTCATGGACAAAATGTAGGCAAATTACTTGCTAGAATGAAATACATATCTCCTCTAGTCTAATTTCTAATAGAGTCCTGTTTCCCATTTGAAATCTCATAAGCCTGGTTTTTACTGTCCTCATCCCTATTAGAATTCTGATCTTCTAAACTTCAACCAGCATCTCTCAAAAATCTCTGCTTATACTATTTCAAAGCTTCTCTGTCAGGTATCTCCAAATCTTTCCAAACTCCTCCCGAAAACCACGTCCAGAGATTCCTAAACCACAAAATCAGATACAGTCATCAAAATGACCTCAGTCCTTACATCAATTTTCTATATTATTCATTTTTCCATCACTCAGACAAAATATCCAGCACCTGCAATTTAAAGAAGTTTGTTTTGGCTTACAGTTTCAGTGGATTCCATCCATGGTCATCTGTCTCCAAGGCAGAAATGGGAGCATAGTGGAAGGTCTTAGTGGAAGTAAGTTGCTCAAATCATGGTGTCTAGGAAGCAGAGATTTGTATATGTTCTCAAAAGCACATGCAACAGAAACAAACACAGACAAATGGAGTTACATTAAACCAAAAAGCTTCTGCACAGCAAGGGACACAATTTTAATAGAGTGAAGATATATTCTACAAAATGAAAGAAGTTATTTGGAAACTATACAATTGAAAAAGACTTAATATTCAAAATATGCAATGAACTTGCAAAATTTAATAGTAAGAAAATAACATAAATTACCATTCTCTAGAGGAACAAAATTGAATATATGTACATGTGGAGGGCCACCTGGATGACTCTCCTTGAAAAAAGAGCAATTACTTTCATTTTAGCTAAATGTGGCCCTATTTCCCATGTATTGACATGTACAGAGCTGGCTAAAACTTTCCCTTATCCCTTCATTTTTTCTTTTAAAGATAAAAGAACAAAAACATAATAAGAAACACATATACATTTACAACATAACACAAACACAATACAAGCAATACTGAATTTCAGATAAGGTGATAGGAAATTAACAATGGTTGTTGTATTACATATTGATATTTTCAAACTGGTTACTCAGGTAAACAAATACAGACATATTAGATTGATCAAACAATTAAATATTAACTGTTCCTTTCAATAAAGCAATAGAAATGAGCAGAACAACTATGTAGCTATTCCGTGTATACATATATACATAATTTTCCCCTTCTTTCTTTTCTCTTTTCCCTCATCCCAGTTGCTCTTTACTTTTGAGCAGTTTCCTTTCATTTCCCATTATCTATCATATCTCCTAATTTTTATTCACATTCAGGTTCTTACACTAGTGAGACAATAGTGTTTACACATGCAGGTCTGATTTATTTCACTTATGAGTATGGTCTCTAGTTGTGTCCATTACCTATAAAAGCCTCAAGTTTATCTTTCTTTATAGCTGAGTAATATTCCATTATATAAAAATACCACAACCTTTTTATCCTTTCCTCAGTGGATGGGCATCTGGGTTGCTTCCATGATTTAGCTATTACAAATTGCACTGCTATAAACATGGGTGTACATATATCACTGTGATATGATGTTTTCAATTCTTCTGGGAAAATACCCAGAAGGGGACTAGCTGAGTTGAATGGGCCCTCTAGTCCTAGTTTACTGAGAAATCTCCAAAGTGATTTCCACAGTGTTTGTACCAGTCTACACTCCCACCAGGAGTGGAGAAGAGTTCTTTTTCCTCCACAGCCTCTCCAGCATTTGTTTTTTTTTTTTTTTTCTTCCAGTACCAGGAATCGAACTCACAACCTTGCACTTGCCAGGCAGGCACTGTGCCACTGAGCTAATTCCCCAGCCCCTCTAGCGTTTGTTATTGGTTGACTTCTTAATGATAGCCATTCTTACTGAGGTGAGATGGAATCTGTGCTGTTTTAATTTGCATTTCTTGAATGACTAATGATGTCGAACATTATCTCATGTATTTACTTGCCAATTGTATTTCTTTATCTGTGAAGTGTGTATTCATCTCAGATGCCCATTTTTGGATTGGGTCTTTGAATTTGTGGGGGGATGATGTTTTTTAATTCTATATATATTCTAGAGAGAAGTCCTTTTTCTGTGAGGCACAGTCAGCTGAAATAGTTAGGAATCAATCTAACCAAAGAAGTAAAAGATCTATTCAGTGAAAACTACAGTACTCTGAAAAAAGAGATCAAAGAGGATTTCAGTAAATGCAAAAATATTCCTCACTCATGGATAGGAAGAATCAACATTGTGAAAATGGCCATACTACCAAAATTGTTGCACAGATTCAATGCAATTCCCATTAAAATACCATTAGCATACCTTACAGATCTAGAGAAAACATGCCTTAAATTCATCTGGAACCAGAAGAGACCCAGAATAGCAAAAGCAATCCTGGGAAACAAGGACAAGTCAGGTGGAATCACAATCCCTCACCTGAAATTATACTACAAAGCTACTGTCATAAAATCAACATGGTACTGGCTAAAAAACAGACTTGAGGATCAAGGGAACAGACTGGAAGAAACAGCCACAACCACAAACACACTCAGCCACCTGATCTTTGACAAAGGGGCCAAACAAGTTCACTGGAAAAACAATAGCCTCTTTAATAAATGGTGCTGGAAAAACTGGCTTTCCACAAGCCAAAGACTGAAAATAAATCCATGTCTATCACCATGCTCCAAACTCAAGTCAAAATGGATCACAGATCTCAATATTAAAACAGAAACACAAAGTCTACTGGAAGAGAAAGTAGGTAAAAATCTTGAAGTTATAGGGGTAGGCAGAGAGTTCATGAACAAAAATCAAACTGCATGGGAAATACTTCAAAGAATCAACAACTGGGATCTCATGTTACTGAAAAGTTTTTGCACATCCAAGGAAATCACCAGCAGAGTAAAAGGAAAACCCACACACTGGGAAAAAATTTCCTTATCCCTTTAATTGGCTTTAAGCAATGCAAATCAGTCTAGTGGAGGTGTTGATGTGTAGTCTTTCAAGCAAAGATGACAGGACAGTGTTTCCCTCCCCACCATAGCTCCCAAATAAAACATGTGTGAGCCAAGGTGGGATGGAGTGCCATGCTCCATACTGTTGGCTTGGATTGAGCCTTGAGATAAGAGGCTATGACTTTCCAGGGCATAAAAGATTACACATTAAAGTTGAAGCACTAACCCCAAAACATTACTGTCTTAGTTGTGTTATGCAGATTACTCTTTCTGAATAGCCTTCTCTTTGCATATTGCAGAGGTGATTTCAGGCTTCCTGCCTAGCCCAGCTTATGACACTCATGTACTTTCCATCATTCTCACAGTCATTCATCCTCAATCTACTTCCTTCTTCATGAATAAATAAAATCTGGCTCAGTCTTGAGTCAAGGCATTTGTTCTGGTTAGCCACCACTGTAACCAGACTCAGGATCCCCTTGACTCCTCACCACTTTGGATATATTATTGTGTTTTTATTTATGCCATGGATTTCCCTGGGAATGGTAGACTGAAAGTAACTCACGAGAATTTCAATAACTTTTCCATGGGATTACAAATATAAACTTCCTGGGCCATGCATGAGGAATGGGAAGGGTCTCTATCTGTGTCTGTCTGTCTGTCTGTCTGTCTATCCACCTATCATCTATCTATCTATATTATGCAATGAGATTTATTGGGTGGGGTTAAAATAGGGAGATTCCACAATGACCATCTGCACACTGGAGAGGTGGAGGACTTATTAGCTTCTCAGCCCAAGATGGAAGCCACAGAATAATGGGACCAGAAGTGCAATACTAGTCCTAGATTGAAGGGCTGGAAGCCCTTTGAAGAGTCATTCGTGCAAATCTGTGCTGGAAGGCAGAATAAACTGGAAACCAAGAAAGCAATGACTGCCCAAATTTGATAGCAGCAAAGGATAAACCCACTCAAGACTGGAACTCTTGAAAACGAGGAGACTTCTTCTTTCCCTTCTTTTTCTCCATCCAGGCTATTTGCTGTTGCCAACCACATCTACTCAGTTTGTTGGCCTACACACTTAGAATAGACACACTCAGAACTGTTTTACTAGTACAGCGAGATTGACATATCACAATTAAAGGTCACCTAGCATATTTAAAAATGGGCAAAGAGTGGGGTGTGGTGGTGCATGCCTGTAATCCCAGTACTTGGGAGGGGGAGGCAGGTAGATCATTACAAATTTGAGATCAGCCTTGGCTACAAAGTGAGCTCAAGGTTAGCCTCAATCACTGCATAGCGAGACTCTGTCTCAAAAAGACAAAAAGAAAATGGTCAAAGAACTTGCATAACACTTTTTAAAAGAGAGGCAAATAGCCAAGAAGTATAGGAGGAAATACTGAAAATCATTAATCATAAGTGAAATTAGAGTCACTGTAAATTATCACCTCAAACGTGTCCACGGGACTATTATCAAAAAAAAAAAAACAAAAATAAAAGAGAATGAGTGTTGTAAGGATGTCAAGAAAAGGGAACCTTTATACACTGTTGATGGGAATGTAAACTGGGACAGCCATTATGGAAAATTAAATGGATGTTTCTCAAAAAAAAAGAATAAAATCACCACATGACCCAGCAATCCCTCTTCTGGAAATTCACCCAAAGGAAATAAATCAGTATTTCAGCAAGTTAAGTGTGTCTCATGTTCACAGCATCATTATTCAGAATATACATATATCAACATGGATGGAAATAGAGGACATTATGTTAAGTGAAGTAATTCAGACACAAAAGGCAAATAACACATATCCTCATTTTGGGAGGCTAAAAGGTGAATACATGGAAGGAAAATATATTCACTCTCTAATGAATATATTTCATTGGAGAACAGAAAGTATACAGGGGAGGTAGGATAGAATGAGTAGCAAAATATAGAGGGAGGGAGGTAGTTCTAATGATCTACAGCATTGTAGGGTAACTATATGGTCTACAACAATTAATTATACATTTACAATAAATAGAGGAGAAGATTTTGAAGGTTCCTAACACAATGTAATTATATTAAAGGAGATGAAAATGTTAATTATCCTGATGTGATTATTATATATAGTATACATATATCAAATTATAATACTGTAACTTATGAGTATAAATATTTCATACTGATGAAAATTAAAAATAAAGAAAAATGTGGTGCATATATACAATGGAATGTTATGCAGCCGAGAAAAAGAAAGGAAATCCAGAGATGGGCATGTAGCTCAGTGGTAGAATACATGCCTAGCTTGTATCAGGCCCTGGGTTATATGCACCACACTGCAACAAATGCAAACAAACAAAAACAACATTTACAAAAGAGGAAAGTATAGTCTTTGAAAAATAGCAAAAGGAATGAACTTTAAGGAAATAATGTTATGTGAAAAGAAAGGAGGCACAGAAAGACAAATACTACATGATCTCATATGGAATCTAAATAAGTTGCATTCATAAAACAGAGTGGAATCATTATCAGAGGCTGGTAGGCAAGGATATTGAAAATATTTTGGTTGAGAGATAAAAAGTTCAGTTAGATAAGTGGAATATGTTGTGGTGACCTATTGTACATAATGTTGACGGCAGTTAATAATACTGTATAATATACTAGAAAATTGTTAAGAGAGTAGACTTTAAGTTCCCTTATGGTAAAAATTAATCACATAAAGTAATGCATACATTACTTAGCCTGATATACCCATTCCACAATATATACATATATCTAAATATCCCTGACATTTCAAGTGAATATTTTATAAATTCCACTTTCCAAATAAATTTTGTCATACAATGGATAAGATGATGATGATGATGATTGATAGGAGTATTCATATTACATGCCCATATTGCTAGGAAGGTCTTCAAACAAACTGCATCTGATGATACTGAAGTATTTCACTTATTATTATTTGTTCATATGCAAATATAAACTGTAAATATAAATTTGTACATATGTAAATTTATTACCGATGCATGTTAAACATCAAATTCCTTGCTCAGGTTGGAAAATTAATTGCCTCCAGACAAGGCAACTCTAGCATGAGTCACAAGGGCTACTATCAAGCAGACAGTTGCTAGTGAAATAAAGTACACCACTTCTTCAATGATCAAGTCAATGTAACTTCTTGACTTTCCAGCTATTTTTTGAACTGCATAATACAATTCTACAACATACTTTTGCTCAGATCTATAAACTCATTTGAGCCTGCCATTACATCCCATCAGGGATGAAAGTGTTGGGGTTTCCTGGGCACTGCTGCTCTTTAGACCTGGATTACAAGTTCAGCAGCCATCAAGACCAAGATCCTCAGAATTCACTGCCTTCAGACACCTAATATGAACTCAGTTATCCAATAAAGACCTCCCCAGGGAGAGACAAAGCCAAGAAATCACTATGCTTCATGGAGTAAATAAATGCTTGGCACTATGTTAGGCACTAGTCAGTAACCGATAGCACTTATAAAATTGGGTAGTAACCAGAGTAAAATGCACTTCTTACCAGGGCCTTTTTCTTCTCCCTCCATCATCCATCTCCTAACAGCAATTCTGAAAAGAAATAAGTGGCCTGAAGTCATAGAGACACTTGTTATTCCACGATAGCATCAGAACTGTGGTATTAAAAAAGGAGGTTCCTGCCATCCTATAGGTGACCATTATTACCCTCATTTTACAAAGGTTAAAGCTGATCTCAGAGAGGGTCATCCCTTTTCTTGTCCTCCCATGCCCCATTTGTACATGGAAAGTAGCTCCAGGACATCCTAGAGCAGGACAATACACTCCCTGAAACCAAGAACATCCCACATATCCCTCCTGAGACAGCCAGGCACCAAGTCCCATAACAGAAATAAACCCATTGGACCTGGGATCCCTTCATTTTCCCACATCCCAGGGAGGTTCAGTCCCAACCATGGAGTACTCAACCCTCAGCTAAGTCAAAATATCTAAAGTCCCAACTCTGCTCTTCTCAGCAGGCCGCATTGGTTGCTCTATATTTTAAAAATCATCACATTTACCAAGATCATTACACTGACATCAGATTTCTATGGCAACCACAATGAGCAGGCTGTTCCTTCACACCAGAAATATCTTTGCTTGGTTCTCTGTCTCTTTGCTTTTCACTGAGAGAAAACACCTTTCATATTCAGGCCACCAGCTGAAAAAGCATATTAATTAATATCCATGCAATGTTTGGAACTCCGCTTCATAACATGGAGGAAATAAAGTCCTTATCAGGTATATTGTTTGCTACAAAAGTAACCTTATGGGCATATTATCAGTTATAGAGACTATTCCAGGACTCATAGAGAATGGTGATACAAAACTCATACATTACAACAAGCAGTTAGCCATATGTGGTTGAAAACTAAAGATTGTAATTGTGTGGCAGAATAATTGAGGAACACAAAAAGTGTCATTTAAGAAATCTTAGTTTTGAATATGGCTGACTAGAAGAGGCATCATATCAGAGGTGCTCAGAGAAGATTCAGTAAATCCACAGGTACCCTGTAGTGGGGGAAAGTCTTATGCCCTACATCAAAACAAATTGGAATGGCGATACATGTAGGTCAAATCTAACTAGATCATTTGAGAGGGGAAGCAGAGACACTATGACGAGTCTGCACCAGCTCCTGCCCCACTGAGAAGCAACCATTATGTGTGCATTCCAAATAGCCTGAGGGAAGAATGAAAAAATGAGCAATATGGAGGCTAGGATCCTGGGTCAGACTCTGCATATACCAGCCCCTTTGCCCCATCACTTCTCCTTCAAGCACCAGAGAGGTCTGTAGCCTGGTGGCATCCTCACCAGTGCTCATCTAGGGCAAGGGAAACCACACACAGAGACACACTCTAGGCAGAGAAAGGATAAATACACAAACAGGGCTTGTGGATTCCTAAGGGTACACACTCCTGCCTGAAGACTCTGTGGATGTACACCTTTGAGTGATTCCCGTAGCTCCATGCCAACCATCCTTGTCTCCTGGAGACACCCCCAGACACATGAACACATTCCAAGGATCCCTGCTGCAGTGCAAGCACACCTCCAACTCTGTGGTCCCTCCCTTCTCAAAAAGTGTCAGATTCTGTCTGCAAGCAACTAGAAAGAATTCCTGAGACTGTGTTTCAGTTTTGAGTGCAAGGGAAAGAAATGAACTGACTATGGCTGCCTGCAATCAGAACACAACCAAGGCAAGAAGGAAACTATGTGAAAACTCAGGTTTAGGCAAAAAAAGTCACATGTGAATCATATGTACATTCTCTTGTTAGAGTGCTTGATCTGAGTTCCCACTGGATATTTTTCTGTGGGCATTTTTTGCTTCAGTTTAGTTAATGTTTATTTTTCTCCCTCTTCTCATTTCCCTGTCTAGTTTCTTGAACTCAAGGCCCTAAAGCAATACTATTTTGCTACTTTTCACTTGTCCTTCCCACTTCTTAAATTCTTCCTCTCAAGGTTTTAGTTCACCTTATTCTGTTTTCTCTCATTCACTCCTGTCTTCTCTTGTATTAACCTTCTGTCCTCTCTTTTCTATTCCTTTTGCTTTTTCCTTATCTTATATACTCCCATCTTCCCTTCTCTTTTCCACTTTACAGGTGCACAAATATATCAAAAGTTTCCAACAACCTCAAATATTTCCTTAATCTAAAGTGTATCTCCCCCTTCCTAAAGCTCAGCTTCACCACTGCAAATATTTTCTTAAAAGCCTCAACAACAGTCCTTCAGTGTAACTCATGACTTTGAACAGAATCAGACCTCATGTCTAATTTTTCCTCCTATTACAATTTACCTTATCTACCTCCGTCCTTACAGACTTACACCCCTCTTTCACCCATCCCTCAATTTCTTCCCTCCACATCAAAGAATAACTGCTAATAACAATTGAATATTGGCTGTAAAGAGTATTGATAAAGGATGAAAATGTAAATGCAAAGTCTGTCACAGATAAGTGATGTATAATCTTATCTGTTGATGCTGTTATAAGAAGTAATTCTTTCCTCAAAGCACAAGGACAGAGTCCAATTCACTTAAATTAAATAGATGAAGGGGTAAATACTATCTTTGCACTGAGCTAAAAATATATCATTGGAAGGCTATATCTAAATAAAATATCCTCATATCAATTACAAGCTTTGCTCATCCTACTTGACCTCAACTATCAGGACAAAAATGATAAAAAAAGGAAAATAAAGCAAAACAAAAGAAAAAAAAAACAAATATACATACATAAGGGACACAGGAACACAAAGGTAACAAAAGACCTGCAAGGTTTCCCAAGACAGATCCAAGAGGCAACAATGGAAAGAAATGCCATTGCCGCATAGAAAAAAAAAATCTATGAATTGATTAAAGAACAGTTAAAAAAACTGAGTGAGTTCAAAGGGAACATGATCAAAAATTTATGGAATTATCATACAAAATGTCCAATGTGGATTAAGGGGAAAAAATAAAAATTTTAAAGAGTTGACCAAAATGGTTCAAAACATAAATAACAAATTCCCTAAGAATCCATTAAAATGTATCAGACAGGTACGTTGCTTCCTGAACACTGTTTTTGTAAGCAATTTGGCTTACAAACACAAGTGTTTGGCCAAATTTTGTTTTTGTTTGCAAACTCTTCATCAGGTGACAAACTCAACCTCAGCCATCTTTCCCACACAAACATAAATGTGCCCATCTTTTCCAAAATAGCAAAACAAAATATGTCTGTGAACTGAGGTACCACTGTACTGGATATAGAAAATGGTATAAAATTCATAAATCACAGGAATGACCCAAGTGAAGACAGAGTTTCTAAAGTTGAGCACAAAATGGTAAATTATGACAAATTACTTGGAGAAGACTCAAAAAAGGTAAGAGGACAAGAAAAATTCATCAAACACCTATTACATAACACTAAGAAGACCAGGCTAAGGATCACTGGAATTAGAAAAAAAATAGATTCATCATTTGAGAAATGCAAATTAAAACAACACTGAGATTCTATTTTACCCCAGAAAGAATGGCTATCATCAAGAAATCAACCAGGGCCAGAGATATAGCTCAGTGGCACAGCACCTGCCTGGCATTCGCAAGGTCATGAGTTCGATTTCTGGTACAAAAAAAAAGAAATCAACCAATAACAAATGCTGGTGGGGCTGTGGGGGGAAAGGAACCCTCCTCTACTGTTGGTGGGAGTTTAGACTGGTACAACCACTGTGGAAATCAGTGTGGAGATTCTTCAAAAAATTAGGATTAGAGATGCCATTTGACCCAGCTATTCCCCTTCTGGGTATCTTCACAGAAGAATGGGAAGCATCATATCACAGCAATATTATGTGCACCCATCTTTACAGCAGCACAATTTATAATAACTAAATCTTGGAAACAACTCAAATGCCCATCAACCTAGGAATGAATAAAAAAGGATGTAGTATTTTTATACAGTGAAGTACTACTCAGTACTACTCAGCTATAAAGAAAGATAAACTCAAGGCTTTTATAGGTAAATGGATGTAACTTGAGACC
>NW_004955548.1:261943-263083 GCF_000276665.1 Chinchilla lanigera | reverse complement strand
ATATATATACACACACACACACAAGATAGCTAAGATAATTATACTATTAATTTTTTTAGTTCATCAAAATGGACAGATTGCATTTGTGTTATTTGATCAATTTTTCATGCCTATAACCTGTAGTTGGAGCAACTACTTAGAAGGTAACAAAACGCATTATATTAACCATTGTTAATCTCCTATTAGATTGTTTTGAAATTGTGTATTATTGTTTTTTATTGTTTCTTCTCTTTAAAATAAAAAAACTAGAAGATAGCACATATGAATACTATATTTGCAGAAATAATAATAGAAAACTTTGTAACTAAAAGGAAGAAATTCAACACATAAGTAAGCAAGGCTTACAGAACACCAACCATGATGAGAAAAGAAACTCAAGTCACATTATAATTAAAGTGCCAGAACTCCAACAAACACAAAAAAGAATTTTGAAAATGGTCAAAGAAAATTTAAAAATCATACATAAATTGAAATCCATTAAAATGACAGTATACTTTTCAACACAAAATTTAAATGCCAGACAGTTTGGAATAAAGTATTTCAAACTGTAAAATCAAACAACTTCAAGAATATTCAAGAATATCCTAATTCAATATTCAAGAATATTGTAGACAGATACCACAAAGCCAATAATCAAATATCAAGATGGAATAAATATACCAAGCAAAGTGAATAGAAAAATAGAAAAAGGTAAAAGAAAAACAAAGGCATCATCAACAGAGAAAGAGCATAATGATCAAAGTTAATCAACACATCTCAAAAATAACTCTCAATTTTAATGGCCTCAACTCCCAATTAAAAGACACAGATTGGCAAATGGGCCCCAAAAACAGAATCCAGGGGATGGGGATTTAGCTTAGTGGCACAATGCCTGCCTGGCAAGCACAAGGTCATGAGTTCGATTCCTGGTACTGGAAGAAAAACAAAACAAAACAAAAAAAACAAACAAAAAACAGAATCCAACAGTCTGTTGCAACTGAGAAACTCATCTAATCAAAAATTATTTTCCTAGGCTAAAACATCAATGGATAGAAAATATTTCACACACCAGGAACCCAAAAACAATCAGGAGTGGAAATTTTCCTTACAGACAAAGTAAGTATCAAGCCAAAACTGATCAGAATAGCTGGGTGTAGTGGC
>NW_004955548.1:257716-260458 GCF_000276665.1 Chinchilla lanigera | reverse complement strand
GGATAGGAAAGGAAGAAGTGAAATTATCATTATTTGCAAATGATATGATACTCTGCATGGAAGACCCAAAAAACTCCACCAAAAGACTCCTAGAATTAATAAACAAATTCAGTGGCATAGCTGGATACAAAGTCAACATTAAAAAATCAATTCACATACACAAACAACAAACTCACTGAGAAAGAAAATAGGGAAACCATACCTTTCACAACAGAATCCAACAAACTGAAATACTTAGAAATCAAGTAAAAGATCTATACAGTGAAAATTACGATACTCTGAAAAAAGAGATCGAAGAGGATTTCAGAAAATGGAAAGATATTCCTTGCTCATGGATAGGAAGAACCAACATTGTGAAAATGGCCATACTTCCAAAATTGTTATAAAGACTCAATACAATCCTGATCAAAATACCATTAGCATACCTCACAGATGTAGAGAAAACACTCCTAAAATTCATCTGGAGCCAGAAGAGACCCAGAATAGCAAAAGCAATCCTGTGTAACAAAGGCAAGGCAGGAGGCATCACAATCCCTGACTTGAAATTACACTGCAAGGCTACTGTGATAAAATCAGCATGATATTTGCCAAAAAAAAAAAACAGACCTGAGGATCAATGGAACAGACTAGAAGATGCAGCCACAAGCACAAACACACTCAGCCAACTTTGCAAAGAGGCCAATCATGTTCACTGGAAGAAAGATAGCCTCTTTAATAAATGGTGCTGGAAAAACTAGCTCTCCACATGCCAAAGACTAAAACTAGACTGATGTTTACCATCATAAACTAAAGCCAAAATGGATCTTGCAATATTAAAACAGAAACACTACATCTACTGAAAGAGAAAGGAGATATAAATCTTGAAGACATAAGGGTAGGCAGAGAATCCACGAAAAAAAAAAAAAACTGAACGGGAAACACTTTAAAGTATCAACAACTGGGATCTCATCTTATTGAAGAGTGTTGCACATCATAAGAATCACCAACACAGTAAAAAGAAAACCTGCAAATTGGGAAAAAATTTTGTCCAACTGTCCCTTTGATAAGGGACTTCTATCTAGAACATATAAAGAATTTTAAAAACTCAGGTCCCCAAAATTCAAAGACCCAGTCCAAAAATGGGCAGCTGAGATGAATACACATTTCTCAAATAAAGAAATACAAATGGCAAATAAATATATGAAAAAATGTTCAACATCACTGGTCCTTTGAGAAATGCAAATTAAAACAACACTGAGATTTCATCTCACACCAGAAATGGCTGTCAGCAAGAAATCAACCAATAACAAATGCTGGACAGACTGCAGAGAAAAAGTAACCCTTCTCCACTATTGGTGGGAGTCTAGCCTGGTGCAACCACTGTGGAAATCAGGGTGGAGATTCATCAGTAAACTAGGAGTAGAGTCCCATTCAACCGAGCTATTCCTCTTCTAGGTATTTTTCCTGAAGAACTGAAAACATCATACCACAGCAATATATGTGCACACGTTTATAGCAGTACAATTTTTCATAGCCGTATCTTGGAAACAACCCAAATGCCCATCAACTGAGGAATGGATAAAAAAATGTAATATTTTTATACAATGGAGTAGTACTCAGCTATAAAGAAAACTAGAGGCTTTTATAGGTAAATGGATGCAACTAGAGACCATACTCATGAGTGAAATAAATCACACCTGCATGAGTAAACATTATATTGTCGCCTTAATATAAGAACCTAAAAGGGTAAAAAAAATCTAGAAAGGTACAACAGATACCGTGAAAGGGAAAGAAACTGCTCAAAAGGAACAAACAACTGGGATGATGGAAAGCAGTAAAGAAAGAAAGAAGGGAAATTTATACACATGTAAGATAGCAAAGATAATTGTACTACTAATTTCTATTGGTTTATTGAAAGGAACAGTTAACGCTTAATTTTTTTGTCCAATTTTGCATGCTTATATCTGGTAATCTGAACAACTACTTTGAGGACAACAATATGCAATATAACCACCACTGCTGAATTCGTATCATCTTGTTTTTTGAAATTCTGCATCATTTCTATTTTTTATTATTTTTCATTCTCTTTAAAATAAAAAAAAGTCGGGCATGGTGGCACATGCCTGTAATCCCAGCACTTGGGAGGCTGAGGCAGGAGGATCTTTGTGAGTTTGAGAGCAGCCTGGGCTACAAAGTGAGGTCAAAGCCAGCCTGAACTGCATAGCGAGACCCTGTCTCAGAAAGACAAAAAGAAGAAAAAAAAGAAAGAAAAGTCCCTTTTAATTGACATTTTCCTTATGAATATGTTCATCAAAGAATGTTTATCAGATATACTCAAGCTTATATTTTATTTTTATTATCTTACTAGCAGGTTTAGCGAAGATAAATAGAAATGATATAAGCAAAAACATACCAAAGCACCACAGTTGTTATACTAGCTATAAAGTTTTTGCTAGGCTATTAAAATTTTTCCATTTTCACATTATTTTTCCAAAAAAAATAGTGCTTTAGTATGCATAATCTCGTTCACAAATGCATAATATCCCATATTATAGAACTATTTAAAATTACTGGGGCTGGGGATTTAGCTCAGCGGCAAAAGCGCCTGCCTGGCAAGCGCAAGGTCGTGAGTTCGGTTCCCGGTACCGGAGAAAAACCAAACAAACAAACAAACAAAAAAATAAAATAAAATAGAAACACTAAATCTACTGCAAGAGGAAGGAGGTGGAAATCTTGAAGACATAGGTATAGACAGAGAGTTCA
>NW_004955548.1:243046-257616 GCF_000276665.1 Chinchilla lanigera | reverse complement strand
TATGTTTATTATATTTTATTCTATATTTCATATATATTGAATACTGCAGCAACTATTTTCATAAAACAAACACTACTTTACCTAAAAGACCAAATAAATACTAACACAATCATAGTGGGTGACCTCATGACCCAACTTTCAGAGTCAATAAAGAAATATCAGAGCTGAACCACATCCTTGACCATAAGGATTTAATAGATATCTATAGAGTTTTCTACCTTATTACAACAGAGTACACCTTCTTTTCATCACACAGAGAAAATACATCACATAGAACAGAAATCCTAATTAAATATAAACAATTAAAATCATTCTATGTTTACTATCAGCAAATTTTGCAATCAACCTAGAAGTCAATCACAGAAAATTGAAAAACACCTGGAAATTTAATTAAAAAATCCTAAACACCCAACTGGTCACAGAACAAATCAGGGAAGAAGTTAAGCAATTTCTTCAAGCAAACAACAATGGCAGTACAATACACCAGACCGTCTGGGACACAATAAAAGCAGTCCTAAGTTTATTACATTCAATGATCACTTTAGAAAAACAAAGCAAGCTCAAATAAATAACCTAATGAGGAACTTCAAGATGCTTGTGAGACAAAAATAGTCCAAGCCCAAAATAAATTAAGGAGGGAAATCATACAGAAATTGAGAAATTAATGAAATTGAGACTTAAGTAGTACAAAGAATCAATGAAGCAAAGAGCTGGTTCTTTGAAAGAATAAACAAAATAGATTTACCCTTAGCCAAACTTAACAAAAGAAAAAGAGAAAATACATCAGTGCAATTAGCAATGAAAAAGGCAAAATCAAAACAGACAGTCAAAATCCAAAAGATGGTAACTACTATAAAAAATTATATTTTAAGAAATTTGAAAGTCTTGTAGAAATGGACAGATTCCTAAACTTATACAGATTACCTGAACTAAACCAAGAAGATGTAGAAGTATGGGCAGCCCAATAACAATCAATGAAACTGAAGCAGTATTAAAAAAAAAAAAAAAAACAACTAAAAATCTACCAAGTTAAAAAAAAAACCAAAAAACAATGGATTCACTGAAGAATTCTACAAAACTTTTAAGGATTATATCTCCAAGATTTCTCAAACTCTTCAATGAAAACAAAAGTGAAAGAGTGATTCCCAACTAATTTCTGGAAGCCAGTATTAAATCACTCTGATCCCAAAACTAGACAAAGACTCAACAAAGAAATAAACTAAAGGCTTTCAACAATCCTTAATAAAATATTGGCAAATTGAATAGAAGACATCATCCGAAAGATCATACACCATGACCAAGGAGATTTCATCCCAGTGCCGCACAGTTGTTTCAACACACACAAATCAATAAAAGTAATTCATTATATAAACAGAAGCAAGGACAAACACCCCATGATCATAACAATAGATGTAGAAAAAACTTTTGACAAATCTAGCTCGTCGTGATAAAAATCCTAAAGAAAACAGGAATATAAAGAACTTACCTGAATCTGATAAAAAGCCACTTATGACTAACCAACAGCAAATATCATGTTAAATGGGATAAAAGTGAAAGCTTTCCCTCTCAAATCAGGAACAAGGAAAGGATGCCCACTACCACCATTTCTATTCAAATAGTACTCACGACATTAGGCATAATAATCAGGCAAGAGAAAGAAATAAAAAGAAGAAATCAAATTACTATTATTTTTAGATGACATGATACTGTACACTGAAGATCCAAAGAAATCCACAAAAAACTCTTATAACTAATAACCAATCTCAGTAATATAGCAAGATACAAAAGCAGCACAAAAAATTAATGGCAATTATATATATCAAAAATGAACTCATTGAGAAAGAAATTAGGAGAACAATACCATAAACCATAGCATTGTCACAATGTGCAACCAAGGGAGCATAGAGAATGAAGGATTACTCAGAGACAAGACTTCGTTCAGTCACAGAGTGGGCCAGAGGGGCTACTCAACCCAGGGCACCCAGAGTTAGGGAGACTCCCAGGAGCAGCACTGAAGTCAAGAACTCTCAGGCTTTTATTCATAATATCACTGTAAGTGAAAAAAGCAGGTTGGGCAAGGAACTGTGTCAAAAAGAGGCAGTTTTCTTGGGAAAGGACAATGGCCAGACCAACATGCCTCACCAATGCAAACTTTTTGTTGTTTAACCATTCACTTCTCACAGAGCCTGCGTGCTTTTACCTCACAGTTTAACCATTCAGTCCTCAGCCAAGTCTCCCACATAACATCAAGAAAAACTAAATACCTAGGTATTAATCAAGGAAATAAAAGAAATGGACAAGAAAAATTACACTACTTTGAAAAGGGAGACTGAACAGGACACTGGAAAATGGAAAAATGTCTCTAGTAACTGGACAGGCAAGAACCAATACTGTCAAAATAGCATACTCCCAAAACTGTTATACAGATTCAGTGAAATCCCAATTAAAATACCAACAGCATTCCTCACAGAACTAGAGGAAACAATCCTAGAATTAAAGAGCAAAATCAGTCCTGGGGCAACAACAAAGCAACAGGCATCACAATACCTGACTTCAAATTACAGAAGAAAGCAACATGGAAAAGAAAAAACTGCAAGTTAGTTATACTGCTAGTATCTCTTTGTTCATTGAAAAGAGAGGTTTGTGTTGATATTTGGATAATTTTTTATGCCCATATCTTGCACTCTGAGTAACTACTTTAAAGATAACCATATGCAATGTATTAACTATTGTTGTTCTCCTACTATTTTGTTATGAAATTTTGTTTTACATTCTTTCCATAAAGTAAAAAAGTCAATGTAAAAAAATGGCATAGTATTGGTACAAAACAGATGTGTTGATCAGTGGATCTGAATACAGAGTACAAAAACAAGCCCAGACATATTCAGCTATTTGATCCTTGACAAAGAGGCCAAAAACATATATAAGGGGAAAGACAACCAAAAACCAGTGCTCAAAAAATTGCCTATCTATATGCAAAAGATTGAAACTGGACCCACATCTCTCACCGTGTACTAACTAAAAATAAAAATGTACCAAAGATATAAATATTAAAACATCAACAATGAATCTACTGGAAGATAAAATAGATAAAACACTTGAAGTCATAGGTGTAGCCAAGGGCTTTCTGAACAGAACTCCAGTTGCAAAAGAAATAATAGTAAAAATCGACAAATGGGATTATATCAGATTAAAAACTTCTACACAACAAAGGAAACAAGCAGAAGAGTGAAGAGACAACCTGTAGAATAGGAAAAAATAATGTGACCAGCTATTTCTCAGACAAGATTAATATCTAGAATATGAAAAGAACTCAAAAACTTATAGCATGCAAAATAAAAGATCAAATCAAGAACGGACAAGTAAAATGAATAGCCACTTCTCAGAAGAAATACAAATGGCCAACAAATATATGAAAAATGTTCAATATATCTGGCCATTAGAGAAAAGCAAATTAAAACAACACTCAGATTTCATCATACATCAGAAGAAAGGCAAACTAGTTCCCTTTTCCTTTTTAATGATTTCTTCTCATTTCTTAAAGATAATAATATGCAACATATTAACTATTGTTATTCTATCATCTTGTTATGAAATTTTGTTTTACCTTTTTTCCATAAAATAAAAAAGAAAGAATGGCAATCATTAAGAAATCAGTTAATAACAACAAACCTTGGTGTGACTGTGGTAAAAAAAATGTACCCTCCTATATTGTGGGTGCAAATGTAAACAATTCAACCATTATGGAAATCAGTATAGAATTTTCTCACTAAACTAAAACTTGAAATTCATTTGACCCAGCTATTTTTGTACTAAGTGTCTTCCCAAGAGACCTAAAGACATCATATTATAGTGATACATATATACCAAAGTTTGTAGCAGCACACTTCATAATACCTAAATCCTGGAAGCAGCCTGTGTGTCCATCAACAAATACATGGATAAAAGAAGTGGCATCTATATCTAATGAAATATTACTCAGCTATAAGGATTAATTTGAGACATTAGTAGAAAAATGGATACACCTGAAAATATATTAAGTAAATTATATCAGACACATAAGCTTAAATACCACATATCTCTCATTTGAGTAAGGCAAAGTACAAATAAAGAGCAAAATAAAGAATTGATAAAAGTTAACAGTTGAAATAGATGTTTTACAAATGGGAAGGGGTCCAGGAGACTAAAGGTGAGAGGAGAGACAGAGAGTGGAATGGGAAGTAAAAAGATTTAAGATATGTCATATATGTACAATTAATGTAAAGTCAGAAATATGGATGAAAATAATAATAATAATAAAGGATTTATAGAAGGAGGGAGGGAGATTGGTTGAGAGGGAAAGGGGATTAAAAAACAATCAAGACATGTTGTGTAATATACCTACTCCCTACGATGAATATAAACTACATGTACTGCAAACATGTACTAGTAAAACATAAATTTTTAAATCTAAGTTTTACTTCAGGGAAGCAGGTATAGAATGATATTATTCAGTAGGCAGGAACTTAGTCAATTCAACCATTCAATGGTATAGCTTGAGAAAATTATTATCCTTTATTTCTATGTTCTTCCATAAGTAGGGGCATCCAAAGCCAAAACACACCTAGTCTCTCTACACACTGACTGGAGACTCTAAAAGCAAAAATATGTTACTCAGCTCAGGCCCTTTCTTTTCAAAGCCCTTTGTAGTAAGCTTCCCTTCAGAGCATTTGTTCTGCTTTTCCTTCAGGAGTGGGTCTTATAATATGGCCACAGTTCTGTATCTTCCTAACTTCTCAACTCTTCCTATGGTCTTGATACACAGTGCTTGTCTCATCAAGGAGCCACCAAAATATTCCACTGCTTCTAGTCTGAGCTCAAAACCAAATAAAACATGGCAAAATGTAAGATAAATAATACATCAACTTTATTCTTTATAGAGACAATATTAGAGAATGAGACCTAGATTTTCTGGCATATGGGGTTTTTATAATGAACTCCAGAATGAGACAGACCAATCCACATATTAATGCTGCACTGGGACCTTTACAAATGACAATGACTACAATGAATGTATATCTTGCTGTCTTATGAAGGAGTTTTGTCTTTCTCTCCCCAAGGAAAGTGACTTCTTTGCCAAGGACTATCCCTGTAGCAGGAGACAGTGTTTTAAGACACTGTGTTTGAGAAACACTTCTAAAACTGAATAAATACTTCTTATTTGGAATGAATACTTGCCAAAATAACCTCTCAAGTTTTCTCATGGAGTTATTTGTAACAACACCTTCTCAATACCTTAATTCAAATGATGACCATGGAAGCTCATCTAGTGGAATTAGGCTTCAAATTCCAAGAGTAGCATGAAAATTACATAACCTGCAAATTTCCCTTGGAAATCCTTTCAAGAAGGGACATGTTCAGGAATTTCTACCAACAATAAATATTTTTACCAATATTCAAACTATAGTCAAAATGATAACAAAGTGTCACTAAGCCTCAAAAGATGAGATAATGCTTTCCTTATCAAATGATAACATTCCAAGAACAGGGAAAGTTCATTCAAACTATGTTTTGGATATTAGTTTTTACTTAGTAAATATTGCAAATCAGAAGCCATTTATTTCCTTTCAGCACTCTGTGTACTGACTACTCGTAGGCAGGTATTCTTCTGTTTCATCTCTTGTCTGTTATGTGAGGCTAGTCATCAGAAGGCTCCATTATATCAGGATATCTAAAAGAGCTCCCTACCATGAATGATAATTGGTGCCAATAGTCCCTGGAAGCTCAGCTATGTATGTTGATCATGCAGCACCCTGGTTCTCCTCCAGATACTTTGGAGCATGACCAAGATACAAGTTGGTTCTTTAAAGAACCCTCCATGTGTAAGGCTGCCAGATTATTTTTAATCTAATTAAATTTGAGTTCCAGATAAACAATAATAGTTATGCATACTAAATAATACAGTATACAGTATCATTTTGTTTATCTGAAATTAAAATCCAACTGGACACTCTGTGCTTCTATTTGCTGTATCTGTTAACTCTAGAAAATGATCCCATAAGTGTGTAAGTATGATGATCCTCTGATATAGCTCTAGGAAAAAATAAGGAGGTCAGGTTGGCAATAAAAAATGCTAGTACTACCTAGCATTGGTTGAATGAAATGACAACAACCACTTGCATACACTCGTGGTTCCAAATGGGCTTATCCATTCTCTGAGGACTATATAATTGGGACTTACTAACATAAATGGCCTTTGATACAGAAGACCTGTTTCTCACAACAAGGAAGTTTCAGCTGAGAGTTTAGAGAAGGATCAGCAAGGTGATTCTGATCTGAATCCTGGTGAAAAGGATCGGGCAAAGGAACCACATGGGTTCCCTGCTTTGAGGAGAAAACATAGCTAATATTTAGGGGGCAGATTGTTTAGTTAGGTCCAGCTTCAGATTAAATTACCGATTGAATATAATTCTCATGAAAACTCTATTGGTGATATTATTGCTACACTGTCTTCATGGATGTGTTTGACTACAAATTTCATGTTCCTAATGGCCACGCTGGAAGACAAAAGAGATTGTGACCGCTGAGGTAAATACAATTCCAGTATTATTCTTGTTGCCAGAGAAATAATTTACTTTGGGTTACTGAGCTGATGTTCCTATTCCCTTTGAAGACTGCCACTTGGGAGTGCTCTCAGCTCTTAGGGACTAGTTCAACTCCCTGCTACATTGCTTTCTTTAACTTCCAATCAGCAATAGTGTGTTGAATATTCCTGGTGCTTTGAATCTCTAATTTCTGCTCATCTGAATGACCACAGAAAATGATCATTTTCAAAAAACTTGACTGATTGGTTAGGTCAGGATCATAAGATACTCTCACTTTTTCTTCTATGAGAGAACATAATCATGGATGTGATGTCTCATATTCACAGGTTCTCCCTACACTCACAGTGGAGGGGGTTACAAAAGTCTGAGTGCCACTGAATGTCTTCTTAGAATTGTATCGTTGGATGTCATCTCTAAATTCTGCTTCCTTCTAAGAAATTTTTGCCCAGAAAAGCCACTCAAAATTCAACAGTGGTGTCCAGACTTAAACTATATTTTGTTTCCTCAACACTTGGTCTCACTGTTGTAGAGCATCACTCTTCTAGGATGAGGCCAGCACAAGGGAAGTGACTTACATTTCAGCACAGAGGAGTACAAACAGAGTTAAGCAAGGCTTTCTAAACTGAGGGGCTGGAGGTGATAGTTGAGTAGGACCAAAGGACAGGGGATATACCTCAGTGTCACAGCACCTGCCTGTTAAAAATGAAAAGATAATCTCAAAACTTGAATAACAATCATAAAGCATATACGATATAGGACCTTTATCCAGAATATTTAAATAACTCTCAAAACTTGATAAGAAAACAATAACTATCACCAAAAACATGGGCTAAATATTTGAACAGATACTTCACCAAGAAGATATATAAGTGACAAAGAAGAGAAACACAGGAAAAGATACTCAACATACTTATTCATTACAGAAATGCAAATTAAAGCCATAATGAGATTCTAGCATATATGTATCTATTAGAATGACTAAAAATAAAGACTGACTAAAGTATTGAATAAGTAGCAATTCATACACTGCTTGTGGAAATGTAAAATGGCATAACCACTTTGGAAAAGGTTTTTAGTTTCTTTAAAAGCTAAATGTACACGCTTTATACATTCTAGTCATTCTAATCTGAAGTATTTACACAACAGAAGTAAAAGCATATGTCTCTAAAACATTTGTACATGAATGTTTCTAGTAATTTTATTGCAATAGGCCCAACTAGAAACAACCCAAATATCTATCATCTGATGAATGCATAAACTGTGGTGTACTCATTTAACAGAATATTACCTTCCAATAAAAAACAAAGACAGCATAGACATCTTGGAGTTACGTCCAGAGGAAAACTGACAAAACAGCTCAATCATTCATGGAAACATTTTAATTAACAACTAGAGGATGGCTAAAATAACTCTGAAGGAGCTCTGGAAAACAATGAAGGTCTACATCAATCAAGTCAACATGCAATAAAGAAAATTTTACATTCAAAATCATAGGAAATTGCACAGTAATTTTACCTATCTTTGTTCCACCTCCATTCTGGCACAATGGAACACAGTCCCAGTAGGTAGGCACCAATTCTCAATTTCTTTACTTGACCTGGAGAAAACAGAGCAAACTTTACTCACAACGTTCTAATGAGTTTGGAGGCTGCTTAAAGGAATGGTCTGTTTCACATCACTCTAGTCTTGAATGGAAGAAAGCAGCATAGCTCAGATCTCAGGGCGGGAACAATGATAACAAGCTGCAGGCTTGTGAAACTAGCAGAGGGATTGCCATCTAGCAAAAGTCTGGGCAAAAGATTAAAGACAGATAAAGCAATAAAACAACTAAGGCCCCAAGAAGAGCTGTGATGAGACTCTAGGAAATTCAGACTTACTAAAAAATTAAATATAAAAAAAATTAAAAATTAAATGTATTTGTAACTGGTACATAAGAACATAAAAGTTGTATATATTAGTGGGAGGAAACTAAGACATTTGAAAGCAATCACGTATATGGGGAAACTGAAAAAAAGCACAAACATGGTGCCAGGCAATATGAGTGTCCTGAAACAAATTGACGTGACTTTTGACTTTCACTAAGGGATGCATGCACAATTCAGAACATGCCTGATAATTAGTGAAGGCCATTTTCAGCATGCAACCAGTTTGTACAGACTGGGATTAGTGACTGTTTTCTCAAATGGCCAATTTTCAACAAAAAACACAAAGCATACAATGTAATAGGAAAACATCATTAATAATAGGGCATCGGGTAAGGCTTGGACTGATTACCAAGAAAAAACTAGGAAGTCTGCCCACTGTTCTGGAATTTCACGCAGACAGCAGCTTGGCAAATGCTCTGGGTTCTCAGCACTGAAGAAATGAAAGAAGCAGCTGGGTTGAAGCCAAGAAACTTAGATTTATTATGGATGACAATAGTTTTGAAAGGGAAAGTTTTATTCTATTGTTTACTTATTTGTTGATGAAAGGGAGGAGAGGGAGAGGGAGAAGATTCTGTGTTGAATGTAAGGTACACTATTATCTCTGATGTTAATGTTGTTCATCGAAGTCCATTGATGCAGACAGACACAATAACATAGTACATTTTCTTCTAGGACACTGAGGAAATTGCCAATATCCCCTGCCTGCTGCATAACTTCTGTTTGTATAATAGTGCAGATGATCATCGGGGGGAATATTCTACTGTTTTAATTCTCTTAGAGGAAGTATGGATTTTTAATCTTTTCCTTTGTCCCTAGTTATTTTCATTTTTATTTTTTGCACTGAATTTACTGATGATACTTACCCAAAGCAGTCATAACAGTGGTATTTATCATTTTGATTTTTCAATTTCCAGCATTCAACATTTTTATTTATTTTTATTGGTACGTGTTTGTAGTACTTAATGATTACATTCAGTGATATATGCATGCCCATGTTTACAGCAGCACAACTCACGATTACCTCAGGTTATTTTTAATCAATTTCCATGGAGAAATTGTTTTGGAGTTAGAAGGTAAAGTTAATATGAGTATATCTAGCAAAAATGATTCCATTTGGATTTTGCACTTATTTTAGACAGCCCTGCAGGAGAAAAAACTGAGCCTATTTTGTAAAACGTAGCATGTAATTTCTAGTCAGTTCTTTGTGCTCACCAAATGATTTCATCCACTTATGTCTAAGTCATTTTCTCATCACTGAACACAATACCTGACACCCATAGCTTAAAGGTAGAGAGGTTAATTTTGGCTCATGATTTTAGTGAAAGGTTACCTGTAGGAGAACAGCTGCTCTCTCCAAGGCAGCCCAGGAACCAAAGAGAGAAAGGAGGAACTGGGGACAAGAATACACGTCTCTCATGACCTGCCTTTTCTAACCAGATCCCACCCTCCAAATACATGAGACTTCCGAGGAACACTTTAGACCTAAACCCTAACAGCTAATTAACCAGTAGACATTGTATTGAGCACCCACCTGTGAGGTAGTGACAGATAATGATAGCATGGATAAATGTAACATAAAATATTTCAAAGCCATGACTTTACCTTTGAAATGGCTCCCTTTAGAGACTGTAGATGAAAACTGTGAAAAGAGATTTCCATAAAATTCTTAGCATAATGCCTGGCACATGGAAGATATGAGACAAAAATCCTGCACTCCTTTCATTTTGGGGTGTTTTTTGCTCTTATCATTGAATATCTGATGCTTGAGAAACATAAAATTTTGCCCCCAGATCTAGTACTTTAGTGAAAACAGTAAGCACATTAACTGCTATTATCATTCTTCAGCGGTGCTGTGTAAATATCTTTATGTTAATGACAAGCACTGGCACAGTATCAGTTAAACTTTAAACCGGCTAGCACCTGGGTCTCAGAAAATTGCCATGTAGAAGGAAAAATTCTTTGAATGTTGAGAACATGGCCAAAACCAATACAAAAATGAACAGTTTAGTTAATTTAATGAACTAGAAAAGAAAGCCCAGAGTCAATGCTTACCGTAATGAAAGTGGCATTTCCCAATCAATGGGTAAATATGGAACTTTTAATTACTTATATTACACATTCAATAAAAATAAAGTTGCTTCCCATGCTCATAGCAAATCATACAGGATATGTCAAAAGATGAAAGTATTTAAAACTTTATACTATTAAGATCCTGATATTTAATTAAATAACAAATGGTAAAAACCTTCTATGTAGTTATATATACAATCTGAGAAGAAGTTCAGATGTACAGTTTGCATTGGTTCACTTGAATGCTGTTTTCATGGAAAAAAATTACTGATGGTAAAGGTACTTGGCTGTAGAAGGAATTGGTGTCTGCTTCTCACCTTTGTTTTTAAAGGTGTGGAATTGTTTCTCTTGATACATACCACCTTACTCATATAGTTAAAAACCCTTAGTAGTAACTAAGATAGTAGATGGAAGTGAGTCTTATGGTGACTACCAATCAGCTATATCCTTTGATGCTGCAATCATATTGCCTAACCAAAGGAGATAAGAAATGTCCATTCTAGGGGAAGAAAGAGATCTCTTCTTTAGATACATATTGTTCCATTCATATATTATGCCACTGAATAGTCCTAGATAGCTAGGGAAGTGCTAGTCAGTGTAAAGCCACAGCCCATTCACCAACAAATTTCTGTGGCCAGGTCATAATAAAAACATAACTGTTTTGACAAAATTTGATAGTTATTATTTAATGAAAGTTTGTTATCTGAATGTAAATTATTTACCTTGCCAATAATATATTCAATGGACATCTGTGATCACCCATTTCCTTTGAGCAATTCCTCCAGAGAATGTCACAGTTTCTCTCTCCCATTATACAGCTTCTCTCTCCCATTATACACTTTCAGGGCTAGTGTCTGTCAGATTTTGGGACTCTGATTATAAAGTACACTCTTTCCTCTAAGTTTCCTGGGAGATTATCCTCCTTAACCAGCTTGACAAGGCGAGGTGGTGGATTGTTCCAACATCTGCTTTACTTGGGTGAGTACTGTTAAGTTTCAGGTCATATTTATTCCTTCCATTTAAGATATATTTTTATAATTACAGTGCTACCTTGGTTCATGATTTTTTTTTCAGACTGGGTCTCCCAGTGTAGTGCAGGCTGGCCTTGAACTTGCTTATGTAGCCCAGGCAGGCCTGGAACTCTAGGTGATCCTCCTGCCTCAGCCTCCCAAGTGCTGTGATTACGGTGTGTACCATTATGCCCAGCTTGGTTCACACACTTAATTCTTTTCATAATTTTGGTCACAAACTGAATTGGATGAGAACCAGATCAAATTTCCCCATAAAGTCAACATCAGACCTAACTACTGAATTTCATTTGGTTCTCATCCAATGCAGTCTGTCACCAAAATCATAGGAAGAATTAAGTTTGTGAACTTTACCACTTTACCAGATTAATATGAGTGCTTGAAATTAAATTTTGTATCTTACTTCTGCATTCACCCTTATAAAGGTCCCTTTTAGACTTTAACAGCCCACTGTCACAAAGAGATAGATCAACTAGACAAAAAAATCCGCAAAAAAAAAAAAAGTAACAGAACTAAACCACACTTATGAACAAATGGACTTAGTAGACCTTTAAAGAGTCTACTACCCAACAACATCAGGACACACATTCTTCTCAGCTGCACATGGGACATTCTCTGAAATAGACCATATACTAGTCATATAAAATGCTTAAGTAAATGCAAAGGAATTGAATTCTCTCACACATATTTCTGGATGATAGTGCAATGAAATTGGAAATTATTGACAAAATAAATAGCAAAAAACCCATAAACATAGAGAAACTAAATAACACCCTCCTGAACAACCAATGGGTCACAGATGAAATTACAGAAAAAAGTAAACAATATTTACAATCAAATGAAAATACAAATACAACTTACCAGAACCTGTGGATGCAATAAAAGCAGTCCGCAGAGGGAAATTTATAGCAATGAATTTTTACATTAGGAAAACAGAATGAGCACAAATAAACAATTGTATGCTACAACTCAAGCTTGCAGAAAAAGAAGAGCAACTCAAGCCCAAAGGCTAAAGAAGGGAGAAAATCTTAAAGGTAGAGCAGAAATTAATGCAATTGAGACAAAGAAAACCATACAAAGAATTAATGAATAGAAGAGTAGGTTCTTTGAAAGAATAAATAAAATTAATAAACCCCTAGCCAACCTTATCAAAAAAAGGAAAGAAAAAACTCAAATACATGCAATAAGGAATGAAAAGTGTGAAATCACTACAGACCCTGTAAAAATTCAGATCATCAATACTTTAAAAATCTTTACTCTTGGAGAATGGAAAACACAGAAGAAATGGACAGATTCCAAGGTACATACGAATTACCAAAGGTAAATCAAGAAGATATAAAAACCCTGAATAACCCAGTGTCAGTGAACAAACCTGAAAACATAATAAAAAACTTACCAACAAAGAAAAGCCCAGGTCCTGATGGATCCACAGCTCAATTCTACAAAAAATTTAGAGAAGATTTAATGCTAAATCTTCTAAACTCTTTAATGAAATAGAAAGGGAAGCAATTCTCCCTAACTCATTTCTGGAAGCAAGTATTACCCTCCTACCAAAACCAGAGAAAGACCCAACTAAAATAGAGAACTACAGGCCGATCTCCCTAAGGAATATAGCTGCAAAAATTCTCAATAAAATACTAGCAAACAAAATGCAGCAAATCATCAAGATTGTACACCATGACCAAGTGGGATGCATCCCAGGGATGCAGGGATGGTTCAATATACACACATCAATAAATGTAATACACCATATAAATACAGCCAAAAACAAAAAACACGTGATCAACTCAATAGATGCAGAAAAAGCTTCTGACAAAGTCCAACACTCATTCATGCCAAAAACCCTACAGAAAATCGGAATAGATGGACTTTACCTCAATCTGAAGCCACCTATGACAAACCAAAAGCCAACATCATACTAAATGGACAAACTCTGAAAGTTTTCACTGTAAAATCAGGAACAAGACAAGGATGTCCACTGTCACCACTCCTATTCAACACAGTTCTAGAAACATTAGCCAGAGTAATTAAACAAGAGAGAGAAATAAAAGGAACATGGATAGGAAAGGAAGAAGTGAAATTATCATTATTTGCAAATGATATGATACTCTGCATGGAAGACCCAAAAAACTCCACCAAAAGACTCCTAGAATTAATAAACAAATTCAGTGGCATAGCTGGATACAAAGTCAACATTAAAAAATCAATTCACATACACAAACAACAAACTCACTGAGAAAGAAAATAGGGAAACCATACCTTTCACAACAGAATCCAACAAACTGAAATACTTAGAAATCAAGTAAAAGATCTATACAGTGAAAATTACGATACTCTGAAAAAAGAGATCGAAGAGGATTTCAGAAAATGGAAAGATATTCCTTGCTCATGGATAGGAAGAACCAACATTGTGAAAATGGCCATACTTCCAAAATTGTTATAAAGACTCAATACAATCCTGATCAAAATACCATTAGCATACCTCACAGATGTAGAGAAAACACTCCTAAAATTCATCTGGAGCCAGAAGAGACCCAGAATAGCAAAAGCAATCCTGTGTAACAAAGGCAAGGCAGGAGGCATCACAATCCCTGACTTGAAATTACACTGCAAGGCTACTGTGATAAAATCAGCATGATATTTGCCAAAAAAAAAAAACAGACCTGAGGATCAATGGAACAGACTAGAAGATGCAGCCACAAGCACAAACACACTCAGCCAACTTTGCAAAGAGGCCAATCATGTTCACTGGAAGAAAGATAGCCTCTTTAATAAATGGTGCTGGAAAAACTAGCTCTCCACATGCCAAAGACTAAAACTAGACTGATGTTTACCATCATAAACTAAAGCCAAAATGGATCTTGCAATATTAAAACAGAAACACTACATCTACTGAAAGAGAAAGGAGATATAAATCTTGAAGACATAAGGGTAGGCAGAGAATCCACGAAAAAAAAAAAAAA
>NW_004955548.1:231097-241400 GCF_000276665.1 Chinchilla lanigera | reverse complement strand
AAAAAAAAAAAAAAAAAAATTACTTTATTAATCTTTTATTTGTGGGTATTTGAATATTTCTGGATTTTCTTATACGGACAATGGTGCAATGAACATATTTATATATCTTTGCCCACTTTCATGCATTTTCTGTAGGCTATATTAACTATTAATTTAGTCCTCATTCAGAAGTATGAATATCAGGGCAGGGAATGTAGCTGAGTTGCACAGTGCTTTCCTGGATGTGCAAAGCCCTGGGTTTTATCTCAAGCTCGGCAAAGAAAAAAAGTATAAACCAAAGTATCAATATTTACACTTTATGTATAATAGATACTGAGAAATGGAAAGAACATGTTCAAATGAGAAAGGGATTAGGGGGCTAGGAAAGAAGGGACAAGGAAAAACTAGAAGCGAAGGTTTTGTAAATGAAGAGGGGAAGTGGGGATGAAGAGTGGGGAATGGGAAAAAAGAAGCAAGATATATCTTGTACAAGTACAAATTCCGTACGATGAATGTTGTCACTATGTCTATCTAAAATGTACCAATAAAATAAAAAGGAAAAAATACATTTTAGTAGGTACTGGCAAATGACCATTAAAAGAGGTTGTATCAAAGTACCCTCCTTTACCTCCAATAGATTTTGAGATTGGCTGATTCTCTGCAACAGTGAAGATTTGGCTACACATTAGAACATAAGGCGCTTTGTAAATATTATCAAGGTTCAAGTTCCTCCCCAGAGGAACATAGCATCTGTGGAGACACAACCTTGGGCATTAGTATCTTCTAAAATCTCTCCAAGTGATTCCAATTTGACCAGCGCATCATTATTCTACACTTTCACCAACAATGAAAATTGTTTTCCTGAGATCTAGAAATTCTATTTCCAGAAGTTTTTCAAGAGGGACAATTGCACAGATGAGTACTCTACAGTGTAGAATATGATTTTGGCCCCCAAAAGGCAAAGGAGAACCTTAGCATCACAATTAAAGAAAATGAATTTGGGACTTGTATTCACTCTGGCCTACAGTGTATGACACATTTCATCAAAAACAGAATTTATGTGAATTCTCAAGCCACATAATAGAGAGTATTAGCTAGTCTCCAGTCTTCAGTAAATTATGTGAATCCTGAACACTGTGGAATCTTTTGGGTAATGTGAATAGATTTCCCAACTGAAAAACCCTCGATAGACAATAATACTGTTAGTGTTAGGAATATGTAGAAAGGAAATTCAATCATTAGATACCAGATTATTTTGAAAGATGATTTCATATATATCCATATATATTAAGCAGCCACACTAATTTTTAACTCAGGAAATCTTTTTTTCTGAACACAGCCTTACACAGAACCCCAAAGCTAAGCTGCTTTTATTAAAGGTAGTACACAGGTCAAATTCACTCTGCCTCCCCTTGAACTTCAGTGTATGGCTTTCCACAGGAGCCAGTTTTCACACACATTTACCTTTTGGTGTTTGTTAAGGAATGCAGTCAATCTCATATTACACAGTCATATTTTCTGGATATACAGAGATGAATGTTTTGTGTCACTAAATGAAAATAGAGCAACACATGAAAGTCACATAATGAAGCATGGGCACACTACAGCCCACTCTTTCCAATGCAATTTTACATTAAAATGGGATCCCATTATAAGCAGAGAATATTGCTTTCACAGTTCAAAGCTAAGCAGGTGGAAACACATTACTTCCTACGTAACTCCTACATAACTCTTTCCTTCACTTACTGATAACATATTTGACATTTTGTTCATTTGTGACACATTTTAGAACTTTCCACAAAGGACCTAATTGGACAATGAGGGATAGTGGGAGGTTTCCCTTCCCACATGAAGACTAACAATGAGAAGAAAAATATTTCTACTTACGTCATTTATACCTTGTTTTATTTTGGGTGGCACAATCTGAAATCATCCAAGCTTAGTTTGCTAAATTAAGTGTTCAACATATACAATAAGGCATTGTTTCATTTTGCAAGTTTCTGAAATTCTTTTCTTCAGCAAAACTTTGACAATTACTCTTTAAAGGGAAATAGTACCTTTAGGGAGAAATGGTCAGATCCTCTTTAAGAAGACCTAACAGTGGATAGTATATTGTTTAGCCTAAAAGTAGGTGTGTAGAGGTAAGATGACCCCAAATCTATTAAAGCAAAATTTGTATGCTACTTAAGACTTCTATGATTTAACTTCTTCAAAGCTTATGTTATAAAATGGCAAATCAGGGGGCTGGGGATTTAGCTCAGCGGCAAAGCACCTGCCTCTCAAGCGCAAGGTCGTGAGTTTGGTTCCCGGTACCGGAGAAAAACCAAAAAATAAAAAAATAAAAAAATAAAATAAAATGGCAAATCATTTTTACCAAAAGAACTCAAAATAAACTATCTTCATAAAAACGTAACTGAAACACAGTTCTGTTCACTGAAAAGTTGTCTCTTTAGTAACTTCCATTCTGTTTGAGCTGTACTTGTATGTATCTGTCACTTGCTAATTTACTCACTGGCTATTGCTTAAGTATGCATCAGTACACAGTTCAGGAACACATCTCTGGAACGCAGTGTCAGCATAGCTACACTCTTCATTTTTGTTTTAAATCTAGTTCACATATCAGAAAGTGTCCAAACTTTTCTTGCTGTCGACTGGTGATACTTGTAAATTTCTCGATTTGTAGATCACATAAGGGCAACAAGAAAGAAGCAAAAATAAAATAGGGAAAATGATACACACGTGTACATACTACTCTCTTCAACCTTCATTAGGTTATGAGGTCCACTGTCCTCACATGCATAGACTGAAACCCAATGGAATATAGAGGTGTTATTCAATTTTTATATCCACAAATGTTGTTGTAACAGATGTTTTGCCTGTGAGAGTAGCAAAAATTTAAAATACTGTACTGAATACTGGCAAGTATATGAACAGACATTCCTGTTCTACAGACTGAGTGGGGATT
The DNA here is from genome assembly GCF_000276665.1 of Chinchilla lanigera. Lineage (NCBI taxonomy): Eukaryota > Metazoa > Chordata > Mammalia > Rodentia > Chinchillidae > Chinchilla > Chinchilla lanigera. Next base: position 238,456 of record NW_004955548.1, on the reverse strand, counting down.
TCTTTTGAAGTATACTCAGCAGTATAAATAGAAATTTGAAAATACCCATAAACAAAGCAGCCCCTGAAATCCAAGAGCTGGCTGCACACTCGCAGCTAGGCCAGACTTCTTTGTTGAATATAAATAATTTCATAAAATATTAAATCATAACTCATACACAGCTGTAGGAATATAAAAATGGAACCACCACTTTGGAAAACATACCTACCATATGATCCAGCCATCCCACTATTTATCTTGAATAAAGTATACATCCATAGAAAAACTTGTGAATTCATAGCGGCTTTACTTGTAATAACCAAAATTTGAACATAAATCTTTATCCAACAGTTGAAAGGAACTATTGTAAAGTCATATAGTAGACTATTACTTGGCAAAAAAAAAAAAGGATTATTGAGACGTAATGCGGATTAAACTCAATTACCTTGAAATAAGCCAGATGCCCGTCTTCCAAAAGAGTATGTGCTATGATTCTTTAATTACAGCAAGTGAAAATGTTCTGTCATCAGAAATCACATCAGTAGTTGCCAGAGGATATGGGGACACAGAGACAAGTGAGAGGAATTATGAAGGGGCATTAAGAAGCTTTCAGGGGTGATGCATATATTCATCACTTTGCTTGTGTTTATGGTTCAAGATACATGTCAAAACTTATCAAATTGTATGGTTTCTTCAGTTAAGGTATGTCAACTGTATCTCCATAAAGCTCTTAAATAGAAAGCACTGTGAGCCTGGCGTGGTGGTGCAGCTCTGTGATCCCATCATGCTGGGAGGCTGAGGTAGGTCTATGTCAAGTTTGAGATCAGCTTGGACAACTCAGTAACTTAGTGAGACTGCCTCAAAAATAAAAATATAAAAAAATGGCTCGGGATGTAGCTCAATCCTAATGTCCTACGCTCAATCACCAGTACCTCCCCGCAAACTGTAAAACAGCATTTGGATGGTCTCTGACCCTGTAGATAACAGTGTGAGGTGTTTTCCTTGTGGCGGTATAGGACTTTGCACCTACCCCATCAAGCTAACCTGGGGCAAGTATCCAATAGCTGATTCACCCTGGGAGAGGGTACAATCTTTTGCTTTGAGTGAACAAGGAACTACAAATATAGCTTGTTTGGCTAGGACACCTTCAATTTAAATCAATATACAATCATTTCACTAATAATTTCAATAAGCTATATTAACAAAAAGGCAAAACAAAATTCAACTTTAAGTCATATAGTGGATATAAAATGTGCAAAACAAAGTATTAAAAACGAAGTATTTGATAGATCTGTGTAACACTAAATTAGAAAGATGAGAGGAAGAGGTGCGTTGTTAAATATTATAGTTCTATTTTTACAAAAGAAAAAATTTATACATATTGTCTTAGTTATTTTTTTGTTACGAGACACAATACTCAACACTCACATCTGTAAGGTGGAAAAGTTTATTTTGGATCAGTTTGTAGACATTTCAATCCACAGTCAGCTAAAGGCAGGGAAGCATGGCAGAGGAGAAGGAGCTAAAGGTATGGCTGGCAGGAAGAAGAGAGACAGATCAAAGGAGGGAGACACACACGTCTAGGCTACAAACCAGTGACCCACCTCCTTAGACCAGACTTCACCTCAACATCACATTTAGCTATGAACTCATCAATGGACTAATCTACTGGTAAGTACAGTATCGTGCCCCTGTAATCCAATCATCTCCCAAAAGCCCTACCTATGAGCACATGAAGCTTTGGGAGTACATCTAGTAAACCTTAATACTTACTATATATTTTAAGAGAATATGCAATGAAAGATTACATTATATAACAAATATCAAGAGGAAAAGTATTAAGTGATTCAAAAATATTTTACAGAATCATATTAATTACATGCAAGATGTTCACAATATACGATTAGTGTGCAGGGAAACAAGTTACAATATCTATAGTATGATCTTGTTTTAATTTAACTGAAAATCTCAAAGCATATACTTGATGGTTTCACATATAAAGGACATTCACAGCTCAGACCAGGGGTTATATATAATTCCTACTGAATCTCAGAACCTCATCTATTACCCCAAAGTCCTGAAATGCTTTCTGGGCTATACAGACTTCCAGGAATCATCATCTTGCACTTTGAGACAGTAGCTTCTTTCCTTGCTTTCCTATGCTATATTGGTGGAACTTCATGGGTCCAAATTTGTCTAATTACGTTTATTCTGTTTTAGCTAGTACAAATGCAAACTGGGCTTGTCTGCTAGTAAAAGATGGAGTTCTCTGGACTTTCATGTGATTCACAAAATTGTGCTAAAAAAAGGCATGATTTTGTAGGAGAAGGAAATCAACTACCTTTTAAATGCAGGGTGTTAAATAATGTTTAGAACAATTTCAGCTCTAAAAATAACAGATGGATAGAAAAAGGTAGGACATACAGTGTTTTACTTCCTTATATGACCCACATCTACATCTTATTTGTTCAACAAAGGTTTGAGTACCTAGTATTTGCCAGGTACTGCTAAGCAAAATACATACATCCACCTCAGACTTTTCTCCCAATCTCCAGCCAACTATAGCCAAATGTATAATGGATATTTGGAGTAGTTAAGAATTGTGACATCTTAGGAAAAAAACCTGCAAAATATAGTGCCAACACAATGTCTGACAAAGAACACTTAATGTCTTCTCCCCATGCCGACCTCCCTTTTCTTCTGTAAATTAACTTTAACACAATGAAACCGCCTAACAATTTAAGAGTTGTAAATGGAATAACAAAAATTTAAAAAGTAAATGAACATCACATTTTGTCTGAGATTCAGTTATTTTGATTGAATTCTAATATATCTAGAATAGGAGAAAAATATAAATTCCTTACAATAACCCCTGCTTCCTAAAATGTACTGATAGGGTACACACACACACAACACACACACGCAAATACACCACAAATACACCTATAGGTACTATTAGTTTCGTGTTCATATACCTTATTTCTGTAACTAGCTTACAAATGGAAGATTTTCTTTTTTTTTTTCATTTGAAGCCACAAATGGATCTAAGCAGGTATTAATGGTGAAGCTTAGCTTAAAGAACTGGCTTACTTTAAGTAAAATTTTAAATATGCCCATCTACACAACATGAAAATCAACAAATATTTTCTGATATTAATATTCATTTGATACACACAAAAAATGTTCTAGCTCAGAGCTAAAGTCTCACAGGTACACTGATGAAGGTGTAATGTTTAATGTGTACACTACAATAAAAATTATGCAAGCATCTTCGGAAATGTACAGCCTTTAAGAATCTGTTCTTTCATTTTGGGCTCATTTTACATTGCTTCAATAATCCCTTTAACTTCACGGAAAATGTCTGTAAGTGTATTGTAACTCAAGTGATCAACGACTACAATCGAGCCCTTTCTTATATGCTCCTTTATATTAATAAATATGGCCACAGCACTGACAAGATTGGCTTTTGCCTCTTTCGGATTAAAGATGAGTTTTAATGCTGTCAATGCCTTCATATTGATCAAATCTCTGGCTGCAGTTGGATTTTCAGACATATTCAAAAGTACTTTCAAAACAAGATTTCTGGTTTTACGATTTCCCTGAGACAGCAACTGGAGAAGCTCTGAAAAGTAACTAGCAACAATATAGTGATGGACAGAATCAGTAGTCAGTTGCCCAAGTATCTTTAATCCAGTTTGCTGTCCAGGTGAGTTCAATGGGAAAGACACAGTTTCCTTACACATATGCTTAACATGTAATTCAATCTTGCGTTGTCTTTCATCCCCAGAAAGAGGATTCAGAGTAATTACAGTCTTTTTCCTCCTTTCGGGGGAAGGAAAACTGAGCAAGCTTTCAATTAGTGTCACTACACCCACTTCGTTAATGAATTCTTGAGCAAATGGATGAACATTATAGATACCCATTGCAATCTGTGCTATTTTATGAATGAGAGGGTCAGTGGTTGACTTAAGTATGCTTACAAGTTTTTCAAATTCCTCGGAATTTAAGTAGCATTCCATTTTGCAAGGGCAAGCAAACGGCTTAATCCCATTTGCTTCCCTGATCCTAATTTGCTGTCTAATTTCATCTATGGTTTGGATGCAACGGTCAGAACCAAATGGGGACTCAGGAATAGACTGTGAGCCTGAGCACGTGTTCTTGGAAGAGCAGGCTGCTGCTGCTGCTGCTGCTGCTGCTGAAGAAGAAGAAGAATGGGTACTTTCTTCAGCTGAGGAAACAACAACGTACGAGGAGGGCCTTGCCTCAGCTGGGACCTGGGATCTAAATCCCAACACTGCTGGTGTTACAGCAGGGGCTTTGGGCCAGATAGTCACCTCAGACCAGTCCTTGGGTCTATTTTTTTGATTAATTTCATTCACAGGCAGAGGTCTAACTATTCTGTACACAGGTTTGGGCTCAGGGTCAAAACTAGTGTCATCTCCTTCCCAAAACCAGTTCCCTATAACATTTTCTTCCTCTTCATCAACCCCTGACACAGACTTACAACTGGCCCCAGCCACAGACTCCGACTCCTCAGCACACACCTGGGCAGCAATATGAGCTTTATTTTCATCTTTAGCACTGGAATGATTACCAGCCTCTTCTCCCTTCCAGAACCAGGAATTGATATTGGCCTCTTCCCCAGCCCAGAACCAGGTATCAATACCAGCCTTATCTTTACATGTGGAGCTGGTAACACCATTCTCAGCCTTGGAACTGATACCTGTTATTGCTTTCACTGGAGCTTTAGGCTCTGACAGTGCCCCTTCCTTCACCTCAGCGACAACCCTGTTCTTAGATACTACCTTCGTCTCTGCCACTACATCTGCTTTATACCCTGCTTTGGCTTTTGTTTTGGATCGGCTCTTGGCTACTGGTTTGACTGCACCTGTAACCTCCTTCTCTGCTCCACCTTTAGCCTGTACTTTTGTTCCCCTTTTCTCAGTTTTGGCCTGGCCCCTAGCCTTATTCTTTGTCCCAGTCATGGTTAAAGCCCAGTTATATAGTCTTGTCCAGTCTTGGCCTTGGTGCTCAGTGTGTACCAGGTTAGTGTCTTTATACTTTTTCACTGGGTCAGAGATAAACTTGGTAGTAAGAGTCACTTGTCAGTTTAGCAGGCCGCACAGTCCCCTTTCTAAACACATAACCTTTCTCAAGACAGGGCCAGAGCAGAGGCACACTCCGGCTGCACGAAGATGATGGTTTCTGCCAATTCAACGTCAGCACAGCTACGAATAGAGATAGACCTGAAGTGGAAGAGAGAAATAGGTTTTGAGTCTCCTCCAACTTAATTCTTTATGCAGACAGCCACATAGAAGTACATGTGAGTAAAGATAGCTTGTACATTAGAAGTCAATTAGTAGAAAACTCAACTATCTCATTTTATCCCTTGCACTTTCCCAACATATCCCACCCGGGTACTACCATTCTTTTCTTTCTATCAAACACAAGGACAGTAGGTAATCTTACTAAAATGGGAGAGGATAAAGAGCACCAAGTCCCTTTGAGTCCAGACTGGTACACACCAAACCTATCCAGACAGGCTTCATATCAGCCTGGACTGATCTGATATAATTTTCTCCTCCTTTCTCACTTCTAATGTTGCTAAGGCCTATAGTTGATCCACAGGCTGACCTATGGACAAAAATATAGGCAGTATTGATATGTTGTGGTTTTACAATATAACACTTTTCTGATCTGCTTAGTATTCCTCATAGCTTCTTTCTGCATTTCTTGCTTTATATCTGTGAATTACTTATCACGTTGGCTTACTCTTACCACGTTAACAATACACAAGTGAGAAGGCAGAGGCATCTGGAAAACTGGAAGATAATGGCTCCAAGATATTGTCTTGTCCTACCCAGTGGCCAACAGTTATCCCACCCCTAATTAACAGACATGCTGGGCTGGGGGATATAGCTCAGCAGCACAAGTGCCTGGCAAGCACAAGATCCTGAGTTCAATTCCGAGTACAAAAAAAAAAAAAAAAAAAAAAAACAGAGGTGCTCATGATCACACTCATACCTACCTCGAATCCAAAAAAATAGCTTTCGTTTTGTTTCTTCATTAACTTCCAAGTGAACAGCTACCTACAAAGACCTTTCTGGGAACCTAGAACAGACAAGAGAAGCAGAGGAAAAAAAAAACCAGAAGGTGTTGAGATAGCCCAACATGCTTGACAAGGGTTATGACCTGTATTTTTGTACATTCAACGTTATGTTTAATGTCTCTCAACTGTCTGTTTCTCACCAATGATTCCCCAGCCACTCCCCCTAAGACCTACAATCTGTATCATTTTACCTCCTCCCAATTCTGAAGTCACCCATTTTCCCAGCAGACTTTAGACCTCTTTCCCTGGGCAAACATAAAGTGCAGGAATAGGGAATAAGCAATTGCATTTAGCAAGGAGCTAGCAAAGTTAACAAGTACTATTATTTCAATATCATCTTTACAAGCCCTCCTGTCTCATGCATATTTAGATCATACCTCATTTACTGCCAATGCCAAACTGCTCACAAGGCACAGTTCTCAAGAGATGCTATCCTTCCAACCAAAAACAATCCTGTCGTTGCAGAGAAGTCACAACCTAGAGAAAAACATTCAGCAACAAAAAAATCAAGAAAATAGGTTGCCAATGGTAGAAAAATATCACGTTAATGGATAGATTTCCAGAATCAAAGTTCAAAAACCTTTGTGAGCCTCAGGAACGATGCAAATTAAGTCCAGGCACTCTCAAGGCTTCTCAAATAACCATGCGACACTTTTTCAGGAAATTTTCTGGAGGGACTGCTTCTGCATAAAGATGAGAGGAGCTCTAAGACATACGGTTTTCCAGAAAAACAAACTGAAGCAGATTGACTTCAAATGTTCTAAAATGACCCAAGAGACTTACCCTCGGCTTCCAGGCCTATTGCCACACATCAAAATAATAGGAAAATGTACTACATTATTAAGAAAACAAATTCTCAATAAGACAGTTTCGCAGCTCGCTATTGGTATACGAGTCCATTGCTGTGAAATTCAACCAACTCATGTACGCCATTTGCTTGAACTACGCCATTTGCTTGAACTAAAGGCACAGACACCTAAATACATAAGACAATAAAACAATCCTGCACTAAAAGTAGCTAACTATGTCATTTTTGTATTCACATATTCCAGGCTTTACTGCTCATTTTTCCAAGAATTCACCAGCCCTAGCGCGCAGACGGGAGACGGGCATCAACAGGCGCCTGTGGGAGGGGACCGCAGGCAGCAGCGGGGTCCAACAGGCCCGCTGGGGAAGCGGGGCCCGACCAGCCAAGGCCACCCAGCTTCCTTCGGCCTGCGACGTGCACCCGGAGGCCGCACGCCAGCCCCCTCGTCGTCCCCGGCGGCCCG
>NW_004955548.1:215437-230624 GCF_000276665.1 Chinchilla lanigera | reverse complement strand
CGCGCCCGCGCCCACGCCTCTGCAGCAAAGCGGCCGCGCGGAACGCGCTGCGGCAGGAACCGCGCGCCGCGAGGGTGTCGGGAAGGGGCGGAGGGATACTGCGGGAAGGGCGGCGCCCCCTCCCAGGCCCACCGTAGTCCCGACCCGCGGGGGGGCGGGGCCGGCGCTAACCGCAGTCTGGGGGGCGGCTTCGCGCCAGCCTGCCTCGGGAGTGCCGGGCGCACCCTCGCGTGCAGACCACTACCCCGTCTCCGGCGCCGCGCCACGCCACGCCAGGGCTGCCGTGCCCTGTGGGACGGGACGGGCGGGCGGCTGTGGGCGGCGGGGATGCGCGGGGAGGGGGCAGCAAGGCCGGGAGCTTGGCAACTGCAGTGCTGGAGGCGGCAGCGGATGGATACCGAACGCCCCTCTGTGAGGCTGCACCGCAGTCTGCGCAGTGCCTGCCCCCCCCCACTCCCCCTCCTTTCCGGGCTCTGGGGGAGGGTGCCAAGTCCTGTGGGCGGGCTGCGGGGGTGGCTGCGCAGCACACCGCCGACGAGGCTCCCCCATGTTCGTCTTTCCCTGCTTCTAGAGCCATGAAGATGAAGTAGGCGCTTCTGCGGTTCAGGCACCTGGGATGGGCGCCCCAGGAGCCTGCTCTTACAGAGGAGGGCTGACCTAGACCTCTATAGCCTTAGAAAACCAAGCAGAGGGCCGGGCCAAGAGTCATTCTTTCTGCCACACTGATTGTTTCTCAATTCCAAATGGGAACTCATGTGCTCATTGTGCTGTTCCCACAGTTGCCAAAGAAACTAAGGCCTTCTCCTGTTGGGACTCGCAGGGAGTCTGTCATACAGTCCTCTGTCTGCTGCGCAAGGGCCCAGGGTCAGGCACCAGGTGGGACCTCGGTCCTGGCTTCCAACCCACACTTTTGTCTGGAAAGGTGACCACTACGCATGCAGTTCTTCAAGGCAACGCTGAGCTGATCTCCTATACTCCCACTGTAAGCTCTGAGTCCTGCTTAATGAATGCTTATGCTCCTTTCCCCTAAATGTATGTAAGTGTTGATTCTGGCTAGAGCAAGGTAATTTTGGTTTTACTCTGTTTCACAAAGGAAGTGTTCTTTTTTAGGTCTTTTCCACCACTGTACCCTCAGGGCAGTAGGCAAAGTGATCAGTAGTTAAAGCATGTCTGGGGCAGTTGGGTCATGAGAATTCCATAGTACCCTTTACTGGTTGCATCCCAGTGGACTTAGCCCAGATTTTCCCACAAAAGGAATAAATGCTCTCTATATGGCTTTTCAATGGAGGAAGGGAGCAAAAGAGGACTACAGAAATTGTGAACTACCCCTGAAGCATACTTATTTTAGAAACAGTTTTCATACTTCCATTTTAAATTACAAAGCAGAATACTGGCACAAAAACAGACACAAGGATCAATGGAACAGAATAGAGGATGCAGAAACAACCCCAAGCACACCCATTTGTGCTTTCACAAAGGGTCCATAAACATATACATTAAGAAAGATACAGTCTTTAATAAATGGTGTTGGGAAAACTGGCTATCCACATGCAGGAGCTTGAATCTAGACTCACATTTCTTACCATGCACTAAACTAAAACCAAAACGGGTCAAATAACTGTTAAAATTAAAACAGTTAACCTGCTGGAAGATAAAATAGGTTAACCTCTTGAAGTCATAGGCATATGAAACGACTTTCTGAATAGAACCCTAGTTTCACAGGAAATAGTGCCTAGAATCAATAAATAGGATCATGTCAAAAAAACATCTGCACAACAAAGGAAACAACCAATAGAGTGAAGAGAAAGCCTACAAAATGGGGGAAAAAGGTTTTGCCAGATATTCCTCAGATAGAGGGCTAACAGAATTTTGAAAGAACTCAAAGAAATTAAAACCCCTAGAATAAAAGATCCAGTCAAAATATGAGCAAATGAAATGAATATACACTTCACAGAAGTACAAATGGCCAATAAATATATCAAATGTTCAGTGTTGCTTGCTATTAGAGAAATGTAAATTTAACCAATACTATGATTCCATCTTACCCCAGAAAACATGGCCATCATCAATAAATGTAATAAATGCTGATAAGGCTTGGGGAAAAAGTAAAACTCCATTATTAGTGGGACTGTAAATTGGTGCAAGGACAGTGGAAATCAGTATGGAGATTCCTCAAAACACTGAAACTAGAAATTCCATTTGACTCAGCTATTTCCCTTCTAGATATCTATTTTCCCAAAAGGTTTTAAGACATCCTATTAAAATGATACATGCATACCCATGTTTATAGTTGTGGGGAGCAGCTGAAACGAGCACGATCGCATGTATGGAGCCGGAGCAAGAACAGTCCCGAAAACAAAGAGCACCTGAGGCAAACCACAGAACAAGCTTCTCCAGTCCACAGAACACCATGGATCGCAGGCAATTCAAGTGAACAGGTTGCTAGGCAGAGGGGTGTCACGTGATATCAACCTGCCAAATGTATAAATAAATGTGCTGAAGTGGTTGAGCAGTTTCTTTCTTCCCATCTGGAGAGATCCACTTGATCCCAGCTTGCAGTATCTTGTCTTCTTCACTTTCTTGCTGCCCTTTCATGGTCTTTACCCTGGGAAGTTCAAGAGCCATGCTGGCCGTGGCATATAGCAGTATAATTCATAGTAGTTAAATTTTGAAGCAGCCTGTATATCCATCAACAGATAAATAGGTAAAGAAAATATAGTATTTACATACAATGGTGTACTATTCTTCCACAAAGAAAGATAAACTTGAGTCATCTATAGAAAATGGATGCACCTTGGGACCATAATATTATGTGAAATAAATAAGGCAACCTTAAATATTGCATAATTTCTCTTACATGAAAAACCCACATATAAAGAGCAAAATAAAACATGGGTAAGAAAAAGTAGAGGGATAGATCCTTCCCAAATTGGAAGGGAATGAAGAGATGGAGGGAGAGGGAGAAATGGGTGGGGAAGGGCATGTAAAAAGAAATTAAGATGTTCTATGTACATGTAGCAACTCCTGAAAAGGAATGTAAATGTTATATACTGCAAACATGTACTAATAAATTATGGGGAACAAAAGAAAAAAATGGTCTTTTTACCTTGTCATTTGTATTTTGGGGGGACATGTCTCAATTTAACACACCCGTATGTGACTTAGAAGACCCAAGACTTTTAAATTGAGCATTCCTTATCCAAAATGCTTGGGACCAGAAATTTTTATAAGGTATAATCAAAATATTCAGTGATTATTTAAATAAAAATAATACTTCCACAAAATACACATTGCCATTAATCTCCCTCAAAATGTCCCCCTGAATTGTACATATTTATCCCGTCATTCTTGCCATTTTTTGAAGCAGCTCTGGAAGTCCTCTGTCATGATTCTTATAGAAGGTTTGCTCTTATGGTGAATACTGCTGCTGGGTGTCATCCCATGAAGAGGTAGGTCATAAAAGCAAATACATTGTGTCCTCCTTATTCACCATGTCTGGCAGAGTAATAACTCTGGCTTTTCCTCAAACACAAAATACCTATTAGAGGTTAATGTTTGCAATTGATTCACCACATCAAGGCAGCCAAAACAATGCAACTAGACATTCACGAAAAAGGACTTCCAGAACTGCTTCACAAAGTGCAAGAATGATGAAATAATTATTTGCAAAGCAAGGGGGAGTATTATGAGAGGAATCAATGGCAATGTGTCTTTTACTGCAATACATTTTTAAAAATTTAATTATTCAATATATTTGTCAATCATACCTTGTCCTGGTTGAGCAACCCTGATCCAAAATCCAAACTATGAAGCTTCAATTTCAAGCATTTCAAACATAATTTTTTTTTTGTCTTTTTGAGACAGGGTCTCACTATGCAGTTCAGGCTGGACTTAAACTCACTTTGTAGCCCAGGCTGGCCTCGAAATTGCAACAATCCTCCTGCCTCAGTGCCAGGATTACAGGCATGTGCCATCACATCTGGCTTCAAACATAAACTTGGGTCATTTCATATTAAGAATGTTGAACCTGTAGGTCTCTGTAAACATTGCAAAATCTGAAAATCTCAAAATCTGAAACATTTTTGGTCCCAAAAATTTTAGATAAAAGATATCTGCTTAAGAATAGTCATTAAAGACAGTATTTATTATAATAACAAATATAAATAATGTAGACACCACCGGTAAAGGATTAACTTAAGTGTGGTACATTTTATAAAGTACTGTACTATCCTACCTTACTATGATATAAGAGCAAAGTAGCTTTCCATATACCAGAATGGGAATAACTTCGGATACAAATTGAAGTGAAAATGCAAATTTTAAATTTATATGATGTCTTTTATGGAAAGTGATATATATAACAGGGGCTGGGGATTTAGCTCAGCGGCACAGTGCCTGCCTGGCAAGTGCAAGGTCGTGAGTTCAATTCCCAGTACTGGAAAAAAAAAAAAAACAAAAAAAGTGATATATATATCTATATATCTATATATCTATATATCTATATCTATATCATATATATATATATATATAGTTATATATATAGTTATATATATGGTATTTGTGTCTGGATGTCTCCCCAAAGCCTCATGTGGTCATGGGGGAGTGCTTTTTGGAGACAGCTGAATCTAAACTTTGTTATTGGTTAATTGTCTAGTGCTTAGATTGGGGGTGTTAGTGCTACACCTGCCTAGGGCAAGTAGCCTGCATACACGCTAAGGGAGGAAAAGAGGTTTGATCCTCCCTTTTGCTTTTGTTGCTTTTGCTGTTTTCTGCCATCATGAACTCCACGAACTATTGCCCCTCTGCCACCCCACCCTGCCTTGGAGTCAGCTAATCATGGACTGAAACCTCTACAAAGTATGAGCTAAATAAACCTTTCCCTCTTTGAATTTGGGTGTTGGGTATTTTGTCCCAGCAATGAGAAAAGTAACATTATACATACATACATATATATATATATATATATATATATATATATATATATATATGGAATGTGTGTAAACCAAGATGTTAAGCAATTATCTATGGGGATGAGGGTAGACATTGTAGTAAAGAAATATCTTCTCCTTTTTTTCTGTATATAATCTGTATTGTTTGTTTTCCAATGAGAATATATTTATATACGATTAGCATACTTTTCAGCAGTTTTGATTTGCATATCTGTGAGGTGTTTTCCAAAGAATTCTAATCATTATTCTGATGAATTTTTCACATGCTGGGAGGCATGGTTCACTTAGAAGAAGAGAAAACAAAAAGTGTGGAGAAGGATATTCTACAGATTACCAAGCCATATGATTGATTCTGGAGGAAGTCTAGCAAAAGCATTAGTGTAAAAGGAAATGATAGCAGGACCACCTGTGTCCCTGTGGAAAGCCACTGGGACAATACTAGATGCCTTGCTGAGATATGCCAGAAGGAATGATAACATCTTGGCTAACTAAGTCAAGTCTCATTCCTGTGATAATTAAATTGTATTGTCCTCGCTGATCTTGTTAATTATTCCTCCCATTTGCTCTGTTGCTGCTTTTGTTCTTTCCCAATAAAAGGTTACTGGTAAATGGTAACCAAGGCTTCAGTGCGGGAGGCTGCAAGCCCCTAATCCCATAACTTTCTCTCTCCTGTTTTTTTCATCCACGGGCACCTCGTTCTCGGGACCTGTCACCTCAGACAGAAACTGACTATACACCAACACAAAATTATACACTTAAAACATTTTATATGTGAGATTCTCACATACATTTGATGACTATATTTAAAATAATGTTTTCAGAAAAAAAAAGTGAAGATTCCCTCTTCCTGGTTTGGTTAGGTTGTACTGGGTATCATATGTCAAATTGGTTGTTAATATACTGAGGTGGACAGCAGTGATGAGGACACTACTAAGCATGTATTAATGTATTCTTCCACTGTGACATCCAGGAGACAAGCACCACTGCTCCAGGGAGTGAAGGCCACTGCTCCACTGCTCACCAGAATTCAGAAACTCCATATTATTAAAGATGCAATGTTTAAGGAAAGGAAGATACATTATTGGACAATTTATTGGAAAGGTAGAAAAAGGAGGCGATAGATAGCTACCTTGGTACGTCAGGGTAAGGGATCTCCAGAAAGGTGGAGGACCTGAGGGCCCTTTGTACTTGGCTGTTTCTATTGGGTGCCAGGGCCCTCCCCCTATTTGGAATTTGTCATAATCTGATTGGTGTCCTGGACTGTCATAGATGGATCCCAGGCCCCAAGACTCCTAACCCCCTGTGCCAGCATCCACATGCAAATTCTTAAGCGATTTTTATTTGACTTTCTCTTGCCCTGTCAAGCCCTATCTCTAGAATATATGGGTTGGTTAAAAGGTACCTTACATACAAGGTTGAGTTAGCAATTAAGTAAAGAGAAACACAGTGAGAGAATATATTAAATATATTTATATCTAAGTATTTATCTATATCTATATAGATATATATATTAGATAGATAGATAGATAGATAGATAGATATAGAGACAGAGAGTGCTGTTTTTTAAGTGGTCACCCCTTGTCTCCTTTGTAAGGTGGGGAGCAGCACCAGGCTAACCTGGCTAGGGAGCTTACTTGGTTTATCAGCTTTCTCTTGTCTTGTTAATTGCACCCTCAGTAAAGTTTTAACTTTTTCTGGTCAGGATTAGCTACAAAGCCCAAAGAGGCCTTTCTCTGTTTACAAACTCCTTCCCCCTAAACCACTCTCATCTTTATGTAGATTTAAGTTTCTGACCTGTATTATTTTTCTTCTTCCTGAAGAACTTCTTAGCATTTCAAGCAGTTCTGTTGGAGATGAATAATCCTAAATTCTTATGAGTCTGAGAAATAATTTTTTTTCATGTTTGAAGGACAGTTTTGTTATCAGCAGTGCAAAATAGAACTTTAAAATTTAGATTTTCTTTTAGGGATAAGTAACTTCTCCATCCTGTAAAGCATATAACTAGCACCTCTCCTCAGCCCAAAATAAGTGACAAGATAGGACATGCTGGCCTCAGGGGATTGGATCTCAGTTTCCCTTCCACAAGAACAGGCAGAATGAACGGAAGAACTCTGGAAATGACAAAGCAAATGTGGAGATCTGTATCATCATCCTCTGTTCCCTTCCCTTCTGTTGCTTACTATAAAACACCCTTACAGAGTTGTACATAGTGAGATGGTGATATGAGGAGCATGGACCCTCTCCACCACCTCAGAGCTAGCTTCGAATAAATTCTTCTGCGTTTTTACCAAAACAAATGGCCCCTGTTGATTTATTCAGAGGTGAGCAAATGAATCTAAGCTTATGAACCTGAGTGGCTGCTAATAATTTTTGCACAGCCAACTTGTACTTAAATCCTGGCTCCTGAGAGCCATGAGTCTTCTAGTTTTCCACTGGCAAGGTGACAGGCACTTTGGAAAAGGGTCTAACTGCTCCTGGCTAACTGAACCCATGGTCAGGATTTCAGGGACATCTCAGCGGATGCCAGGAATACTTTTGTGACTGCCAATTTTCTCTTCTTTTCTATTCATGGTATCAGCTATGTATAAATACTTTTATTGGTAAAATGATAAAGGTTTGGGGAGCTAATTGACTCCACCAAGTTTCCTACTGCAACATGCACTCCAGAAATCTATTGTTTCCACCATTTGGACCTTTGCTTAAGTCACGCAACAGTGACATTTGGGGTAAGAAAAGCACCTTCATTGTTTGGGGCCATTTGGACCAACTAAAACCATTTTGGGGAACAGACTGGTATGAGAAGAGGCTGAGAGCTAAAAAAAAAATCCAGATATCCATCAAGGGAGGAGGTATACCTACATAAACCCATCCAGGCCATGCCAATAGTGACCAATCTCTTCTCACCAGACTTGACCTCAAAACATCACAGCCAGCTATAAACCTGTCAGTGGACAAATCCAGTATAACTAACCCATGCTCCAGTGACACATCTATGATTCAGTCACTCCTAAAACCCCCATCTATGAATCCATGAACTTTTTGGAAGACATTTAGATATAATCCATAGCAATCCCCAACTTTATACTTCAAGCTTTCTCTTGCTGAACAGGGAGCTCAATGGTTCTCCACATGTAGACACTAATTCTTTTCTCCTTGTCTTCTGACAGGTTTTCCTTGGCCTAGCTGCTGAGCTGTGAGGCACAACATCCCAAGGTAATTAGACAGTGAGCACACAATCCCATCATTAGGGCCAATAGCCCCTCTCAGCCAGAAGTAACTATGATGCCAGAAAACTCCACACCCAAAGCAACTAATTAAGGATTGTGGGGATTTATGTCTCCCAGGAGAAATGAGGCAAGAGATTACAGCATCCATAACCAGCTGATCAAGTGAGTGTAACTTGCCAATTATGGATACCAGAACACATGTACCCAAGCCCTGCAGCTGGTACCAATCAGAGAATGCTATCTTGGAGTCTTGGAATGTGTGGGGATGGTTGTAAACCATGCTGTGCTATGCCATGCTGTAACATCCAGGAGTGGACAGCAGGCCACTGCTCTGCCACATCATGCTACACTCTGCTGGAACACGCAACTCCTAAAATCAGCACCCTCATAAGAATTAAAGAAATGGTTTTTTAGAAAAAGAAGAGGAGACAATTTATAGGAGGGAGAGAGAGAAAGAGTGAGCAGACATTGCATATAGCTACACTGGATGAGTAGGGAGTATTTGAAAGTGAATAACTCATGGATTTCTTGTCTGCAGCTCCTTTTATTGAGTTCCTTGTCCCACATAGACTCCTAGAATCTGATTGACTTCCTGACTTATTCTTCATCCTAACCTTTAATTTCTTCCAGCCATTGGACCTTTCCCTGTCCTTAAAGGAGGATGACATTATGGGTGGGGCCCTTAAGTACAGGTACTTTAGGCTTGAGGACTAAGGGAAAGTTTGCAATTCTTGTGTTAACTGTGGTACCTGGGAACTTCCTGTTTCCTTAGTTCTTTGTTTTTGTCTTTCTAGAGCTCCCTTTCCACTCTAATCACTGGAGTCTGGCTGCAGAGGTCAAAGCTGTCTTATTAATTTTTAATAAAGCCCAATAAGGCCTTCATCCTATCTTTTCCCTAGGACAGTGTCTCTTCTTCCTACATTCCTCCCTCTGAGACAACCATCCAACTGTTGCTGAGGAAAAGGACAGTGACCAGTTTGGCTTCTTCAGTCTGAATGAGATCATAATTTGTCTGATGGACCTCAGTGAAATAAGTCTGGCACTTTGCAGTGGGTTTCATCTGTATGACCATTGGTTAGGTAGCTTCTAGGTGAGAAAAACAAACTTTACCAAGAGATTAAAGCATGTAAAAAAAAAAACAAACAACAACAAAAAAAGAGATTAAAGCATGTTTAACCTAAAACAAGCAATAGAATGGAAAGACAGATTGGGGAAGGAGCCACATCAGCCCTGGTTTTACAGGGTTGGAACAGCAGTTGCAATCAATTGGCCCTTGGAACTCTCAGCAGAGGTCAATGATTGGAGCCCCTCTCTGTATGTCTAGCCTATATCATTATTACTCATGCATATCTCTGGCTATGTCCTCTTGTTTTGTGATGTTCAAGACCAAGTTAAGGTGAGACATTTGTCAATCATAATTTACCTCTTGATATATCAACATCATTTAAGTCTCCTCAAGTACTCCTTCTGGGATCAGAATCAGAGATTCATCACTCTTTCAGCTTGTCTTCTGTCATACGTGTCATCTGTCAGGATAAGTCATGGTCTGTGCTACACAACATGGTGCTCTTTGGAATCATGGGAATATTTTTCCCTTCAGTGACCCTCCTTCTAGCATGAAGCATACTGGTCAACTCATGTCCTCTGGAGGTGGGGGGGGGTGTCCAACAAGCTCCTTGCTCAGGAGGTTGGGTGACTCACCAAAGTTGTAGGATACTGTAGAAAGGTCCCCTCACATCCAGGGTCCTTGCTGACCTTGTAGGGCCAGGGCCAAAATATTGCCTCCCCTCTCAGCCCAATTATCTTTTTAGTTTTGATCTCCCAAACCTCAGTTGTTGAACACCCAGCAAGACAAGACTGGTCGCATCATTGGTATAGTGGGAGCAGTTAATTTTATGATTTTATCTAGATACTCAGCCTACAATACTTTCCCCTCAGAAGTGGTGCCCCTGTGAGGGACCAAGGGGCAATAACCACTCTGGCTATTTATGGCTGGAAGTGTTCAGAGTTTTGGTCAGATATATTCTCTAGAGTGTCTATCTAGAAGCACTCAGTATACATCAGGTGTTTTCATCTTGGGTAGGTGTATAGACTAAAGTATGCAGGAGCCAAAGCCAAGGAACCAGTGAAACACATATGGGCCAAACAGTAATATCAGCAAGACTATTAATGTGGCCAATAATTGTTTTCACTAGGAAGAACCAATGTTGGCCTCCCACAAACAGGGTAAGGAAAAAGTCCACCAAGTTTTAGATTTTGACATAGTATTAAGCTGTCATCTAATATCTTGAACTGTGGAAATATTATGGAAGAATCAGGAATATACAAACACCATTCAGATTTTACAATTGCACAAGTTACTCTTTGAGCTGCTGTAGGATGTCTAAGGGCTGGGTCTCCTTAATAAACTGGTAAATGGTGCCTGAACTTTTTTTTTCAGCATATCCTGGGATCTAAATTCTACAAAACCCAGTCACCCTCAGAAAGGCTCTCAGCTGTTTGATATGTGTTGGCAAAGAGAAATCTAGAATGGTTTGAATTTTCTTTGGACTTAATGCCCCTTTTTGCCCTGAGAAATGAGAAACTCTAAATAGGTGATCTGGGACTGGCAGATTTGGGCCTTCTCTTGGCAAACTTTATAACCTTAAGAGGCAGAAAATTAAGGAGGAACTCATTTCCCTCCTATAATTGGGTCTCTGTATCTCCACAGAGTATCAGATCATCTAAATAAGGTAAGAGGGTGATGCCTTCATTTTCTATTCTAGAAGGGCTTGCACTAGGGCTATGCCAAAAAGATGGGGACTACCTTGAAACCCCTGGGGGAAGACTATCCAGGTCAATTGTCCCACCTCCATTAGTGGATTTTTAAAGGTAACGAGGCACCAGGAGAACACAAAGCAAAGCATTTTTAAAATCTAAGACAGAAAAATAGCTGGCTGAGGCTGGAATATGCACAATAAAGTATAAGGGTTGCACACAACTGGGTGTAGAGACACTACAGCCTCATCAAGGAAGTGCAGGTCCTGAACCAATCACTATCAATTAGGCCCCTTCATAACTCCAATGATAGGAATATAATAGGGGCTGACAGTGTCTCATAAGTGTCCTTCTTTAGGTAGTCCTTGGATCACATACTTTAGTCCTTTTATAACTGACTGGAAACAATTGTAAAGTTTTACAGAGAAAACTTGAGATCACGAGCCACACAGCACTCTACTGTGACAATCATGATAACATTATTATCTCTAAAACACATCTGAATGTCCACCTCAGTATAGAATAGCTTGTGTTATTTAGCCTTACCTAATTACAAGGTATTAAATGACATGAAAACTTTTACCTAATTTGTTACCCTTTAATAGGATGTCATCAAAAAAGAATGCACCTGTCTACAGGTGTACTTTATAAATTATTAATGTCAAACCTTTAATTTTTATTGTGACATTATTTGTACCACTTAGTGCTTGAGCATCTCTAAGTATAGTAACACATACATAATATACAAATCTATAACGTTTGAAAAGAAAATTATCATTTGGCTGGTGGCGTGCTGGCTTGACACGTATCTCTTATCACAAGTAGCTATGACACAAGTAAGAGAAAGTCAGATATCTATGTCTAGAACAAAAAAGATTACAACCATGAACAACTCTAGTTTTACACCTTTGAAAACCTTTGCACCTAGAATACATTTGAATACATTTAGTATACCATGAAATCAGCAACAATGAGTGTCACAACTATATGGGAACTTTTGTCCCTTAATTAAGTTTTGTACCCTGAGCCTATTTTAATAGAAAACCTTATTGTTCTACCCCAAGAGAACTTAACCCTTTGATAATAACCAATGTAAACATATTACAATAACATATTTAGCAATGTTCATTGGGCTTTGTCTCCCACAAGGCTATAGAAATTACTAGGGTTCCAACTAGAGGATAACAACTGGAATAAGTGTTTTCCATGCAGCTTCTTCTTTATTCACCAAAGGGAGTCTTGGGCAGCATTTTCCTTAAGCCTAAGGGGTCTCCATGAAGTTATTTTAACAAATTTTCAGATGACC
This sequence comes from Chinchilla lanigera, assembly GCF_000276665.1. Lineage (NCBI taxonomy): Eukaryota > Metazoa > Chordata > Mammalia > Rodentia > Chinchillidae > Chinchilla > Chinchilla lanigera. The sequence goes on along the minus strand of NW_004955548.1, from coordinate 218,385 downwards.
TATGAGAACAGGATCATAAAAATGAACACATTATTTTAGACCAATGACAGACTCCCAAGTTACTGTACACAGACAACAATAGCCATTGCATTTGTAAAATCAGTCATGACATCGTTTTGATTGGCTGACATAAATATTTTAGCCTACATAAATCGTTTTCCATGGAAATTGAAAAAAAAGCAAAGAAAAGAGAAACAAATAAATTGTTGAGCTCAAATGAAACAGCTGTAGGCATTACAACTGGTCATCGGCACCAAATGGGGCAGAGAGACAGACAGGCACATATGTTTATAAACCAGAGTGCACTCATATGTATTTGGCTATGGTCTTTTAATGAAATCAGACACAGCTATTCTTTTAGTTTATGACATAACCCATATCCAGAGATCCTCTTTTCTTCCCAACTCTGTGCTTATGTTCTTTTAAAGGAAGAACACAAAGAGGGGGCCTCTCTGGATTGTGTTCTTGCCCTGCTGGGATCCCAAGGTTGAGTCCCTCCCAGGTCAGACAAGGAGAACAGATTGGTCTGAAAGCAGCTAACTACCCACCATGGTGAATTTTGAGACTAATCAATGATTGAATATAAGCTACTTTACTCCAATTTCCTTCAAAGCAGGTTTAATTGGTGGATGATATTTAATTTATAGCCCACACCACTTGACCATCTTTCTTGGATCTGCCAAGGGATATCCTCACCAAGCTGTAGTACAGTAAAAGTTGAGGGCCTTTTTTGTTAACTCTGGAGATCTAATTCACTCTAGTGCTTAAGAAGACATTCTAGAGGCAGTCTGATGCCTCAGTTTTCACATAAGAGAAATATTGAATGTGAGAGTCTCCTTTACACCCACTGGAGTGCAAAAGTCTCCCTTGATTCCACAATGGGGAAGAAAGTCTGTCTAGGACTCATCCTACCTTGTTGTAGGGTTTTACCTAGGACATCTCTCCTCCTGTTTACTAAGCCTGTCTGGGACTCAACTTGTTGTAGGTATCTACTTAGGACATCTCTCATCAGGAAGTTCAAGTGCAGCCTTGACTACCTCACTGGTGCCTTACCATTGCTGGGATTAATCTGCCTTACTCATATATGGACTCAGATCATTGCCCCAGTTGAGTCTTTTTCTTTGGGGAACTGGACCAAGGTTTTTGTATTCCTTTTATTTCCCAGTAACAATGTCTGCACCATTTCTCAAATGCAGAAAGTTCCCAGAAGGCTCTTTCTTTTACGGGGGCTAAAATGGCTGCTAAAATGAATGTTTTTTTTGGCTTATTTAATCTGAGAAACTATGTCCTGCCATGGCATTCAAAGGGCAGCCTGTCTTTTTGACCCTGATCTTTAATTTTATCCCAAGATCCTGAATCAAGAAGCTCTAAAATACAGAGCAAAAATAGGGCCTCCCTGCCATACTCTTCTCTAAGTGGATTTAAAACTTGAGGTTTCTGACCAATTTGTTAGGGATAGTATTTTGGTGACATAACAAATGGAAGGTGAGATGGAGGAAATGAGAGGGATTTAACCAGGGCCTTGTTTCAATGGCCCAATTATCCCCGAGGGAGCGGTGACACAAAGGACACTAGAAAATCCTAGCCTATGGAGATGTATCACTTCTGGGGATAGACAAAGACAGGTAATAGTCCAGAAGAAATTTGGCCCTGGGCCCTAGGACAAAGAGGTCTTCTAGACATTTTTAATTTTCTATGTGGTCACATAGGCAATTTCTTTCTATAGCAGTACCTACTAAGCTTTACTCAAACTCACTTCAGAAACTAACAGCTTAAAGTCTGTATCTATTGTCTAACAATCAAAAATTGTATGTTAGTAAATGCACATTCATCAGTTACCCCCCATATGAGATCCAGAACTAGGAGGAGGAGGAGGAGAGGAGAACAAGAAGGTTAGGGCCTTTTCTGAAAACAAGGAAGAGTGAACCACTGGACTCCGTCTGGGCATAAATCCATAGGCTTCACCAAGACCCACGAGTGGTATCACCAACCACCCAGTAAGGCACTTGCATCTGCATCGCTCAGACCATGATCCCAGCCACACAAAAGAGGGGAGCTATGGCTCTCAAGCAGACTGAGTTTATGGCTTTGGTTCAGAAAGGGAGATGAAAGAGCAGTTTAGAAACCCTTTAAATTGTATGTGCTTTGATCCATGTGTCCAGCTTATGGAAATGGCTCCCTCTAGTGTCACTCAAAAGTTGGTTCTTTCCACTATGTCTCAGGTTCAGTCTCCTAGGCCCATTAGAAAGGAAACTGTGCTCAGGACACAATGGACTGGGCGTGTTCTCCTGTGTCCTCCTGGGCAAGCAAGATTCAAAAGTCTCACCTGACCCAGAGTTGAGGTATGTGCTTCTCATCTAAAATGACATTTCTGCCTTTGTATTTTTATGAAAAACACTCATTTTCCTCTGGACTCAACTTGAGAGTCTTAGTTATTAGAAAGGAGAGAAAGGCTAACTAAAACCTTTTAGGGATTCTCCCTCTCTAATCTTTAGGAAAATCGTGCTTCCAAATAAAGGAAAGCATAATGTGGCAAGAAAAGGTGAGAATAAAAGATAAGCAAAATAGAAAGTTTCTCCTCACCAGGGGAGGATCGAACTGGAAATTAAACTGAAGCAGTACAGTCTTGACATTCCCCTCTAGAATGTACAGGGGACATTAGGCTGGACTATGCTAGTGAAACCTGCCAAGTCTAAGAATGGTTACCAACCTATTGCCTTTTAATTGGCAGTTGGAGTCCTATGATTCATTAAAAGCCCTTTATATTTCCTAGATATAAATCATGTTTCATAAAATGACCCATTTTACAGCATATAACAAGTTCACATTTGGGTCAGTATCAAAGCCCACTAGGTACAACTCTAACATTACTTCTTTTATTATTTTAAAAATAAAAGGAGGAAAACATTAACAGACAGACAACCTTTTACAAAATAGCAAAAGAACAG
>NW_004955548.1:195698-213487 GCF_000276665.1 Chinchilla lanigera | reverse complement strand
AAAAAAAAAAAAAGAATTAGAGAGATAAAGCCTTACCATTCCTGGAATGCACCAGTTAATGTAATGTCTGGGTAGGGTTGTACACCATGCTATACTGTGTCATGCTGTAATGTCCAGGGGTGGACAGCAAGCCACTGCTCTGCTATATCATGCCATGCTCTGCTGGAACATGCAGCTCCTGGTGATCCTAAACCCAGCATTGGTAAAAGAATTAAAGCAACAGTTTGAAATGAAAGAAGATAATTTACTTGAAGGTAGGGAAAGGGGGAAAAGAGAGAGAATAGACATGGCAGACAGTTACTCTGTGAGTGGGAAGTATTCAAAAGTGAGTAACTCATGGATTTCTTATCTGCAGCTCCTTTCATTGAGGTCACTGTCTCATATAGGTTCCTGGAATCTGACTGGCTCCCTGGTTCATCTTTTATACTAACCTTGGGTTTCTTCTGGTCATGCAACCTTTTTCCTGTCTTTGATAGAGGATAAGATTATGGGTGGGGGCTTTAAGGGCAGGTATTTCAGGTTTAAGGATTGAGTAAAGGTAAAGTTCTCAATTTTCTGTAAATCGCACTACCTGGGAACTTCCGGGTCCTTAGTTCCTTCACTTTGTCTTTCTAACTCCTCAAAGTCTAGCTGCCTTTTCCCTTCTAATTGCTAGAGTCTGGCTGCAGAGGTCAAAGCTGTCTTAATTTTTAATAATGCTCAATAAGGCCTTCATCCTATCTTTTCCCTACTTACAGTGCCTCCTGTCCCTATAGTCTGACAAAAGATGAAGCAGTTTTTATAGAACAAACTAGATCTGATGTCATATTGTGGAATATAAAACATGGCGGTCATTGACCTCTTGGTCACTGTCCTATTTTCCAGTGGCCCACTGTGCACTTTGCACAGTGTAATTCTTTTCCTACTTTAAAATAGCCTGCATTAATTCTTCATATTTCTTTTCTTAACTTTTAATAAAAATAAAATCTTGCTACCTTGTTTCCTTTACAATTCTTTACTCTGGACAACTAGAACCTGGAAAGAATCTCTAGAAGGAGTCCACAATATCCTAGAACCTCACTAACAAGTTCACTGACTCACATTGTGAGAAAACAATTTTTAGGATCCATCAGTAAGAGACATAAAGGAATTTCTTAGAGAGAAATTTAAAATTATATGCCCAAAGAAATAGAGTGTTGGCCCTCAAGACAGAGAGCTGCATGATAGTTTGAAACTGGATATAGTTATTCATTTTTGGTGGTAGAAATTTGTGGAATTTGCATATGTATAGATAGTTTCCTCTTAGGTCTTGGGAAAGAGTGGCCCACCTTCACAAATATAATGAGTTACTCATGAGGAAAAGTCTTTTTCTCTGGTGAAATACTTGCAGATAAAGGAAGGCCATCCATCTGCAAGTAAAAAGGGAATGCTGACCTCATTTGCTAGTGGAAAGGATTTGCCCAGGTTTATTGTGTTCTGGGGGGAGAATTTTTTTTAAACTGGACTTGTGTCCTAAAGCTGTAGGTTTCATTTTTAAAATTATTATTTATTTGTCTCCTTTCAACCTATCTGTATTATACTATCTTACTACACTTTCACTGATTTTAGAAACCCATGTTGTTCTTCTCTTTCAATATTTTATTTTATTTTATTTTATTTATTTTTATTTTTATTTTTTTTTGGTTTTTCTCCGGTACCGGGAACCGAACTCACGACCTTGCGCTTGCCAGGCAGGCGCTTTGCCGCTGAGCTAAATCCCCAGCCCCTCTTTCAATATTTTAGAGATTCACTCTACATTCTTGCTTGTATGGTTTCTGATAAGTCCATTATTTTCTAACCCTGTTTCTTTACTAATAAGTCTTTTGTTTGCTTCCATTTTTTGTCTTTCTACAATTTGTTTATTATATGTATAGGATGTCTTCTGTTCCAAATTCACTACTTTCCTTTTGGTGTTGAGGCAAGAAACCAGGGCATGGCAAAGCTAGCTGGGGATGTAGATGTGACCTGTTTATTATAAAATCCAAGGACAGATGCACCTAAAGCTCTGCACATGGAATTCTTGCAAATGCAAAGCTTTTGATAGGGTGGCCTAAACCTGATGTCAGCTTGAGAAGTTGGTGATACAAAAAGGGCAGTCAGCTGGGTGTAGTGGTGCATGCCTGAAGTCCAAGCACTGGGAAGCTGAAGCAGGAGGATCACCTCAAATTTGAAGCCAACCTGGGCTACATTGGGAGCTATTGTCTAACATAGGCGCCGAGGTGGAAGGGGCCACTAACAGTTATTTTGGTTACCCTTGCATGGTCTGATTGGTGGGAATCTCCATGTGGATCCACCACAGTTGGGTGAAAAGGGTGGCCACTCCAGAGTTCACCTGCTCCAGGGATCCCTACTGGAAAATCATCCTGACCAGGAGGAGACCCTCATCAGACTGAAGGATGCAGACTGTAACCTTGGGAACATCACCAAGAGACAACATCCCTGCTCTAGTCACACCAGAGGCTGACTAGTCTATGCACAGGGGAAGCCTGAGGACACTGTTATTAGAAGGATACTTTCCTTTGACAATATTTCATAATGAACTGTGACTCCTTGTCTTTAACCACACTTGGGTTTCTACCCTTGTTTTCTCATAGCTCTCCCTGAGACTGCCCCAGCTGATTGGGAGTGTAGCAAAAGGTGTCAGCCTGTTCTTGTTTTCTTCTCGTGGGTGAGATGTTTCACTGGTATGTTTTCTGTACTAGAGTTCATCTTTTTTAAAAATTTTACTTATAGAGAAAAGAACAAAAACAAATTAACAAACACAAAGACATAAACAAAACACAAAAAATAATGATAAAAAAGTTGTGGTATTTTTACATAGTGGAATATTACCTAGCTATAAAGATAAACTTGAGGCTTTTATAGGTAAATAGATGCAACTAGAGACATCCTCATCTTTTGCATACCAAGAGGGACATATGCAGAGGCAATGGCCCTAGAGATGACCAATAATTGTGACCACTGCCTGCCTGTCATTCAAACAGGGAACTCCATCATGACTGTTCTGCTCTTTCACACTTACTGTAAATTGTGTTGGAGAAATTTTTGGGAATTATGCTCATAACCTGTTTACAAGATCTGTAAGCCTAAGGACAGTACCCCACCTCTCTGCTTTAATCCAGAAATGGGACCCACATGGGAATTTGAACTCTGGGCTGTGCCTTGGAAGGCGGCATTATGAGAAGAGAGAGTAAAATGGTTTGGACACTTAATAAACAGAACTATGAGGATAAAGCCCAGCTATCCAGTAACCCTGTATTTTGATGCCTTGCATGGCCATTAATTCTGCTATTAAGGCAAATAAGCCATATCCCTCTAAAGGAGAGGTAACTAAATATCCTCTTATAAGATATACAGGCCTACAATGGGAAAGAGACTACAGCTACAAAGAAAAATATTTGTGTCTCTAAGGAGTATTTTGGTGCAATGACATAGGTGAATCTGGCTATGTATACTGGTCATGTGTAGGACAGGCCACCTGCCAAACAAGATCCCCCCTATAAAGATTAAAGCCTCCACACTCCTGCACCCTTGAGACACGCAATTGAGTCACTCTTCATATCCTAGACCCCCAATGTGGGAGACCACCAAGCTACATTCTCCTGAGAAATGAAGCCCCTTGCCTCGATATTTCCCTGGCCTCTCCTTCAAACATATTCACTGATATATGCAGAGCTGGCTATATTGAAACATATGTTGCTTTAATTGGCTAAAAAAATGTGATTGAGTCTGGCTGAGATGTCAGCTTGTCTCACTGCACCACAAGGCTGAGAATTCCCTCTCCCTGCTGATGGCTGGAACGGGGGCTCCAGCAAAATCCTGTGAGATTCCAGGGCTAGGACATGAGATAACATCTCAGCTGAGGCCATGGAACTCAGAAAGCATTATACCTTCCTGGCAGTAAAGGTGCCAGCCTTCATTACATCAAGCTATCTGTTGTATTGCTAATTGGAGGCCTTTGTGCCTAGTACAAAATTGCTGTGTTTCTCCTTATAGCTATGCCTCCAAAATTTCTTTTCCCTAGCACTCTGGCATGACCCCATACTCGCCTCCCTAATTGAAACCAATAAAAGCCATGGCCTTTTGTCTCACAGAGATCATTGGTCATCCTATCACTCTTCAACTGCAGAATATTCTCTGTCTCCTTTGCATCCATATGTCATACTGCCACTGGGAGACCCAAACCCTCCTAGGGAGTTTTTATATCCCATGATCCAGAATGGGAAAGAGGCAAAGATTTCAGACTTTGAATAGATGGTTGGTGTCGTGACCCAGGAATGATGGTTTGTATCAAAAAACACATATGCTCTGACAACCACTAGCTTGCAAGTTTTCAACTCCTTTTATGAGAAAATGATTCAACCCCTGCTGCAAATCCCCCTTGTGACCCAAAACCTTTTTATGAGACTAGCAGAAAGTAAAGCACACTTCCTGAATATCACCTGTTGCTACGTGGGAGGGGGGAGCTTGATTTGAGACCAATGGCCCTGAGATGCCAGAGAATGGGACCTGGATGATTATGAAGCCCTCAAATTAGAAAAGAAAATTAAGAGTGGGAGCACACAGCCATCTATACAGTGAAGCAACCCATGGGTTCTGAGAATCAGCATCACTAGGAGTTACTGCCTCACCCAAAAAGGGAAAAGATTCCAAGTCGAGGCAGGAAAGTTTCATGCCTGGGACAGATATTCTATAATGAGGCCAAAGGGAGCACAGAATGGTGGGGGAGTGAAACTGAAGTCACCCTCTTAGCCCAGTTCCCAGACTTGAGACCCAGATGGGAAAATATTACTGCCTGCATTTATTGGTCAGCTCCCAAGGGGCTATATTGGATATGTGAAAACAGAACACATGATCAACTCTGAACAAATTGTGCAGGAAGTTACATCTTGAGCAGTGTAAAGGCATTCTTCTTCCTCCTGACCTTACACCAAGGGGAACTATTGGGCTACCCTGTATACGTTCATTCCCATTAAAAAGGAGTACAGCCATAGATAATTGGAAAGATGATGAATGGACACCATTGAGAATAATCCAATACTATGGGCCTGCCACTTGGGCCAAGGATGAGATGTGGGGATATCAAACTCCCACTTATATGTTAAATAAAATAATGAGACTACAATCTGTATTAGAAATTATAACCAATTAAACTCCTTGTGCACTAAATCTCTTATGATAACCAACAGACAAAAATTAGAAATGCAGTGTATCAAAATAGATTAGCACTAGATTACCTACTAGCTAAAGAAGTAGGAGTTAGTGGAAAGTTCAATTTAACCAACTGTTGTCTTCAAATAGATGCTCAAAGATGGGTGATAAAAGAAATCACTGAGGGAATATAAGAGTTGGCCCATGTACCAGTCCAGACTTGGAAAGGATGTAGTCTCAGAGGAATGTTCAGCGGACAGTTCTCAATTTTAGGTGGTTTTAGAACTTCCTTGGTCTTCTTGATGTTTCTTTTCTACTGTTCTTGAAATTGCAGTCATATTTTTCTCTGTCTAGAATACTTTTAGTACTCTTTGTAATGCTGGCTTGGCACTCATGAAGTTCTTCAATTGTTCTTTGTCAAGAAAATATTTTATCTCTCCGTTGAGTTTGAGGGATAGTTTGGCAGAGTACATCAGTCTTGTTTGGAAGCTGTTCTGTCTCAGAACCTGTAATACTTTGCTCCAAGCTCTTCTTGATTGGATGTATTGTGTTGAGAAGTCTGCCATGATTCTGATGGGCTTTCCTTTATAGGTAATCTGTTTCTTTTCTCTAGCAGCTTTTAATATTCTGTTCTTTTGCTGGAGATCTGGGACCTTGACTATTCTATGTCTGGGTGTAGTTTTATTTTGTTTGTGGTTGTTTGGAGTTCTCTATGCCTCATTAACTGTATATCAGGTTCTGTTTCCATACTTGGGAAATTTTCTGCTGTTATTTCTGCAAATATTCTTTTTATGTCAGTTGTGTTGCCTCCTGCTCTTTCATTGACTCCTATAACTTGTACATTATTCCTCTTTGCCTCATCTTGCAGCTGTTGAATTGACTTTTCCTGGATCATTGTTAATTTTAAAAGATCCTTTCTTTCATGGTTGCTAGCTGCCATGCTGTCTTCAAAGTCTGAGATTCTATCTTCACCTTCATTGAAGCGGTTTTGGCAGCTTTCAATGGAAGCTTTGTTTTCCTGAAAGTTCTTTTAATCTGGTTCATGCATTCTAAGTCCTTTCTATATTTTTCATTTAACACATCTGTCCATTGCGTTTGTTCTTCTGTTTTTTTATATGTTTCTTCTTCAGACTTTCTGAGCAGTTCCTTCATTATCACTGTCATTTCATTTTTTGCCTGAGAGATTATTTCTGATCTCATCTCTTCTATGGCCTTATGGAGTTGTTTCTTTACTTCCATTGCAATCATTTCAGCTATTGCAGGCCAGTGTTTACCAAGTTCTCCTATGTCGATGTCTCCTGGACTTGTTCTGAGTGGGGTGGAGTTCTGGAGTTGTGTTTTAGTCCTTTGTTTTGTCATGTTTGCTACTGGATGCAAAAGCTCAGTTTCCCTCTTCAGTGGCTGCACAGCAAAGGCCACTAGTGTCCTTAGTTTTCCTGTTGGTCAGGTTTGCCCCTCAGTGACCCCTGAGATCACTACTTAGTCTCAGGTTTTCTGGCAGTTGTTGATTTGTATCTAGTTATCCCCGGTCTCAGACATGGGCATTGGTGTCAGCTAATGGCAGACCATCTGATCCAGCGTCCCCTTGCAGTTCAGGGCACGTGCACGGCCCAGGCTTGGGTTGCACTGGTGTGACAATCCCAGTCCAGTGGATCTATGTCCCCAGGCAGTTCAGGGTACAGGCAAAACCCAGACAAACTGCACGGTCGACAGTTTTTGAACCACCTGATTCTGTGTCTCCAGTCAGTTCAGGACACATGCAGGAACCAGATGCAGGCCGGATGGGCAGCAATCACTGACTGCCCGTGCCTGCGACCCCGTAGGGAGTCCAGGCGCAAGTAAAGCACGGACTTGAACCACTGGACCAGCAGCTGTTGGAGCACTCACTCACTTGGGACAGAGCGCACGCAGGGAGGGGCCGCATGCACACCCCTGTGAGAGCAGTCCCCAGGGCTTCTGAGTGAGGACCTCCTGTCTGGCTCCTTCCGTGAGTTTCAGCTGGGAACCATGGCAGTGGGAGTAAAGGACAGACTCAAACCACGGGACCAGCAGCTGTTGGAGCACTCGCTCACTCGGTGCAGGGTGCATGAAGGGAGGGGTCACACACGCCACCCAGCTGGAGCAGTCCCTAGAGCTTCTGAGTGAGGACCTCCTGTCTGCTGCGGGTGCAGGGAGGGCAGAGACTCAGTCTGTAATGGTGGCGGGGTCCTGGGTCGCCCGCTGTGCTCCCAGGAAGTAGATGGGAAATACCTGGCTCTCTCCGTGAGTTTCAGCTGGGAACCGTGGCAGTGGGAGTAAGGCACCGTCTCGAGCCGTGGGACCAGCAGCTCTTGGAGGACTCCCTCTGCGCAGGGCACATGCAGGGAGGGGCCACACATGCCCCCCAGCTAGAGCAGTCCCTGGGGCTTCTGAGTGAGGACTTTCTGTCTTTGGCGGATGCACGGAGGGCAGAGACACCCCTGGGCCCTAATTTTAATCTTGCTTCCCAATTCATTAACCTACTTTCCCTAATTCATTTGGCAATCTCACCATTTCTACATATTTTTGCTTTTCCCCTTCCCAAGCCTGATCACACCTGGTTTATTGTCCCAGACTCTGGGGCTGAGATGAGGGGAAACAAAGGAAAGATCTGGGGAGGAAAGGGAAGGAGTAAGGAGGGTGGCTATAAGGGATGATTGTGTCCTGGGGATGGTCAGATTAGCTGACAACTTAGTCAAAATGTCTTGGCCTAAAAGAGGAAAGGACCAGATAGGATGACAAAAAATGAGTGTGGGAAAAGGTGATGACCCAACTGGCACCATACTGAGGGAGTTTTTAAGGGTCTGGAGACTTTACTGTCAAAACTCACAACAGTAACTAGGGCCAAGGAGGTTGGTCCTTGGAAGAAAGGCAAAGTGGAATGGCAAATTCCTGTATCAGTTAGGAATGGGATAGACTTACCCATCACTGCAAGAGTCACCTGAGTTTGGCATGTGAAATGTTCCAAAGGGCCTCTGCTGGTTCTGGGTCTAGTCAGTCCTCAGTGGCCAGGCCAAGGTCTGGGAAGGAGCCAGTCAGGAGGTGGTTCTGGGGCTGTTATATAGAGCCAACAGGGCTGGCTTTCAGTGTTGGGCAACCCAACTTCCAGTAGGGACCCCCACAGGAAGGATATGGCTTAGGGGGAGTCCCATGCTGTGGACATTCCCTAAGCCAGTGACCATTCTGGCAGCATTTGAGGCCCTGGAGGAACGCCCTTGGACATAAAGGCCCTAGAAATGCTCTTAGCTATGGGGAGGGCGTCTGTTCCAGCCAGAGGGTTTCTTACAGCGGAGGCTAACATCTGCAGCTCAGAAATGTGCTGTTTTCTTGTAGGTTCATCTCTATTATTAAGAACTTTGAAAGCCAAATGAGTAAGTTCCTCTTGGGTCTGAGGGCCAGCATCCAGTATCTGTAATTTTTCACAAATAGTTGGTGCTGATTGTGTAATAAAATGCATTTTAGGATAAGCTGTTCCTCTGGCCTTTCTGGGTCTAATGCTGTGTATCCCCCAAAGGCAGCAGCCAAGTGAGCCATAAGCTGAGCTGGGTTCTGAACCCTGCTCTGAATGGTTTCCTTTAGCTAATAAAAATTCATTATCTTGTGTGCTGCCCTGTGAAGTCCTTTTACTAAGAAATTATGTGATCTTGCCTAGCTAAGTCCCCAGATTCTGCCTAGTTCCAGTTAGGGTCCTCCTGGGAGACAGCTGTCATCCCTACTGGAAGATCTGCCTTGTGGAGGTGTTCCTCATGATACTGAGCCTGGGAGGGCATTCATTTCCAATCTTTTGAAGATAGACTGGAGCCAAGGATCACATTTAAATCAGCCCAGGTTAGGCTATATGGCTGAGTTAGATATCAAAACTCTTGGATATACTGGGTGGGATCTAAGGAGAAGGAGCTCAGACACTGATTAATTTGGGAGAGATCTGTCAAAGAGAGAGGAACATAAACTTTAACAATTTTTTTCTGCTCCTGCCACCACCTGGCAGGGGACCTTGGGGGCAGGAGGCAAGGTTTTGGAGCCAAATTGTAATCCAGACAAGGTATGGGGTGGAGTGCAATCATATATAGTGGATGTAGCACATGGAGTACGTATCTCGTCAGCAAGAGGCCCTACAGGATGAGAAGGAGCAGCCACGGGAAGCTCTGGGGGTAAAGAAGTGGTCATAGCAGCAAGTGGTTCCTGGGGGTCAAAGCAGCAAGAGGGTTGGTGGCAGGAAGTTCTGGATACTGGCAGGAGAAAGCAACAGCAGTTGGTTCTGTTGTCAGAGAGGAATCCATGTCTCATGGAGTAAGTGTACATAGGAGAGAAAGGAGGAGGATCTGGGAGAGATTGCACAAGGTGCAAAAAGTAGGAATATTATGAGGATAAAGAATGTGTTATGGTTTGTGTTTGGGTGTCCCCCCAAAGCCTCATGCAGCCATGGGGCAGGCTTTTAGAGTTTGATTGATTATGGGTGTGAGAGCTACACCTGCCCTGGGGTGGACAGTTTGCATACCTAAGGGAGACAAAGAGGCTGCTTGAGGCCATTTCCTCCCTTGTGTTGCTGCTTTTGCTGTGTTTGGAAGCCATGAGCTGTAGCCCTCTGCCATGTGCACTCTGCCTTGTAATCTGCCAAGTATGGACTGAAACCTGCACAAACTGTAAGCAAAATAAACTTTTCCTTCCTTAATTTTGGGCATCAGGTATTTTGTCCCAACAATGAGAAAAAGTAACCAAGACAGAATTCCTACAGGTAAGGAAGTTCTGACCACTTTTTTAGCTTTAGGCAGTAATTGTCTAATTCCCACCAAATGGAGGGATCAAAGGTCCCATTCTCTGGTCACCTTAAACTTTTTTCTAGTGCATAGCTTGGCCATATAGTATTACAGACAGATACCAAGTGCTTCGGCTTCAGATAATTTTGGAGGTGGAGTCATTTTAGATATTTTAGAAGACAAGCTAGGGGAGAAGAAGGGGGAATAGAATAAGGACTACAAGGAGGGACGTCCCCATTGGGAGCAGAGAAAGGTAATTAATTGTCACACCTGATGTGGCAAAGTAAGAGGGGCAGCAGAGCTTGTACTGAATGTCTTCAGTCACAGCCAATGCCATAAAGTAATGTGAGTGAATGAACAAATGGGTCACCAACTCAGTTGATCAATCACCAAGGGGAGCCAGTCTCCCCAGGAAGCATCTGCGACTAGCAGTACTTTTAAAGGCATGCAGGAGGAGTGAGCCTTTCTCTGTCCCAAGGAGTGAGAGGAATGAGTGGAACTGGGGAGCAGTGGAGAGCAGAGAGGGAGGTGGTGTGGAGCAGAAAGGGTTAAACGATGAGAGCCAAAGCATGATGGTGAACAGTGGCAGTAGGGGGGATCTTAAAGGCATAGGGACTGGTAGAAGTCTGGAAAGGAAGGCAAGCTTACCCAGACTGAAGCAGTCAGCATAGCATGACCTGGGGAGCTGCTTGAAGCATTGGAGCAAGGTCAAGACTCGGTGTCATCAGATGACCTCAGTGGAAAAGGCTTGAGATAGGGTATAGGAAATTCTTTCAAGAGGAATTCCATATCACATCCAAGTCATGGTACTATATGTTAGGTAATAGTGGCATGAGGCAACACATGGAGACCGAGGCTGTGGAAAAGATCAGATTTTATTCACCTACATACAGGCAGGCTGACATCAGTGATATCACAGCAGCTATCTGGAGTCGAAGTATATATACAGTTTTGAGGTCACAGTTTGAAGAGTCTGGATGAAATGTTTGAGGTCAAAGCTACACAGACAATTAGCACAGGTGCATAGATGCAACTGGTGCCAGAAGACTTCGGGTCCATCCTAAATTCCTTTATGGCTTGAGATTCTTGTTTGCAGAAGGCAAGCCATTGTCAGTAGTGTGCTGTCTTCAAACAGCATCAAGTTTTATCCCAGGTCACTCTCAGGCCAGTCCTGACAGTAAGTAATTGAGTCTCACAAGGGACACTTTGGGGACTTGATCAAGTCTCTTTCTGCATGGCACACCATCTGAAGAACCAGAGACATAGTTATCTTTCTTTCTTTCTATAAGGCCCCTTGAGAAAACCATAAACAGCACACCACAGACCTCACCAATAGGGTGTATGCTTGAGCACTGAGAAAGGTTTGACCCCGCCAACCTGAAAAAGGAATTATTTATCTATTATTACAATACAGTTTGGCTCTCATATGAAATGGGGAATGGCCAGAAATGAGTACAGGGTGGCAGTTTAAATTACAATATTCTTTTTCAGTTAGATAGCCTCTGCAAAAAGCAAGGAAGATAATGTGAACTCCCCTATGTTGAGGCTTTTATGACCCTTTATCTCTGGAAAGGACCAAGAACCACAGTACTTAAGGAAGCCTTTAGGGAAAAAAAAGTATCTTTGATGATATGTCCTCAGGCTCTCACATGTCGTTCAGGGGGATAGGGATCTCTCCCACCCTTTCCATCAGAAGCTAGGATTCTAGAGATGCAATACTTTAAAATATGACTCAACAGTTGGATGTGGCCTTTTCTGTGTTCAACAATCAGAATCTAGATGAGGATGAAAGATGGGTAACTTCCTTCTTTGGAAAACCTTCCTCTAGATCTATCTTCACAATTGGGGGTCAAGGAAAGCCCTAGTCAGAGCTTCTTTACTCCTGCTCTGACATGTCAATTCAAAGGTAAAATGTTCAACTATGAGTTTTTATTTATTTAGTTAGTTAGTATTTTTGAGACAGGGTTTTACTATGCAGTTCAGGCTGGCCTTGAGCTCACTTTGTAGCCCAGGCTGGCCTTGAATCACAGCAATCCTCCTGCCTCAGCCTCCTGAGTGCTGGGATGACAGGCATGTGCCACCACATCTGGCCTAACCATGAGTTTCTAACTGTCTCACATTGTCCCACTCCCCCACTACTAAGACATTTATTAGTAAAACTGGGGGCAACTCTCCAATTTTAGCAAAGGGCAAAGCACATTTTTCCTGTTAGGACTATGACAGGGCATGCTTCCAGACTCTCCTGAGATTACCATAAATACTTGCACTACTCTTAATCCGGCCATACTGATAGCTACAGGCTCAGAGGTTTGCCACTCTTATGGGCATGTGATTTCCCAGACATATGAAGGAAGGCAGGACATCAGTAACTTGCCCCTCCCAGACTATGAGGAGGTGTAGCTCACTGATGGAAGAAGCTTCATCTAAAAAAGACATCAAGAGGCAGATTATGCACTGGCAGTTCACAACAGTCCATTGAGGTGAAACATTCCCCCAGGGACCTCTGCTCAAAGCACAGAACTCATGGTTCTTACTTGAGCATTGATATCAAGAAAGGGCCAAAGGCTAAATTGTTGGGGACCACATATTATAAATTGAGTCTAGGAGACATCCAAGCTTATCCTTGTCCTGCCCTTTTGGACCAGACTGGACACAGACACAGCCCCCCCTCATCTTTTCTGGTCATAGCTTGAAGCTCCAGGGCTAATGACTACTGTAGTACTCACATAGTAAGATAACACCCACTGAAAAGAATAAGGCACCTGGGGAAACTTGTTGCCTCACTGCCTGTCTCATCCCTGTCATTTCAAGAATGTTTTGATCTTCCTGGCCCACCACAGTGTAGTCACCATTAATGTTCCCAGAAACACCCGGTGCTCTTCACCTACTGTCCTTGACTCAGATGTAATGAATATACACCAAGGTCTAGGTGCCTCATGGCCTTTTATTCCCCATGAGCAAATGATCATCCCAGATTCTTGCTATGCACCACTGAATTTCTGTCTTTTGCTTTTTCTTTTCTTCCCACTATGCACTGTAACACTTGACAGGAGATTGGGGACTCACTGCAAGGGTCCCTGATAACTGGCACCATGGGAAGGGCCTCTAACACTATCTATAGACTCCAATATGCCTTTTTGGCACTACGTGTCCTTGCAATAATCTGGAAAAAAAGACTCTGGCTGACAAATAAACAATTATCTATAAAACAGAAGCAGAGCAGGTGACCCCAAAGAGACACGTCTAAAGTCTCTTTGGGAAGTCACAAGGCTGATAGGCAAGAAAGGCAGCTTACAGCCTATCAACATACTAGCTTTATTCCAAGTTCCTGAGGAACCATTAACGTGGCCCTTCCTGAAATTATTCAGTGAAAAACTAAAAATCCTACATGGAAAATGCTCACTTCAATTTTCACAGAACAAGGAAGAAAATGCCACCTGTGAACCTCTGGAAGACCTGGGGTTACTCTTCAAAATCAAAATCCCTGTACTGCTCTGGGTATAGACAAGTAAATGGGTACCTGTATTGAAGCTCTTGTTTTTAATTAGATTCATAATGTGAGTAATCTTGCTAAGGCTGTGGCTCTCAGGCTCTCAATAATTTATCTAACATCTGTCTTTATTATATCTTCTCCTCTAACATGGAAACTTGACCTGATACTCCTCATACCTGGGCTCTACATTCCCAACCTAATGTAGTGAAGTTTTTTTTTTTCTCATGAAACAGACAGCTCAACACTCACTAACACATGTCTCATCATCTTCTAAACGTTTTATTTTTTTAACCTAGCCAGTGATTCATAATACCTCAAGGTAGTTGGAAAATATATAGTCCCCAGTAGGTGCAATCTGTAGCCCCTTTCAGCAGGACATAGCTATATGAAGATAGAGGCCTTCATCCCACCACACACCATAAAGGATCATGGGGATACAGTATGTGTCACTTAGTGGGAAATAGTCTCAAACTAGTGAAACTGTAAGATGTTTAAACATATGGGTCTAATTTACTTCACTTATGAGTATGATCTCAAGTTGCATTCATTTACCTATAAAAGTCCCAAGCATATCCTTCTTTATGGCTCAGTAGTACATTATTTTATAGAAAAACCACATCTTTTTTATCCATTTCTCAATTGATGGGCATCTGGATTGTTCCCAAGATCTAGCTATTAAAAAATGTGCTGCTAGGGCCAGGGATGTAGCTCAGTGGCACAGTGCCTGAATGGCAAGCTCAAGGCCCTGAGTTCAATTTCCAGTACCAAAAAAAAGTGCTACTATAAACATGGGTGCACATACATCAAAATGGTATGATGTTTTTAATTCTGCTGGGAAGATATATAGAAGGAGAATAGCTGGATTGAATGGGACCTCTATTCTTAGTTTTTAGAGGCATCTCTACATTTATTTCCACAGTCGTTGCACCAGTCTATACTCCCACCAGCAGTGGATAAGGATTGCTTTTTCCTAAAAGCCCCTCCAGCATTTGTTATTGGTTGATTTTTAAATGATAGCCATTCTTTATGGAGTGAGATGGAATGTCAGTGTTGTTTTAATTGCGTATTTCAGATGACAAATGATGTTGAATATTTTTTCATACATTTACTTGCCATTTTTATTTCGTCATCTGAGAAGTGCATGTTCATCTCAGATGTCCATTTTTGGATTGGGTCTTTGAATTTGGGGGGGCCTGATTTTTTTCAATACTTTATATGTTCTAGATATAATTCCTTTATTTAAGGGATGACTGTGGGTTGTCTTTTCATCTCGAAGGAACGACTACCCTGATTCCAAAACCAGAAAAGAACATAACCAAAAAAGAAAATATGAACATAGACACAAAAATCTCCAACAAGAAACTGGCAAATAGAATGCAACAAACCATCAAGAGGATTATACACCATGATCAAGTAAGATCCATCCCAGGGATTCAGGGATGGTTCAACATACGCAAATCAATAAATATAATACACCATATTAACAGAACCAAAGACAAAAATCACATGATCATATCAATAGATGAAGAAAAAGCATTTGATAAAGTTCAACACCCATGCATGATAAAAACTCTGAAAACTGGAACAGATTGTCTTTACTTCAATCTGATAAAGGTCATCTATGACAAACGAACAGCCAACATCACACTGAATGGTCAAAAACTGAAAGCTTTTACTCTAAAATCAGGAACAAAACGAGGATGTGCACTATCACCACTCCTATTCAGTATAGTTCTGGAAACACTAAGCAGGGCTATTAGACAAGAGAAAGAAATACAAGGAATAAAGATCAGAAAGGAAGAAGATAAATTATTGTTATTTGCAGCACACATGATACTGTACATAGAACACCCCAAAAACTCCACCAAAAGACTTCTAGATTTAAAAACAAATCCAGCAGTGTAGCTGCATACAAAGTCAACACTCAAACATCAATAGCATTCCTGTACACAAGCAAGAAATTCACAAAGAGAGAAATTATGGAAACCACACCCTTTACAATAGCATCCAAAAAAAAGAAAAAAAGAAATACTTTGGAATCCATCTAATAAAGGAAATTAAAAAATCTATACATTGAAAATTATTTTACTCTGAAAAAGAAGACTGAAGAGGATATCAGAAAATGGAAAGATATCCATTGCTCATGTATAGGAAGAAAAAACATTGTGAAAATGGCCGTATTTCCAAAATTGCTATACAGATTTAATGCAATCCCAGTCAAAATACAATTAGCATACCTCACAGAACTACAGAAAACACTCTTAAAATTCAATTGCAACCAGAAGTGTCCTAGAATAGCAAAAACAATTGCAGGCAACAAAGGCAAGTCAGGGGACATCACAATCCCTGACTTGAAATTATACTACAAAGCTACTGTGATAACATCAGCATGGTACTGGCAAAAAAACAGACCTGAAGACCAGTGGAACAGATTAGAGCATGCAGACCCAAACACACTCAGTCACCTTATCTTTGACAAAGGGGCTAAACATGTACACTGGAAGAAAGATAGTCTTTTTAATAAATGGTGCTGGAAAAACTGGCTTTGTACATGCTGAAGACTAAAACTAAACCTATGCCTATTACCGTACACTAAAGTCAAAATGGATCAAAGATCTAAGTATTAAAGCAGAAACACTAAATCTACTGGAAGAGAAAATGAGTAGAAATCTTGAAGATACAGGTATAGACAGAGACTTCATGAACCACAGACCACATGAACCTCCAGACCACATCAGAAATACTGCAAAGAATCAAGAAATGGATTCTTATCTTACTAAAAGTCTCTTGTATAACAAATGAAATCACCAACCGAGTGAAAAGACAAACCACAGAATAGGATAAATTTATAGCTAGTTGTTCCTCAGACAAAGGATTTATATTTAGAACGCATAAAGAATTGAAAAAAACCAGGCTCCCCAAATTCAAAGACCCAATCTAAAACTGGGCATCTGAAATGAATACACACTTGTGAAATAAAGAAATACAAATGGCAAATAAATATACGAAAAAGTTTTCAAAATCATTTGTCATCCAAGAGATGCAAATTAAAACAACTCTGAGATTCCAACCCACTCCAGAAAGAATGGCTACCTTCAACCAATAACAAATTCTGGAGGGGCTATTGGGAAAAAGGAACCGTTCTCCACTGTTGGTAGGATTGCAGACTGTTCCAACTATTGTGAAAATTAGTGTGGAGATTCCTCTAAAAACTAGGATTAGAGGTCCTATTCAACCCAGCTAATCCATGTCTACATACCTTCTGAGAATTAAAAACATCATAGCATTTTGATGTATGTGTACCCATGTTTATAGCAGCACAATTTGTAAAGGCTAAATCTTGGAAATAACCCAAATGCCCATCAACTGAGGAATGGATAAAGAAGATGTGGGTTCTTTTTTTATATGATGGAGTACACTCAGCCAGAAAGAAAGATGAACTGCAGACTTTAACAGGTAAATGGATGAAGCTTGAGACTATACTCAGAAGTAAAATAAATCAGACCCACATATGTAAACATTGTATAGTCTCACTAATGTGCAATGAGTAAAGCAGACACAATATGAATGATAGATATTGTGAAGTGGAAGAAACTTCAAAAGAAAAGAGAACACGTGATGGGGCAAGAGTGGAAAGGAAACAAGGGAAAAGGAATATATATATTAGTTAAGATAATCATACTGCTCATTTCTCTTAGTTCATTGAAAAGAAAGGTTTGTGCTAATATTGTATGGTCAATATTCCATGCCTATGTCTTGCATTCTGAGTACCTACCCTGAAGATAACAACATGCAATTTATTAATTATTGTTACTTTCCTATTATCTTGTTTTCAAATTGTTTTATCTTTTTGAAAAAATAACATATTAGACTTAAAAAAAGAAATAAATACCTCTCATGGATTGTAAGAATATATATAATTAAAATTTTCATACTTCTCAAAACACTTTACTGGTTCAATACAATCATTATCAAAATACCAATGTAATTCTTCACAGAACTAGAGAAAATAATACTACAATGTATATAGGACCACAAGGAACTCCAAATAACGAAAGCTGTAACAAAACATACAAAAAACAAAACAAAATAAGAAACGAAAAACAAACAAGAAGAGCTAGAGACATCATGTTATCAGATTTCAAAGTATATTACAAAGGGATGGTAACTAAAACAACATGATATTGGCAGAAAAAACAGGCACAAAGGCCAATGGTACAGAATAGAAAGCTTAGAAATGAATCCATACACCTTTAACCAACAGATTTTTTGACAGATGTGCTAAGAACCCTCATTAAAGAAAGAATAGTTGTTTCAAAAAATGTTTCTGGGAAAATTGGATATCCACATAC
>NW_004955548.1:171246-195347 GCF_000276665.1 Chinchilla lanigera | reverse complement strand
TCCCCAGCCCCGCAAACTATAAATCTAACAAGTTAATATCCAAAATATATGAGGAGCACAAGCAACTCACAGCAAAAAAACAAATGACTTGGTTTGTTAAAAGGGCACAAGACCTGAATAGACATTTCACAACAGAACAAATACAAATGCCTAGTAAGTATATTAAAAATGCCCAACATCATTAATCCTCAGGAAAATGCAAACTGAAACTACTGAGATATTATTTCACTCCAGTTAAAATGACTATTTATGCAAAAAGACAAAAGTTAAGTGTTGATGAGGATGTGGAAAAAATGGATGCACACAGTGTTGAATGGAAACATTCAATGGAAATTCCATTCAATGAATGGAAATTAGTGTAGCCAGTATGGTGGTTCCTCAAAATGTTTTTAAAAATAGAACTACTATTTCAGTTAATAATAGTTCCATTAACTACTAATAGTAGTTCCATTAATCAATTAAAGAGATAATTACATTCCCATGTTTATTTTAGCATTATTCACAACTGCCAAGACATGGAATCACCAAAAGTATCCACCAACAGATGGACAGAAAAGAAAACATGTCATATATATGTTAGAATACTATTCAGTCAGTAAAAGAACAAAATACTGTCACTTGCAACAATATGAATGAACCTGGTGAGCATTTTGTTAAGTGAAGTAAGCCACGCACAGAAAGACAAACAGTGCATACCATAATCACAAATTTTTCTGTTCTTATGACAAAATATCTGAGATAAACAACTCAGGGGATGAAGGGATTATTTTGGTTGATTGTGTCTAAGATTTCAGTCCATGGTTAGCTAGTTTGAATTCTATGGGCCTGAGAAGATCATGGTGGAAGATCAAGGCACAGAAAATCTATTCACCTCATGGTGACCAGGAAGCAAAGAAAGAGGGAAATGGCCAGTGGTTGGCAGGTTTCCTTCTTTTTCTGCCTTTGTTCCATCTAGACCCCTACTTTTCTGGATGGTGTCTCTCATATTCAGGGCCAGTTTTTCTCCTCAGTTTGCTGTCCCACATGTCAATTTTCTCTGAAAACACTCTCATGGACACATCCAGAAGTGTGCTTTACTAATTTACTGGGCATTTCTCAATCCAATCAAGTTGACAATCAAGATTAACTATCGCATTTGTGGAATCTAAAAACATTCATCTCAGAAATTAAGAATGGTGATTTCAAGAAACTAGAATGGCTAGCAGGGAGAGGGCCTTGAGGAGATATTGGTCAAAGAATATGTAGTTATACATAAGAAATAAATTCAATAGATCTATTGTATAGCTAGGTGGCTACAGTTTATGATGTATTGTATTTCTGAAAAGTAAAAAAGAGAGTGGATGTTAAGTGCTTTCTACAAAAATGATAACTATGTGAAGTCATGTATTTGTTAATAAACTACATTCAGCCACTCAGATATATATACATTTCAAAGTATCATGTTATATACAATAAATACATTCATTTTTATCTGTTAATTAAAGAGGAAAATAAGCTAGAAAAAATCTTACAAAAGATCACAGTTTATAAAAAGACATAATAAATAATAACAATAATTCCTTTTGATCAGTACATATTTGCAATTTATGCAGTTTACAATCATATTGGGAAGTGGTTACATATACATGTTACAGATTGTTTGGTGTTTACAATCCTCTTCCCTTTTCCTTCCTCTCCCCCTTCTCTAGTTCCCCTAACCCTTGTTTTATACTTGTTGATATTTCTCATATTAGCTCATGTTATGAAGTCTTTTCTTGATGCTGAGACAAAATACCTGACACCCCAAGTTAAAGGAGGAAAATGTTATTTAGCTCACAGTTTGCAGAGGTTTAGTTCCATAATCAGCTGGCTCTAAGGCAGGGTGGATGGCAGGCAGGCATTGCAGAGAAGAAACAGTTCATGGTGGGCAGAAGGTTGCAAAGCAAGCAAGAGATAAACAAGCCTTTTTCTATCCCAAATATTTTACCCAAGCTATGGGGATTAAGGTGGTTCCAAAACAATCAGTGGACTGATTTAGTGATCACCCACCCTTAATCCTAACACCCTTACACCTAGCATTGCTCAGTAAATCAATCACACACTAGATTCTGGCACATCTGGAAAAGCTCCTCTTATGACTGCAATAGGCTTGGGGTGACATCTAGACACATGGCATGTAATGTTTACATTAATTGGGGATATTATGTTTGTGTACATGCATATCTTTATTCAACTTATTTCCCCTTGCCCTCCTCTTCCCTGGCCCTTATTTTCTTGGACTATTCCCCTATTGCAAGAAATCTGTACCTCTGTCCCTTTCTACTCATCTATTATCGTTTTCTTTGTACTTTGCCTCATTCAAATGAAATATACACTATATATGTCTCCTGGATATCTGTTTGGATCTGTTTCTTGGATTCCATTACTTTCCTAAGTTGGGCATTCATGGTTTCCATCATTTTCCTAAGTGCCTCCATTATTTTGCCTATGTCTACTCTGTATTCACTGAGCAAGTCCTTCATTCTGAGTGTCATCTCTTTTTTATCTGAGAGATTATTTCTGATCTGATTTTCTCTATAGCTCTGTTTATCTATTTTCTTTTTACTTTTGCTGCAATCATTTCAGGAAACTCAGGCTACAGTGGCTTCTCACTTCCTCTATCTCATTGATCCTTGGGTTTATCCTTGCTGGGCTGGAGGTCTGGGGTTGCATTTTGCTCTATCTTGTCATTTTATATTTTTTGAATTTGTTTTCTCTGTTGATACGTTTATGTTTCTTGTGTTAGGTAGCTGCATCATTAGTATCAAGGCTTACTTAGGAAATGACTATTTCTCTAGAAAATTGGTCTTTGTGTCTGTTCAAAGATCCTACCTTCCTAATTTATTAAAGATGAGGAGTTACTATATATTGGGCTCAGCACCCAATCCTTTGTTCCTGGACTATACTGATGATCATGACCCCAGACAATCACAATGTTGTCATACAAGGAGTAAAAACTGGTTACATGAGGTATGGCATACTGGCCAAGGTAAGATAGTATAATTAGCAATAACAATATCATCAAGCACAGCCTAGAAAATAACTTAGTGTGATAACTGTTAACTTGTTACTGTTAACTATAAAAGCAAGATCTATAGTTATAAAACAAAATCCAACACAAAGCAGGAACATATTTACAGTGAATTTCCTTTGGTAGGTTTAATTTACCTGAAAGGGGGGCTAAAAGAGGGATACAGTGCAAAACAGGGCAATAACTGCAGAGAAATATAGTAGAAGCAAGGCTGAACTATAAAGAATGATTACCCAAGCTTTGAGAAAGTGGAGAAGAGGACAGGAGATAAAGGATGTAAGAGAAAGCAAAAGAGTATCTATGCAAACCAGAAAGACAAGAGATAATGTTCATTCACATATAAATATCAAAGAATGTTGAAAAAAGTTGAGGAAAGAGAGAAACTTCATGAACAGTACAAAACAATGAGTGTCAGAACCGACACAACCGCCCACCCCCCAAAAAACTGATAGCAAAGGAAAATGAAACAAAGTAATAAACAAGGAGAAACAAGAAAAAAGTTCTTCTGTTGCCCACAGTTTTGTGGTAGTGTCCAGGTAAAGACCTGATCTGTGCTACATAGCCCCACTAAATTTACAGTAGGGTTAGTGCTGGGTGCTGTGCTAATCTTTGCCTCCATATATAAGAGCTGGGGCCAGAGTCATCAGGCAGCAGCTTTCCAGATGGCCTGCCCAAGTCTCCTTATCCTGATTGTCTCAGGACTGCTCTCCCATTTGCTGTTGTGCCCTCAAAGAGAGACAGCCTGAGAGTGCTCTCAGTATTTTGTACAGTTGACCCCTCTTGGACCTTGTGTAGCCTCCTCTGTTTCACACTGCTAGTTCCTCTATATGCTGGTCACAGGGCACAAATTGGGGAGTGCTGACTTCCTACTACTTGTCCCTCTGTGCCTAAGGTTGTTTCCCCACTGTTCTCAGGGTGAGGGGAGTGCTGATCCCCCAATCCTTTTCCCTTGCACCCAAGACTGTCTGTGCCACTGGTTGCAAGGTAAGACAAATACTGATTTCCAGCCCAAGGCTGCTTGAATTCTGCATCCACAATCCATGTTCTTCTCTTGTGCCAGTTGGTCTTGGGGCAGAAGTCATGCTATCCCTCTCACTACCCTCACCACTGCCACTGCAACCTCTAACCTTTTATCACTTGAGGTTCTAGTTTGCCACTACAGGTCATGCAAACAAAACAAAATAAAAACAAAACAAAACCAAAAACTGGTGGCATGCTGGAGAGGGAACAGCTTCCTTGTCACTTGCCCCTGTGTATGTTGGTGATATTTGCTTCCAGTCTGCACTGTCCTCTTTTTAGAGAAAGGAATAGATGCAAGGGGCCTTACATCCCAAACTTACCCTGTTTGGTTTAAATTAACCATAGTATTTCATTTTTTTTAGTAATTTGGCTTATTGGTACAATTTAGATATGCATAATGCTCACATTCTTCACAGGCAATTTATACCTGTATATGATATATCTTGGTTCCTTTTTTTCTCATTTCTCTCCCCTCTCTTTATTCCTTCTTATTTACAAAGTTTTGTTTCCATTTTATCCTCTTTTTCTCATGTTTAAATTTTCTCTGCCACCCCTCCAAAATTCCCCTTTCCTCTGAACAATTACCTCCTGTTTCTCAATATGTGTTACACATTTTGACTGTTATTTACACTTTCAGTTTCTCACACCAGAGAAAAAATGTGACAGTTACAGAGATGTGTCCGATTTATTTCACTTAAGAGTATGATCTCAAAGTCCATCCATTTTGCTATAAATGCCTCAAGTTTATCCTTCTTTATGGCTGTGTATTACTCCCTTTTATAAAAAAAACCCACAGCTTTTATATCCAGTCGTCAGTTGATAGGCATTTGGGTTGTTTCTATGATTTAGCTATTACAAACTGTGCTGCTATAAACATGGGTGCACATATATCACTGTAACCGCATTATTTCAGTCAGTAAGTTTTTGGGAAGCTTCCCCAATAGTAGTCTTGCTCCCCCAAGGTGGGAGACTCAAAGGCAACCCTGTGTGTTGGATAACTGCTTTATAAAGTCCTATGCCTATGTTTCATTTGATCATCAAGTCTCTTATTTCAGATTGATTTGGCATCAGGACATGTATCACTCACTTTCTTTCAGTCACCTGTGTTTTTAGTTGATTTTCTCTAAGTAGCTCCAATGTGACTCCTCCTGTATTCAGTCATATTGAAATTCCATTTCTCAAGAATCTGAAGATTTCTCATAAGGTTAGTTATTTGGGTTTGCTCTGTTTTCCTAATGTGAGCACTTATTGGAATGAATTTTCCTCTTGAAAGCTTATGAAGTGTCCCAAAATTTATTCAGTTGCATGGTAATTTTCATTAAGTCCCAGAATGTTTTTTTTCTTCTTTGATTTATTCTGTGCTTATTTATGAGTATGCTGTTAATTTTCCCAGAGCTTTTGCCTTTTCATAACAGTCTTCCATCATTGATTTCTACTGTCATTGCACACTGATCGAATAGAATGCATTGGGTAATTTCAATTGTTTTGTATTTACTTAAATATTTTTTTGTGGATTAGTATGTGATCTACTTTGGAAAAAGTATTATGTGCTGCTGAACAGAATGTATACGGTGTTGTGGATGGATGGAATATTCTGTATATATCTATTAAGTATATATGTTTAAGGGTGTGGTTAAACTCTGAAGTTCCTTTATTGGTTGTTTTTGTTTGCTTGAGGTGTCTCTTTGTGAAAGCAGGCTGTTAAAATTCCCGAGTATGATTATGCTAATATTATTTGATCTTTCAATTTCACCAATATTTATTATTTGAAGATAAGCCTCTAGTATTCTGTGCATAAATGTTTATCAATATTACCTCTTCTTATTACATAGTTTCTTTCATTAGCATGTAGTAACCTTTGTCCCTTCTAATCCACTTTATTATCTCTAATATGAGAATTGCTACCCCTGCTTGTTTCCAGGTCCTGGAGCATGAAATATTATTCACCATCCTTTAATATTTAGTCTATGAATATCTTTTTTGGATTAGATGAGTTTGTTGAATGCAATAAAATGCTGGATTCACTTTTTTGATCCAGTCTACCTGTCTGTGTCTTTTAATTCAATAGCTGAGGCTATTAACATTCAGGGATATTATTGAGATGTGTTCGTTATTTAGTCTTATTGTCTTTATATTTGTTGTGACAGCATTTGTTTCACTTTTCCTAAAGTTTCTTCTTGATGTTTATCGATTAACCTCACTACTTTCCTCTGTGTTTTCAGCTGTGTCCACTTCATTGTGTCTATCAAGAATAATCTTGCATATGTTCTGCAAAGCTGGTTTAGTATTCATATATCTTCTGAGATGGCCTTTTTCCTGAAAATATCTTATTTCTCCATCTATTTTGAAGGATAGCGTTGCTGGGTAAGTTCATCTGGGTTGGAAGTTATTTGATCTTTAGGCTTGAACTACTTCACTCTAAATTCCTCGGAGCTTTATGGTTTGTACTGAGAAAACTGAGGTGATTCTAAATTGTTTAATATGTGAAAATTTTTTTTCTGGACGCATTTAAAATTTTGGCTTTTTGCTGGATACTGAAAATTTAATGAGGATATTCCTTAGTGAACTTTTCTCTTTATCATAGTTGTTTTGAGTTGTATCAGCTTACCTGTATTTTAAAATCCTTTTTTTATTTGGGGAAGTTCCTTTCATAATTTCTGTATGTTGTTGAGTTCATCTGTTCCATCCTCGAGATTTTCTCTAACTCTGATTAGCCTTAGGTTGGTCTTTTTGTGGTCATCTAGTAGCTGCTGGGTAGTCTTACCTTGTTTTTTTTTTTTTTCTTCTTTGAGCTCTTTATTATAATGCAGTATTTTGAATTTTTCAATATCAGACATTCTATCTTCACATTGATAATTTCTCGTATGTATGAATTCTATACTGTTTTTTATTTCAGGTATTTCTTCGTGATATCTTTTTGAAGATTCTAAATCCTTGTGGAATCTGTCAAAGTTTGAACTGTTTTGGTTAGCTGGGCCAGTTTTTTACTTGTTTCTCCAAAATTCACCATTGGCATATTTTGTGTCTTTGCTGTAAATTTTGGTTCATTTCCTGTTTCAATTCTTCTATTTTCTTCATGCCTTGATTTTTAACTGCTGGCAGTCTCCAGTGACTCTTTCCCTCAACTCTGGGGACTTGGCAGTATGAAGCCACCAGAGGATTGCTCTGGGGCTGAGGTATAAACACTTAGCCATTCCCCAAAATGTCTTCTGGGCCCAGACCTGCACTACATAGCTATACTGTGGGGCACTTACATTAACATGCACCATCTGTTATCACTGGAAGGTTGCTTAGGAATCTGAGACTTACATTCTTCCCACTGTCTCCAAATGCATAAGATTCCTGATCCTGGTGCAATTCTCTGTAAGTGGGGAAGTAACCACTTTCCTTGTGCCTTCCAGCTGGCAGCCTGCCAACTGCCATTCCATACACCATGGTTTCTTCTCTGCAGCATGAAGCACCTCTATATTGCCTAATCTTATTTTCTTCTCCTAAGTTCCCTTTTATTCTCATGTATCCTGCCCTCACTTTGGTTCCTCTCCACACTATTGCCCTCCAGATTTTAGACACTATGTCCTGGAAGACCTGAGCTCCTGGCACTCACTGTGTCACCATCAAAATTTCCATAAAGTATATACACCATGGGTCTTTTAAAACAGTGGCAGAACTTTTCTTATTCCACCATTAAATCAGAATTCTCTTCAGAACACTGTGTGGCACTCTGGTCTAGAGCCTAAGCATGTGGTACCCTCCCTACCCTCCTCCAGTGTGGACAGGTGGCTGTGGCAGCACACTGACACATGTTGGGTCTTGATCCATTTTGCCAACATGTTTCTTTTGACTGATGAATTGAGACCATTTACTTTGGTGGTTATGACTGATATGTATTGACTTACTGCTGTCATATAATTTTCCTGTTGTTGGTTCCCTTTCTTTCCCCTCTGTTTGATGGCTTGCCTTGCCTGGTAAATTCTCTATATTGGTATTCATGGAATTGTCTTCATTATTTCTTTCTAGAATATCCTTCAGAGCACTTTGGAGTGCTGGTTTTGTGGTCCTGAGTATCTTAAGGTATTCTCTATCATGACAGTATCTTACTTCTCCATCAATTTTGAAGGAATGTTTTGTGCGATACAACAATCTTGGTTGGAGGTTTTCTTCTTTTAGGATATTAAATACTTCATTCCAAGCTCTCCTTAAGGGTCTGTGTTGAGAAGTCTGCTGTGATTCTGATGGTCTATTTCTTATAGCTGATTTATTTCTTTTCACTAACAGTTTTTAGTATTCTGTTCTTGTGCTGAATTTCTGGAATCTTTACCATTATATGCCTTTGTGCAGATTTTTTTGGTCATGGCTAATCTGGGTTCTATATGCCTCAGTTACTGTATGTCAAATTCCTTTTTCTATGCTTGGGAACATTTCTGCCATTACTTCTGTGAACAGGTTTTTTATATCATTTGTGTTTTCTCCTGCTTTTTAAATTTTCTGTTTACCATGTGTATGATGTTAGAATTGCTATCCATGTTCGTTTTCAGGTTCCTGGTGCATGAAATGTTTTCCATCCTTTAATTTTTAGTCTATGAATATCTTTTTGAGTTTCTTGAATGGAAAAGATTACTGGATTAGTTTTGATCCGGTGTGCCAGTCTGTATCTTTTGATTCAAGAGTTGAGTCCATCAACATTGAGAGATATTACTGAGATGTGTTGGATACTCTTATTGCCTCCCTTATCTGTTGGTGTATTGTTTGTTTTACTTTTCCCAATGTTTTTTGTTGCTGTTTATCCAATGACCTCACAAGTTTTCTCTGGGATTTTAGCTGTGTCCAATTCATTGCTTTCTCAATACTCTTATGCATTTCCTCTACAGCTGGTTTAGCACACATGTATTTTCTGAGCTGATCGTTTTTCATGGAAGTATCTTATTTCTCCATCTGTTTTGATGGATAGCTTTGCTGAGTATGTTAATCTGGGTTGGACGTTATTTGCTCTTAGGTATTGAAATATTTCACCCCAAGCATTTCTGGCCTTCAGGGTTTGTGCTGAGAAGTGTGCCATGATTTTATTTTGTTTATCTTTGTAGGTGATTTTTTGTTTTTCTCTGACTGCCCTTAAAATTCTGTTCTTTTTCTAGATATATGTGAATTTAATAAGGATATGCCTTGGTGAACTCCTTTGCCTGAAACTGCTCTTTTAGTTGTCATCTAGTAGCTACTGGATAGTCTTCTCATGTTCTCTGATTCTCTTTTTGATTTCCTTGAAGTCTGTATTATAGTTCAGTATTTTGTCCTCAATATCAGAGACTATTGTCTTCACATTGGTCATTTGTGCAATATATGAATTCAATACTATTTTTATTGCAATTACTTATCTGACATCTTTTTGAGGATTCCATGTCCTTGTTGATTATGTCCTTCAAATTTAGAACTGCTTTGAGTAGCTTCGCCAGGTTTTCACCTGTTTCACTAAAATTTACCATGGCTATATTGAGTATAATTGCTGTGAACTTTTGATACATTTCCCATTTGAACTCATCTATTTTCTTTATCCCTTCTAACAACTTTTTTTTTTTAGTTTTTTTGAGACAAGGTCTTGATATGCAGCTCAGGCTGGCCTTGAGCTCACTTTGTAGCCTAGGCTGGTCTCGAACTTGAAAAGATCCTCCTGCCTCAGCCTCCCGAGTGCTGGGATTACAGGCATGTGCCACCACGCCCTGCTGTTCTTCTAACAACTTTTTACAGATTTCTGCTGTTATTTGTTATCCTCCCCCTTTGTAACTATTTGCTTTCTCTTGGGAGAGTTAGGAGGGTCTTGGAGATCTTCTCTTTCCTTGTTTCCAAATTCTCCTATTTGTATCTATATCTATATTTATATCTATATCTATCTTTTAAAATTATATATGGCCCCGTTTTCTCCTCCCCTTATTTTGAGGAGGTTACTGCAGGTTGGAGACTAAAGACATGATGAGTGTTTGCTGTTCATCTGGAGATTTTTAGTATGATATTGCCTCTCCATGAATAAATTTCAACTTTGTGTATTTAGTGCTAGTATTTACTCCTGTTATTCACTTTAAGTGAGAGTGAGTCTGTCCCTATGTTTTGTGAAAATAATTGCTCCTATTTATAATAGCATCCACAGATTCAATCTTACAGCACTTCTATATGATAGTCTTTTCAGTTATTCTTCCCTCCTTTATCTAGCTCTTTGCACACTGACAATTTATTATTTGTGGTTGCTCTGCAGTAAGGTAGGTGAGTTGGAGCTGGGAGAATGCGAGGTGGAATAATGAGTAGTGTTAGGCACTAAGAGGGAGGATTGAAGGAGAGGATAGTAATAGATGAGAAGAAAAAATTGATAAGGTTTCCAACTATTTTGGAGTACTTTTAGTTGAGTTGAATGTTTAGTATTGTGGGTTTTCAGATGACATTTTGTATGGGCAAGGATAAGATATGGGAGAAAGGGGGTTCACTTTTTGGTTAAGAAAAGGTATGTGGTTACCAGAAGTTGCTGATAGGAAGGACAGTAGAACAGGTAACATGTGGAAAAGCCACAAGCTTAGGTTGGGAAGGATCAAGGATTACACTAGCACAGACAGGAGTGACTGTGAGTGATCTAAGTATGATGAATTTAAGAACTTGGGAAGAGAAGTTTCCATGTTTGGAAAAAAGAATATAGGAATATGCAAATAATATTGTTTCAGGGCTTGAGCAGAGGAAACTATATAAAGAGTTGAGAGAAGGCTAACACCTAGACATCTTTTAAATCATACCCAACGGACAAATAAACATGACTAGCAACCTAATAAACACATAAAATCATAAAAGAACATAACATAGCAGCATGTTACTAAATAAAACACAAAAACTTAAACCAATCAGATGTCTGATTGAAACACAGATTAGATACTCCAGACTCAGGACCTCTTTCTGCTAGGTTGCATGCATTCTTACAGTCTAATCAAGTCTTGAGTTCTTGGGTTGGGGACTCTTGCTGTCCCTCTCCTTGGATGTGATGGTGGGTTTGGCAGGCAAGTTCACTGGCATTCAATTGTCTACTAAGTCAGGATTATTCCAATGAAATCAACTGATCTACAGCAGTAACAGTTTAGTCCACCGCAGTGGAATCTATCAGGGCTAGTTGAGAAGCAACACACCATAAGACCCCTGTTTTGGGTCTCCCTTTAGCCCAGAGAAGATATCCATAGCTATCATGTAAGCACTATAACCCAAGTCTTGACTCACAGTTAATGTGTTGTAAATGTGATGGCTGTGTCTCTCCTCCTGGTGAACAACAGCATTGAACAGTAGTTTTATAGAATCAGTTACCTAAAGATCAGGAGGTTGGGGGACTGTGTAATCCCAGAGGAGAGAAGAAAAAAAAGGAAAAAAAAAAAAAGTCCTCTGCTCTGTGGTATGAGAAGGAAATAGGAATGGATCAAAAAGTCCTACTGATGTGAAGGGTATGTGTTTATATATTTAAAAAGGTACAACAGAGCAAACTGTACAAACTCGGTAGTGGGAAATGGGAATGGGATAAGATTCTATAATTGGTATGAATATTACAGAAAAAATTTAAGGGAGTCAACTGTAAAGGTAGAAGGGAGAGAAAAGTAAAACTGACAATGAAAAAAACACAGGAGAAAGAGGTCAAGTGAAGAGATATGGGTAAAAGCAGGAAAGGATATAAGTGAACAGGGGAGAATTCCCTTACCCTCTATTAACTAATGGGAGAAAAAAAAAGTAACAGTAGGCAAAGAACACATACACAGATATTCTCACAAAAGAAAAAAAGTGTAAAATAATGGAATAAATATGTGGGGGAAAATGAATAGAAGGAAAATATCGAAGAGTAAAAACATAAAGAAATAAAATTAAAATAATACAATCAAAGAATACTAAAAGAAAATTTTCTATTGTTTTGGACACGTGGCTTTTTTCCTCAGATGAGTTATGAAGCAGAACTCAGGGCAGGTGTCTTTGTTCATACTAGAAGTTTAAGGTGGCAGTCTGAGCCCAGAACTCTGCTGAGTATAGAGATCTGCTTGCAGTGGGAACAAGGTGCTAACGTGAGCTTACAGCCCTGGTATTTCAGGTGGTACTGGCTTCTGACAGTAGGATACAAGTCTGTGATCACCAGTCCCTGCCTCAATGGACTCCCGCCAGTCTACCTTCCACCTGCTGGCAGTCTCCTGTGACATCCTTCCCTTACCCACTCCGGGAACTTCGCTGTGTGAAGCAACTGTGGAACTGTTCTGGGACTTAGGCTCAAACACCCAGCCCTTTCCTATAATGGCAAACCTACCAGCTTCTGCTCCATGGGACTGTGTCCTTGGGTGCTTGTTCCATAGTCATTCACCAGCTGTTGACTCTGGAGAGCCTCTCAAGAAGCAGTGTCTCCCATTCTTTCTGCTGTCTCCAACTGCGTAAGTTCCCCCTGATCTTGGTGCAGGTCTCTGTTTTTCTGTGGGCAGAAAAGTTACTATTTTCACTTTGGCTCCCAGCTGGCAGTTACTGAGCCAGTGTTCTCAATGCCACCTGGTCTCCCTTCTACAGCAGTGGTCTATTTCTTCTGTATCACTTAATTTTATTTTTTTTCCTCTGTCAGTTCCCTCGTGGTTGCTGTGTACCCAACACTCACGTCAGTTCTCTCCAAGCTTTTGTTTCCCAGACTCTAGATACTTTGTCCTGGAGAAATTGGTTGCTGGCAGTCACTGCTCTGCCATTTCCCTCTCCCCATCTGAAATAGTAAAAATCTTAGGCTTGGAAGTCATGCAGATTGATTTGTATCATATTTCCAGAATCCAAGCTTCCTTCTCTATGCTACCTGGCCCACAACACTAGCTGTGTTATTCAATAAGCTTTCAATATATGATGTAAAGAAACAAGTGCTAAAATAAGGGGTTAGAGGTGTTGCTCAGTGGTAAACTGCTTCTGTGGCATGCATGAAGCCCTGAGTTTGGTTCCAGGCACATGGGAAAGAGAAGGAAAGGGGATTGCTAAAATAATAAAATAAGGATAAATAAAATAATGGGAAGCACTAGATGCAGGAATTGCTTCCTGTCAAGGGGCAAGGTTTAAGAATGACAGTATCAGAAAGATTTTACACAGACTGTGCCATTTTATCTGAGCCTAAAAGAGGAATATGTTTCTCCTTGGCAGAAAAATAAATTGTAATAATACTGCAAATTGTGTGGGGAGCATAAAAAAGGCAAAGAAATAGTAAACACCCCATATATTTGGGAAATGGACAGTCTGGTATGGCTTGGGTGCAGGCAGTGAAGCAAGGCCTATAATAAGATGAGGCAGCTGAGAGTAAATGTCTGCTTAAAATTATTATGTCATTATAGTATTGGCCTTGACTTAGAAGACTATGTTGGAAGGAGATGGAAAGACAGAACTGTATGGAAGGGCACAAGGCCTTGCAAATCTTGACAGGGAATCTGGTTATACTTTATAGATGAGATACCAATGAAGGCTGCTCTCTGAAATTGAGAGCAGAGTCAAGGGTCAGTGGGTGATAACAGTCCACATGCTGTTGGAAGATACCTTTCTTTCATGAGTAGCAAGAAGACAAATCCTCTCTAATTTTACCCTCAGGCAGCAACATTTTATATCAGATGACATCTGAACTGGCCCTGATGTATTTATTACACTTATAATATTTATCCAAAAAGGGGGAAGAAAGGCCTTGGTGAGTGATGAGATTTTTATTTTGAACATATCCTAGGAAAAATTAAGCGACCCTTTCCCTACAAGTCCTACATGAGGAGTAATTAGAACACAATTATCTTTTTACTTGCACACATATGCACGCATAGACACATACGTGCGTGCGTGAACACACACAAACACTACTCATACTGTTTGTTTTTTGGGTTTTTTTTTTTACTGAGACTGAATAATTCTAGAGGCATGAACTGGGTAAATATCTGCTTCAAAGTATATACGAAACTTAGAACTATCTGACCAGGCCACAGTTTGAAGTTTCCCAAATACAAATCCAGTACTCACATACAACAGAAACTTCATGGTGAAAGTATGATGACAAGGATAGATAGATAGGTAGGTAGGTAGACAGACAGACAGATAGATGACAGACAGACAATAGAAAGACAGACTTTAAAAACATCTAAATTGTAAGTACACAGCACAAAGACATAATACTGCTTCTTTATACACAATACTTTGGTAGGCTCTGTGTCCTTCATTTTAACTTGATGTATGGTACATAGGATCAGAGGTAGACGTTACATGTATTAATTTGGAGATGGTTGTTAAAACTACAATGACACCACTGCTCTGACATCAATTCTTTGACACCAATTACCCATAGTTAGTATCAGACTCTACAGATTTAAGGCACCATTATCAAAATTACTGCTCTCAGATTTAAAAACATTTCGTAGGCCGTCACCCATACTTCTGATTTACCAGTATAAGGGTTCCCACATCATCAGGGCTCATAATTCACTAGCACAAATCAAAGAATTCAGGAAAGCTATTATGCTTAGTTTATGGTTTTATTATAAAGGTATATGTAGGACATAGTGTGGAAGGGTCCTAGCCCCAGTTTCCATGCTTTCTACCTGTAGAGTTAGAGCACACCACTTTCCCTGGACAACTGTGTGTGTACCAATCAGAAAGTTCCACTTAGCTTTCAGGTTCAGAGTTTTTATGAGAGACTTCATTACTTAGCTATGATTTATTAAGTCATTGGCTATGTGACTGAACTCAATACTCAGTCCCACTATCCCCCTTGGAGGTTGGGCTGGCCCAAAGTTCCAACCTTCTAATCACACGATCTTTTCTTCTGATAACCAGCTCACATCCAGAAGTTACCTAGGAGTCTAGCATAAGTCATTTCATTAGCATGGGAAAGAAACTCCTATCACTCAAGGATATTTCAAAGATTTTTGAAGTTCCGTGTCATGTACCAGGAAGATTGGATATTTTCTTTATTATGTTACACCATGCTTGAGATCTTCTCTTTTTGTCAAACTTTAGAAGACAGACAAGAGACAACAGAACTTGAATGAAAAACCCAGAAAGTGAACATTGGTCCTGATGCTTATAATACCAGAACTTTGGAGTAGAGGGCAGAAAATACCAAAGAAATGCTTGAAGAGATAGAAATATTGATTACCTACCATAATTTTTATATATACATATATATACATATATATATATATATATATTTACCACTGTGTGTCATAAATATGTAGAACTATCATGTATCAAAAAATAAAAATAAAATAGCAAAAGAGGCAGAGATCATTGTTCCCAGCTCCTGCCATAGGGCTCCTAAAACTCGTACTTCCTTAGTAATAGGTATACTAGGAACATCCTTTGTCATACTACCTGGTTTTAGTTTCCTGGTTTCCAACACAAGAACTTCTAAGGACTTTGGGCCTTTGGAATCTCTGCAGTGAAAAGATCTGTATGCTAATGTAATGCCTGGTGACTGGGTCCCCTAGGTAGCTTCAAGATCAGTCCGGTCATCAGAAAGACCAAGGCATGATTAGAGGGTTTGGAGTCTTTGTGCCACCCCATGTCCTTCAGGGACAGGAGAGAAGCAGCAGATTAAGTCAATCACCAATGGCCAATGATTTAATCAATCATACTTACGTAATGAAAATTCTATAAAAAACCCTAAGTGATGGAGTGGGAAAGATTCTGGGTTGATGAATGTACTCATTTGCTCAGAAGGTAGACCATCCCAACTCCACAGACAGCAGGTCCTACAGTTGGAACTATTGCAGACCTTGCCCTATGTAGGACCATCTGCTTTCACCTACACCATTTATCTTTTATAATGACCAGTAATAGTATGTAAAGTGTTTACCTAATTACTATCAGCCTTTGGAACAATTATTGAAGCTTAGGAGGGTTGCTGGAAGTCTAGATTAGTAACCAAGTCAGAAGTGTAAGTGACCTAAAGATTCACTACTTCTGATCATTATCTACAGTGAGTGATAAACCTGTGGGACTGAATCCCTAATGTGCTGCGTCTGCCCTATGGGTAGTGGTTTTGCCTGGTTGGGAGAGTTAGAGTCTCCTTGTGGAGGTGTTTTCTAGGTTCTTTCTGTCCTGAGCACAGAAGTGATCAAGATGCCCACAAATGGTAGTTAAGTGTTACTAAATATAAGAAGAGAAACAGGTTCTGCAGAGTTTGGGCCAAGTAAAAGTAGGAAAGAAGTACACCCTACACTGTGAGAGTGAGCTACCATGCAAGAGTGAACACAGTGCCAAAAACTTCATGTGGACTGTCCTTTTTGTATTACCCAGTCTTCAGGCTCCTCGGGTGTAGGCCATCCTACCAAAAACCCACTCAAGTTTTCATAAGAAGTTCATGTGCAGGGCTTTGGGAACTGTTCGGTGCAAGTGTTCTAGGATCTTGTCATTCCTCTTTCTCAGCGAGTTTTAGCCTTACTGTCCCAGTGTCAGAATTGAAATCAATATAAGACACCTAGCTGATGCCCTCTGAGAATTACTTGGTACAAACTCCCCACATGCTCTGTGTCAGAAGTGCTGTGAATAAAAGTTCTCTTCTACTTGTTACTTGGGATGCCTGGGAGGGCTCAGAAAGAGCACAAAAATCTATGAAGAAGCTGCTAAGATGGGACCAAAGGAAGAGAAGTGGGGTGAGAGCGAAACATAAGGGCATATAGGGGTATGCAGAGGGGAATCTGTAAGGTTATCCATGAAGCACTTTCTGTAAGTGGGCACAGAAAGACCCTCCTATCTGGCACACAACAGCAGGAGCAGGTAGCTTCACATGATTCAGCAACTCTGTGTTCCTAAATGGGAGGGAGCTGCTGCAAGGCACTGACATCCAAGAACCCTCTTAAGGCTTGAGAAGGTTGTAATATGGCAACGAAAAATCCTACATAAAAATCCCAAAGCATCTAGGTTCTCTCCTCTTGCGTGTCTCCTCTTCCCTTCCCTACATCTGCACAAGTTGAGGTTAACTAGCTGCATAGTTAGCCAGCAGAAACACTAGAGCATGAGTTCCCCTCTCATCCCACCATCCTTCCCTCAGATTTGAGCCAGTCTCAGCCATCTCTACCGCCTGCACACTCTCATTAAGGAAGACAAACAATAGAGACTGCCTATAGGATGGGAGAGTGGTTACCATCTCTACCCCCGCCATTCCAGATCCAGAGCCATAGGAGTTCACAATGTGTCACTTCACCATTTCCCCACTCTGGGGTCCTGATGCCTACACCATTCATATCCTCTCCCCAACACACAGAACCACAGAGGTAAATGGGAAGCTTAGCGATAAAAGCTGAGGCTGTTTATATGGCAAGAGGAAGTGTGAATGCCCAAGGCACTTTAAGCACCAGCATCTAATCTCAGCGGCCATGTCCTAGGGATGGCATTTCCCAGCCTCATACCCACCTCCTTCCATAGCAACCGTTGATTCTCTGCACGAATGTTTCCCTCAGGATAGCTGCCCAGTTCTCAAGCTCCTGGACAAAAGATAGACCTGGCTAAGACAACTGCAATTGCCTGAGGTGGTTTTCTTTACTAAAGAACGCTGAAATTCTGGTCACCTAAAAAATCAGTTTTCAAGCTAATGTAGCATGTAGGGATACCTACTCACCTGAACATCCTGCCACTCTATCCACCTGTCTCAATTGTCAGGTATGTCTGTCCTGTCCCTTCTCCATACAGGTAAATACACCTTTCTGCAGCCCAAGCGAGTGCCTAGTCACATCACCCACCATCAGTTTCAGTCTCATACGATGGCAGAGTGATCTAGGCTGTACCAGCTGCCCTGCAGGTTGGACTGCAGAATCTTCACACACATGATCTGCTGTGAAAAATATCAATAAGCAAAACAGTCAAATTAAATTTCCTCCACCAGGATGCCCACTGTTAACACTGGTGATTTGTAAAGGGAATCTAAACGTCCACTTTGCCCTACTTCATTTAACCTTCATATAGTAGACTCAGGTAGAAAAAACTCACATTGCACCATCAGGAAAATGACACAGTATTTGAGGGAAGTCAACACAGATTACTGGGTATTTTAGGGCACTGCTGGGCTCACTTTCTACTAATTTATTTTCCATCCAGGTAGTGGCTGATTTTAACTTGTAATCTGTAAATTATTTGTCCATTTAGTGTTTATACAACACTAAATGTTAAAATATATTGCCCTGTGAGACATTCCAGTTTGATATTTAACTCAGCAAGATTATTCTAACATTTAATTGCCTAAGTGTGAAATTTGACATATATTATACATTCATATTTTGTATGTTGTATAGACACCTATCTCCAATTCTTTTCTTGATGTTAGTTGTTCATTGTGTTGGTAATCTTTAATGTTCACTTATAATTTACATGAGTCATAATTGTATCATTTTAAAAACTTACAGCATCCTCAGACAAAAAAAGACATAACATTGTTCTCAGGTCTAAAAATATTTGTATTTCTCACAAGTTTGGAATTCCTCTTTAATTTTATCCCTGACTTCTGAAATTCTCCTGGGTGTATGGTATTTTTTTAATTGTGATAAAATACATTCAGCATAAACTTACCATTTTGTACAATTCAGTGACATTAAGTACATTTTCAGTGTTGTACAACTATTATCCCTGTCTAGTTCCAGAACTTTGCCATCTAAAAAGGAAATGTTATGATTATTTGAATGTAATAATCATGTGAAAAAGTTGCCATTATAGTATCATCAACAGACTAGCAGAAACTTGTTAATGTTTTTCTTTAAATCATTCCATTTAAAGCTAATTTTTTCTGAAATCTCACCCATTTACAAATTTTCTAAATGACTTCATCTCAAAATTCTTTTTTACAACACTTTAATTTATTCATTTATATAACTGTAGCCCTTCCAGTATGCCCACCCAGAACTTGAGACACCAGAGGTATGCACATTAAATATTTATTTCCTCAATGTCCATCTCAGAAAAATTTTAGTACTATATGTAAATTTAATTCTGCACTGCAGAATATATTAAATTATTTAGAAAGACATTGAAGCTGCATAGAAATTGTAGTTAAACACATTTTAAAAATAGGGTCTAATTGTTCGTAGATGCCATATTTTTCTGTTTCACTAAATGTAATACTGCCCATGTCATTTCATGTCAATACATCAACCTATACATGATTATTTCAATGGATGCATGGTATTTCCATAACTAGGATCATAAGGGAAATCCTATCGAGTCCATTTAATGGGAGTTTTTCTTTAACCCTCTAGGTGGCACTGATGCAACACCTGTACTTTGAATGGTAAAATATGCAGAACTGGCTTGCTTAGTTCCCTTAAATGGACTTCATTCTGACTTTCCAAATGTATCACTCACTAAACTCCGACCTACTTCAAGCATACTGGGTATATTTATGCTACTGTAATATACTTTCTAATTACACACTTTTCTTCATACCACCATGGCCCACTTTCAAGCAAGACTTGTCCTTTCCTATCCTTTGGTAACCAATTTAAGTGGATGCCTCTTCTCTGAAGCATTCCTATAGTACTACAGTTCACAGCAATCACTCCTTTAAAATCTAAGAATGGGATTTTCTAATGAGCATATATACTCATCACACCAATTACTTGTGGCTATAAGTGTGCACAATGTATCTACACCTCATTTTTAAAGTGAAGAAGGGTCATTTATGCCTATTTTAGCATCAAACTTTATTGAAAACACAGACTCAAGTAGAGAACCACATATTTAAACAGTGAATGGCAGGGTAGCTTACTCAGATGACTCAGTTCACTGGAAGGTCAACACCAAAAAATTTCACAATCTGCACAGCAAGACAAATATCAACAAATACGTTTTCAGTTCTAATATTCATTTGGCATCCACAAAATGATCCAGCTTAAAACAAGAGGTCAACAAGTTAACAGCAGCATTAAAAATATAAGTTACAACATAAAACCAGACTGTGAACACTAAAGCACTATTCACGGCTCTTTGGGAACATAAGGCTGATCAGCAGCAGGTGGTTAACCACATTAACTCTGTTGTCCCACCTCAGGATCATTCTGATTGTCTATTTGGACTTGCAGTTGCTTAGCCAACTCCTCAAATTCATGGAATGCAGAAATAAGTGGCTCAAGACTGAAATCATCATCAATGAAGGCCAATGCCCCACTTCTTATAATATTACTGATATTCTGAAACATTTTAATAACAATCTGAATGTTAGCATTTGTCTCTTCTATGTTAAAAAGACCCACGAATACTGACAGAGCTTTGGCACTGAATAGTTTTTTGGCCACCTTAAGATTTTCAGACAAGTTCAACATCATTTTCAGAATATGAAACTTTGTTCTTGCATTGCCTGTGGTTAACAGGGAAAGAAACCCAGACATATAATTGGCAATCAGTGTGTGATAGTCAGTAGTCATAGTGAGGTGTCTAAGCATCATTATTCCAGTCAGCTGCTCAAGGGAATCCACACCATGAGAGAGGGTTTCCTCACACACTTGGCATATGAATGTCTCAATCATATTTAGATTTGGATATGGTGGAGCCATGTGAACCATGTTTTCCAAGAAACTTGTCCTAACACGGGAGGACGGATAATTCAGCAACGTTTCAATGAGAGAGACAATGCCTGAATCCCGAATGAAATCTCGGGTAAATTGAGAAGCACTTCTCATACCCATTGCAATTTTAGAGATTTCTTGAATAAAAGGGTCCTGAATTCTGTCCATTAATAGAAGGAGTTCTTCAAAATCTCCAGCCCCAATTTTAAGTTCACACTGTATGCAGCTACAAGCCCAATTCTCAGGGTCTGCACTCTCCTTGATCTTAAGATGTTCACGAATTTCTTGGACTGACCGGTAGGAAGGATCATATTGAAATGGGAACACAGATTCAAGCTGATCAGGTTCAAACAAAAAATCTTCCTCGTCCCCTTCTGAGCTAAGTTCTAGGTTCTTAGGCTTTGTTTCAACTGCTTCATAAGACCCTTCAGGAATTCTAAAAGAGGTTAAGGGTGGGAAGCCAAACACACGACAAGGACGTTTGAATCGAACAGTGACCTCATCCCAGGATTGGGGCCTGGATGATACCTTAGGTTCTTCCTCCACTGAATCTCCAAACCTGCATTTGACCCTGTATACAGGACTAGGATTCAGGTCAAAGCAGGCCTCATCTCTATCCCAGAACCAGGATCCAAATATGGCCTCTTCTTCAGACTCAGGTCTGGCCTCTTCTTTGGCCAGAGCCCCCAAACTGGACTTTTCTTCAGTCCAGAACAATGATCCACCAATGGCCCCCTCCTCAGCCCCTGACTCAGAGTCACAAATTGCTGAAGCTCCAGCCTCCAAATTGGCCTCTTTTTCTGCCCAGAACCAGGACCCAATAATGACTTCTTCCTCATACCTGGGCTCTTGTTCAGTTCTATCACTGTTTTTAACATCATTCTGGGCCCTGGGTTTCAAGATGTCATTAGGCTCTTCTTTTTCTCTGGGCCTGAATCTACTATTGGCCTCTTCTCCAGGTAAAAACCAAGACTCCTTATACAACTCATCTTCAGACTCAGATTCAAAACAGTCCTCTCTCTTTGTTCTGAGTTTGGACCTGGTATTTGTCTCTTCTCTCACTCTGGACCTGAACAAGTTATTGGTATTCTCCCCAGCCCAAAAGCAGAATGGGTTGCTAGCCTCATCCTCAGACCCAGACCAAGAATCAAAATAGGTCTCTTGCTTGGATCTGGGCCTGGACCTGGGGTTAGTCTGATGTTTAGCCCTGTGCCTCGACCTGGTATTAGCTTCTTCCCTGGGCCACGATCTGACACTAGTCTCTTCTCCAGCCCACAAAGAAGATACGGCAGAGGTCTCATCTGCTGACCAAAATCCAGATTCATTACAGACTTGCTCTCTGGTTCTGGGCGTGGGATAGCACCAAGAACCCCCGTTAGTCTCCTGCCCTAGTACAAACCAGGGTTGGACTAGTGTCTGGACCTGAATGCCAGAAAAGGATTCAGCATCCACATCGACCAGTTCTGCATCCATAGACAAGTCTTTCGATTTACTAACTGACCCGGAATCAGTACTGACCAGTGGCCAGGTGACAGCATTAGACTGGAATGCTCCATCTGACTGAGATAATGCCTCAGCCCCAAACTCAGTCTGTGACCATGCCAGAGAATCATCTTTAGGCCTTGCCCCAGGGATTGCCTTGGCCTCAGTCTTAGGACGTGCACCACCTACTACCCTCCCATCATTTTTGGGCCTTGCCCCAGCCATGACTGGGGACTCAGTTTTGGGCCTTGCTCCAGCTATTTCTGAGGCCTCTGATTTGAGTCTTGCCCCAGGCATTGCTAGTGACTCAGTTTTAGGCCTTGCCCCAGGCACAGACTTGGACTCAGTTTTAGGCTTTGCTCCAGGAGTTCCCTGGGTCTGGGGTCTAACCTTGGGTCTGACCACCAAAGGGACTTCATTCTCTCGTTCAGTCCCTCCCATGCCCTCTTCCACAGGTTTTCTTTCAGGCTTGGCCTGGGCACCATGCTCAACTTCTGCCCCAGTCATGGTAAAAAGCAACAGAGAAGGCTCAATTAAGTACCTGCACCACAATTTCAGTCTCTACAAGAGTTCTATCACAGGTCTATACCTTGACACTCTGTTTTGATGATGCAGGAGATAAAGTGGAGAAGACGTCTTAAAATCGATACAGCAGTTACTCAGGCTCCTACCCAAGCACAATCTCAGTCAATAATACAGATAAAGTGCAGAAGAGGCACAACCAGGCTGGGGAGTGCTGAGTGGCTCCTGGCTGTAGGCAGACCTGTTGAACGTGGTGGGCAGCAGAAACTTCAGTACCACCAGAGCAGTCACTGGAGGTGGACCTAGGGAAAGACAACAAAATGGGTACTGAATCTCTCATTCAATTGTGTTGCCTCATGCAGAGACCGGTGCTGAGAGCTAGGCAGAAAAACTAAGCTACGGGGAAGTCTCTCTGTCCCTCTTGCCTGCTACAAAACAGGCATGGGGATGACAATGGAGGGGCACAGAAGCCCCACGATGCGACCCTAATCACCCAGCTGGTCTCCACTACTCCACCCAAAGGTGAACCCACATCCATACAAACCTGCACTGGTGTGATGCAATTTCCACTCCTTTCTTTGTTCAGGTGGTATGAAGCCCTACAGCCGACTGCAGGGGTCCTACAGACAAACATACAGGAGAGAATGGAGTCTGAGTGCTCAGGAGACAGGCATGCACCCTGGCCAACGCAAATCTCTCTCTTCCTCAGTTGAACGGTCTCATTCCTCCCAAGGGTCCTGTCTCCTGCTGCCAGGTCTTCTCCCACTCACAGCCCAACCTACACCTACTCCAACATTCATAAAATATCTAGC
This sequence comes from Chinchilla lanigera, assembly GCF_000276665.1. Classification (NCBI taxonomy): domain Eukaryota; kingdom Metazoa; phylum Chordata; class Mammalia; order Rodentia; family Chinchillidae; genus Chinchilla; species Chinchilla lanigera. The sequence continues at coordinate 171,927 of NW_004955548.1, read as the reverse complement.
AGAAAACAGACAGGGAATGCTGTGGCAATGTGCAAAGCTAGCAAAGGAAACGTTTCTGCGGTCCTACACCCAGTTGGGTCAAAGTCACCTGCCCCTCTTCGTCAGGAGCTGTGCCCTGCATTGCCCCCCTTCTCACCAGCCTCCAGAGATCTGAGCCGGAGCCTGTCTCCTCCTCTTGTTTTGCTGAAGAACCGACCAGCCTTAAAGCAGGCCTATGGGCAAACAGAAGAAAAGGTTGAGAGAAGTCAGGAAACACTGACAACAGCTGAGCCTGGTGCACAGAGCAACACCAAAGACAGGAGTGTCCACATCCTCTACCCCTTTCAAGATTTAGGGACGTGCTGCTTTAATATTCTCCTTTGATTTGGTCCCTGTTGCAGCGTGCCAGAGGTAAGAAGCCTTCTCTTGACTCCATCCCTCTTCCCATTCCTTCCACCTCCAATTCTGATGATTCACCACTAGGGGTACCACCCTCCTTACCCTGTGCAGCATAAAACGGGAATGGCATAGCATCTTCTAGAAAGCCTGTTGCGAAGTCTTAGCTATGACTCCCTCATCGCCCCCTGCACACGCCCATCTTTTCAGGCCCCCAGTCTGGGGCGCACGACGTGTGGGGGCGTAGGGACAACACCTGCACCGTCCTTAGGCAGGGTAAGGTTAGGAGGCAACACTGGAAGCCTC